>NC_051847.1:42320330-42326594 GCF_002237135.1 Teleopsis dalmanni
TTTTTATTAAGAATTAGACTTCAAAATCCAAAGCAAAAAATATTACTTTCTTCCGAAAAAAAAATATTTCTTAATTAGTTTCATTTTTATTATTATTTTTATTTTTATTATAAATTACTAATATTTTCTTTTTATTAAAGAAAATTTCCAATATAAAGATGGTCATATTTTTGCATGCCAAATACGCATAAAACGTGAGTAATATATGTTTATTTTACAGTGCAACCTCAAATAAGTGAGCATTGTCATCATAAAACTTAAGTAAGAGTGTTTCATGTAATATTGTGTTCCATACGTGTCCAACTAACATTTCCTGTGCTTTGCTTCTAGGGTGAATTTGCATCTTTGCTTCAGAAGATACAAAAAATTTGTTGTAAAAGTCAGCATTCCTGCATCAAAGTCAGTACACATTTTTGTGAGAGAAATAATGAGTCCTGCATAGTTTAAAGGTGTAAGGATAAAATTTCTAGTATTTCTGTCACTTAGATCCTTACATACCGCTTAATATAAATACGAGATTTTTATTATTTTTTAGTATTTAATGTATTTTTTATTTACATTCATTCATTCATTACATTCATTAAATAATATTTGTAATTGTCAATTTAGATTTTAAATAAAACTCTGTATGAATTTCTTTGAATCAATAATAAATAATAATAAATAAGAAGTGATAAAAAACTTGGAACTTTAGCATTAAAAGTTTGTGCAGCCTTGGCAACTTGTGGAAAAACACGATTAGACATCGTTTCTAATTTGACGAGTTCTATGCTTGGCACTTGCACTTCAAACAAATTACATATGGACTATAAACTAATTAAAACTGAAGTCGAATATTTCCTTTGACTACTGGTGATGACTACTTCACAATGTTTAAAACAGCGTTGTATTGTCAACTAAACTAAATGAACTAACATTTTTGTTATTGTCTTTCCATTTCTATCCGAACCCTTTCAACTAATAAATAATAATATTATATACATTTATTAGGTTTCTGTAAAACATTTTTTTTTTTGTAGTTATAAATGGATTCCGAGTTTCTTTAAATATAAAATCATTTAGTTTAATATAAATAAGCATACAGATTAGGTTAATATAATTACACTAAATAATATTATTGAGCGATTAATCATATCAAGGACAGTCTAATTACAGAATCAATGATGTATTGTAGAGAATCAATCTACAACAAAATGCTTTTCATTTAATACAATCATTTTAGTATAAATTATATTAAAAGGTTAGAACAAATGCTATATAAATAGTTCCAATCTTTATTCCTTTCTTGTTATATTAAAATTGTAAAAATTATTTACAATTATTACAAAATTATTTTAAAAAAACCTTTAAAATAATTATTATAAGATTAATTGGTTATAAAAGTCTCATACAAGCATAACCTCAAAATGTGTAATTGCCTTTTATATTAAACATAAAACCAAAGTATATCCTATTAAATTAATCATTTTTGAATATTTTTATATTTCATTAAAATAAATAATAATTTTAATAAAAAAGAAATCATAAATCAATCAAACTCAATTTATTAAAAATTAAATAAACAACAATATATGTAAATAAAAGTCAAAATGATAATTAACAACAAATTATGCGCAAACATGAAATTATTACAAATTCCTGTTAATTACTTTTGATATACATGAACCTTCATTTTTTATACTTTAAATAAAATTAAAAAATTAATGTATTTAAAATAAAACATGTAGTTGTTTTCACATTTTTACAAACCAAAGCACATCCTTTTCACACTACTTACTTCCTTTCCAGTCACTGGGGAAAGATTGGTGTGGTTATTCTACAAAATTGTAACTATTGTTGCACTTAAGGAAGCCAACTCTATGCTCCAGTTTTTCGCACTATTAACTTAAATTATTCGTTTAATTTTTAATATTTTCAGACACACAATATGTTTTGAATTTAAAAAGTTACAACTTTTTGGCATCTTCCCAATAATCCCTTTCAGGGATAAAACTGAAAAATCACTTCAAAGTTGAAAATACGTATGCACAGACGAAAATAGCAGTCAAGACCAAAGGATATGTAGAACAATAAAGTGCACTACTAAAAGCTTTGAAGTTTCAAAATGATTCTTTTAAGAAATATTTTTATTCTTCCATAAAACTATTGTCCTCGTATCAGTGAATAAAACTCAAAGCTTTGATTAATATATTTTCATGCGTTTATAGTAAATTAAGATTTTTGTAATAACACAAAATTAATTAATTTAAGCTGCTTATCTACTTGAGCTACTTAACTTAAAACTACAAATATTTATAAAAATTTATTTAAAATTCAAAAATACTCATCGCTTTCATTCCCTAGCATTAATTTTATGATATTGAATAAGCGAGGCGTAAACAAAACTCATTTTTGAAAGAATATTTATTTTTACATTATCTTTATCTTTATTTTAAAGCCCCCGCCCAATGTTCAAGTCCCCGCTTAAGTTCCTTTACTTTTTTATAAATGAAAAATGTGGTTCATTTAAGTTTAAGTTTGGAAATTTAATTTATTATATCTTAAGATGTTATGATATTATAATTATGTTCTGTTTCATCGCTATCTATTGACAGAACTGAAGATATACGCAAAAACCTAATTTGAGAACTAAGATTAAAACAGAGTATTGCACTACACACTCCGTCAGGAAGATATGCTTAGTACTTCTATAAATTCATCTAAATAATTTGTTATCAGAATTCAACAGAGCTATTGTTACATTGAATCATCCAAGTGGTCATAGACACTATTCAGTGGAAGTACTATAGACAATAACTCGCGTTTTATTAAGCAAATAAGAAAAAGAAGGATTGCAATAACAACAAATTTTGGGAATAATTTATTCTGTCACTGGTTTCGTGGGTAAAAGATTCGTGAAAATCGCTTCACATGATTTATATGACATAGTAATTACTTTATATAATTTCTTAAATTTTTTTAACATTTTTATTCTAATTCAACGCGTAAGGGCCTAAATCTTGTCCCATCTGTAACAACTTCTTGACCCCCGGTACATATATCTATTTTAGATTTAGCACATCAAAAACATCGTTGTGATTTCAAAATGTTTGTTTATCTATTTGTTTATATGTTTACTAATATACGTTTATTTAGCTTATTAATCTAATCAAACAAAACTTTTTATAAGGACTCATAGGGTTGATTGTTTTATGTCACTTTATATAAAATAACGGCAGGAAATTAAATTTAAAATAGATATATACAATGGTTATCTATTTCAAACAACAACAGATTTGAGAATACATATGTTCTAAAAAAAGTATTCGGAATTATTAAATAAAACTTACGGAATCATAAATTGATTCACTTGATTTACGTATGCAACCACTTAACACAATTCTCCATATATTTTTTGTAGATTGATTGGGATATGATCTTTAGTATATTTTTTATGTCCGCAAAGAATACAAAATGAGTTCCTTGAAGCTGTAATGTTATCTTCGAAAACAGAAAAAGTGGGTTGGGGTCATATTAAGTACAGTAGAGTTTTTTTTCTAGAACTCTAGCACAATACTGGCTTTGTTCAAAAGTAGAACATTTGAAAGTATAATTGCACAGACAACTGTTCTAAACGTGCTAAGTATCAGCTTAGAAAAAAGACAATGTAGCGATATCTTTTACTACTGATTTTTAAATTATTAGGTCTAAATTTTTACAAAAAAGTATTTTTACAAAAAAATATTTAGAAATAGTTTGAAAAATTTAATACGTGTTTCACAGAATGATGTAATTAAACTGCAACTTTTATGGATATAATTTTTGTTTTTATTTATTTGTTTGTGCGATGATGAGGATTGTCCGGCACCTTGGAAATGTGCACATGGCTCTCACAAATTGAACCCCTCCCTCTTTATTGTAAACACCATAATACTTTTTTTATTATATCAATTTTATTGTCCCAAAGCATTAAATGCTTGAAAATATATAGATTTATAAATATGTTAATAATAAATTCCTCCTTTAGAGGAGATAATGGTTTTGAAGTGACTCAAAAAAACATCACACGTTGTCTGAAAGTGACACTTTGGTATTTAAGCTCATTCCCGATGAATCGCTTACTTGGATTGATCGATACTTGTGTATATTTTTTGACCGATCAAAATACCTTTGACAAAAAAGTGGAATTGATTTGTATCCAAAGAATTTGGCAACTATTCCAAATGAAGTGTGAAAAGAGAAGTTTCCATCCATTCTATTTTTATTCTCAATTCATTAATATTCTATTCTAATATTCTATTCTATTAATATTATATTCTAACAAAAATAGTTATAGTTCGGATTGAGAGAAGCGAGGAGGGATGACGATGATTGGAAATAAATTGTAATACGAATAATAAAACTTGTGATTTGAGATTACTTTTTTTTACAGTTAACACAATTTTGAGTTAACAATATTTACTGCATAGCTCTCGTAAAAGAGCTAATGCATTTGCCTACAATTTATTGTTAGTTACGTACAAAACCAAATATTAATTAATTAAGTTAAATCTAAGATTACAGAGTTTGATAATAATCTTTCGTTTAAGCTATTCCCAAGAACATGATACTAATGTACCTATATCCATTTAATTTTATATTTATCTAATTAGTTTTAGATTTCAACATTTGGTTCTGTGTCACACCTATTTAAATTCATTTAATTTAGCAACGAATAGAGAAATAAATCACCCAAGGGATCAAGCAGAGGCCACTAATGGTTTCAACACAATACATCAAGTGTTGTCTGCAACATGTCAAATCTCGTTGATTTTGGCGTATGTCACCATTCAATGTAGATTAACAACAAAGCCTCCTTTCGTGGCGATTTCTACGTGCGCGGACCCATTCATCAGCTCGCAATACATTCAGGATAATTGTGTAATTTGCCTCCATGTGCCGCAATGCGGCAGACAGCATCCGAGCGCTCAGATTAGGCATTGAGTTAAAAATGAGAATTTACGAATATATAATGAATTATTTCTTTTAATTCATTATATATTCGTAAATTCTCATTTTTAACTCAATGCCTTTTAAAAATTAAAATAACTATATTTGCTGCACAATAAATTTTGAAAAACTTTTAATGAATTAAATTTGAATTTTGAAACAATTACTTTTACTGAAGTATCTGCTATTGAGTTTTCAAAATTTCTACTTTGTTTTCATTTAATTTGAAGTTTTGATACAACTTCTTTTCAGATACTTTTGATTTGATTTTTTTACAATTTACTCAACTAGTTTACTTAATTTACTGAAACTCTACTGTAGTTTGCTTTTGGTAGGAAATGTTTGAGTACAGCACAAAATGAATACGGATTCACTTAAAAATTACAAGTTTCACTTCACTTAGCAAAGTTATTTATAAATTTATATAGAATAATTTATCTCAGATATGTAAAAATGTTGAAACTTTAACGAAAACGTTTGTTGATTATTAAATTCCTACTTTTCAACTCTCAAAAACATTAACTGTAATGAAATTAAATAAAAGCTTTACTTTTTTTAAAAAGTTAGATAAGCAAATCTTTACAAGGTTTAGATACACAGTAGTTCTCATCAAATGTAAATATAGTACTATGGAATTAAGAGAATGAAGTTTGGAAAATTTTTGAGATGCAATTGAATAATAATATATTCCAATTTGAAATTTATAAAAATTTATGAAAACATATATTACATATAAGAAATTTTTTTGTTTCTTCTAATCTTACCAAGACTACTTTGTAGTTTATAATATATTTCAATTGCACATAAACACGATAGCAATTCATTTGTAAAAATTTATTTTTGTTATACGGGGTTATATACTTTGAGTCTTTCGCATAACATCTTACTGTACCAGATACATTTGCAGTAACTTTCGATGACTTTTTGGAGAATTGTAATAGCCTTGAATTACAGGATTGTCTCCTTTCACACTATCCTTTGCATAATCCAAAAAATGAGACTATTTTCGATAAATGTAATGCATTTCGTGGCAAATTTAGTTATGTACTCAATTTATATCAAAGTCATTTTTCGCGTAAGAAAGTCACAATAGAACATGTTTTAAGACTTTTGTCATAGTTGTGTTAAAGCTACATACATTGTGACCGAAAAGTTTCCGGAAATTTTAAATAAAACGCAAAATTCTTAATCTTCATCAATATTTATTTTATCTCCTTCAAAATATGCTCCATTAGAAGCGATACACAAAATGCCAACGTTTCTTCCAATCATCAAAACATTTTTTATAGGCGCTTT
>NC_051847.1:42326694-42339833 GCF_002237135.1 Teleopsis dalmanni
TATAACAAAAAGATTTGTTTTGTTCGTTTGTTTGGTATTGATTTGCAGGATTTTTTAATCCTTGATTTTGATTGCATTTAATTTACTAAAAATGTTTAATTTAAGTATCGTGGTTTAGAGTGAAATCGGTTTTCTGTATGCATAAATAAACTAATAAATAAATTGCAATAAAATGTGCGTTGAATGTAACTAAAAGTAATATGGCATTAATTTTTTCAATTTATTTGATTTAGTTGATAGGATTATTCTACTGGCCAAATGCATAATGATTGTGTTGATTTTACGGTTCAATTAATCTTTTAACCTTAATAGCCATTTTGTGTGTTTGAATTACAAATTTAACCACAATAAATATTATTTCGGAAAATCCTGAATTCTGTTTTCAATATAAAATTTATAAATAAGTTTTGTGTACATATATGTAGGTACATTCATGTGTTATAAGATAAAATTTGAATTTATTTTTACACATACGTTATATTTAATTAAAGTTCGAGAAAAACTGGTATTTTAGAAGAAATAATAACTTTATTCAATTGTTATATAAATATACACAGTATATACACACAATCATATATATATATATAATTTCCTTTAAGTTCTAGAAGGAGCATATGGATGTAACAAAATTTTTCCATTCAGAACAATTATTCGCTAATAGCTTCAATTCTCTCCAACTTTTCTGCATACGTGACACTGCTGTATTAGTTTTTCTTCTCCAGGTGTGCTACTCTTTCTTCGGGTATCACTTGAGTTTCACTCGGTTGCCATTTTTGTGATATCACTGATTGATCTGTGCAGTGTATAGGCTATCTAGTCTCATTTGCGCTTTATTATCTCAATCTTAATTGGTGTTTGGTTAGTGATGAACCATAGATTTTCATTCAATAGCGTGTTTGGCCAGAACATTTTAACGAATTTAACCCATTTATACATATATACAATATATTTTAATTTATTTTAAAATTAGGAGTGTTGAACGTGAGAAATTTGAAAATCTTAATAATTTTAAAAATAAACATGCAATATTGAAGATATGAAAATTAATTAACAATTTAACAAGTTTAATTATTAATAAGTTTTTTCTTTTAATATTTAATTACTTTTAGTCAGTAATATATTAAAAACTGCAATGGTCAATTTTCGTTTTTATACCTGTGGTCTGAACAGTGAGAAAAGGGTATAAGGGTATATATATATTTCGAATGTACTGAAAAAGGCATCATAAATCCATGAAGTATATATGTTTTTGGTTATACGTATTAAAAGATTGTTATAACCATATTTTTTAAGTTAAAAAATTTACTTTATATTATTAAAATATTATTTATTAAATATATTATTAAACATATTAAAATCTCTGAAACTTCTTTCAAATTTTTGATATGGCTAATAAGATTTTTCTGAGCTAATAAGATTCATATTGCTGGAAGGGGTATCTACATAATGTACACCCTTCTAAAAAAAACAGTTTCCCTTACTTTAATTTTACTCCCATTGGTCAGTAATATGCTATACCCCTTACCGTGAAGTAAACCGGGTTTACATCCAATGATCATGGAGATTAAGATGTAATTGGAACGAAGTGAGGAAAATGATTTCTCTGTCGTTAATAGTTACAGCGTGCTTTAAGTATGGATGCAGTTAAAACATTTACTGTCTTTCATCCAAACGCTTCGTTAACTACAGCTTTTAAATTCCTTGTAAAGTGTGTTTGTGATGAATATTTGCATTAACTTTAACACCAATGTCGAAAAGCCATATTATCGGCGGTTATGACGGTCTTAACCACCATAAACTGTAGTGCTTGAATCATTCGTATGATTAAAATTTTTTGAACAACTGCAAGATCTTATGCTCTTCATGGTTTAATTAGATACGATTATTTGTGTCATTATTTGCCTGAAACATTGAGAATTTTGTGCAAAGCAAGCCTTAACTTTCCGGTCCCCTTTTACTACAAATGCAATATTTTGATCATCACCTTTTGATCTTTTGCAATAGTCTTAGTTTCAATATAGCGTGGTTCAAGAGGGTTCAACACACAAACGATTTTTAGACATTGAGCTGTTGAAGACCGTTAATTAAACTACTTGTGATTAAGTACCTATAAAAATTGATACACAATAAAAGTCATTCGTTCAAAGGCAGCTGGCCATTTTATATTAAGTTGACAATGGTGTTAATTATTGAACCTGTTCCAGATTATATTACTAAACAAAAGCTTATAGTGTAGAAATAGTCAGAGTAGTCAGTATTTCATCACTATAAAGATATGTGAAAATCTATCTGAGAAGTTTAAGAGATAATTCCATTATGGTCATGATTATATCTGATATCACATTTGACTGTAGTTTAATTATATACATAATATAATTTTTTATTTCAGAACATTTAATCAATTATTCTGTAAGATTGCTTTTAAGAATTTGAATTTTTACTTTTGCTTAAATCTTCACCTCATCAAATTTTATGTATACTTTAAATGGTTAAAAAATAGTTATTTCTCTATCATTTAATTTGTTCGTTTTTGTTTCCACTCCATTATTGGTCGAATTGCATTCTTAAACTAATTGCTATTAACAATATTTAAAATTGTTTCACTTGGTTCTTCTTCTAATAATTAGAAAATAATCATTTCACAAATCATTAACCACAATGCAGCTATATATTTTTTCAAGATATCTTTTCCCTTTCATTATATTATTTTACTTCATTTATTTCAGTTTACACTTTCTCTTGGAACTTTCCAATATTGCAGTAGTAAGAAAATAGTTCAAGACTGCTAATATTTTTATTTTTCAAACCGAGTTCTTTAAATGGTGGAAAAAATGTGAAAACTGCAGAAAAAAGTGTGTAAAAGAGTCATAATTTACGCTCAGGGCAATTCAGACAAACAGACAAATTGAAGGAAAAAAATATAAAAAGGCAGAAAAGTTATTAAGGAAACATAAACGGATGTGAAAAAAAAAACAAAAACTCTTAATTTTCCTTGTAAAAATATAAAAATTTCTGCTTTTTTACTATAACTTTACTACAAATACTAAAGGAAACGGATATAAGAATATTACCAGGTGAAAAATAAGATATGCAAATTTTTATTAATTTGGCAAACTGTGTTAATAGAGCACTTCTGAATTATTGTCTGGTGTAAAATATGACAAATTAGTTGAAAACTAGTGTAAATAAGTTTGCTTTCATTTAAACGTATTTACATAGAATTTTAACTGCATATAAACTTCTATAATTAGATCGTAGATGATGTATTTGCATAGGCAAATTACTTTCCATACTCTCCATACAAAAAAAAAGTTATTTCAAAGAACATAAGTATATCAGCTTTAAATTTGCTAATGTTCCATTTTAAAAGTTATAATAAATTATATGCAAGCCTTTCATATTATTTTAAATTTGATATGTGTTCCAAATAATTTAAAATAAATATAAATAAATCGAAATAGTAATTTATTTATTTATGTACTCATTTGTGCTCATGGTAAATAGAATCTATTGACACATTTTGTACACATTTGAAACAACGCCCAATTTAGCTTAAGGATATCAATGTCAACACCAAAAAACGAGGTCTTTGATTTATTATAGCAGCGTTACAAAACGCCTATACAATAAATTCAATCGAATACACATGCAGTCGAGTGAACACAAAACGTATACGTTTCCTCTTGTTTACACAAACAATAATATAATATTTTTACACAAATGTTAATCTCCTTTGTAAGAAGTAAAACTTAAAGGTTACATATTCTCATATTATCTACAACAAATTAAATTGTTAAATGTTAAGAGATGAAACTCACATTTCCAAAATGTCAAGAAGTTTTTCATCACTGCTTTTAATACATTTTTTACACCACTTACATTAATCTGGTTAAAGGGTATATTGAGGAAAGGAAGAATTGCAATACCATCTAAACTGTTCGTATTCCCGAACATCAAACTGAATGGAATCGTGCTAACTATGCTCGCTTGTCTTTCAGTTCCACTGTTGTTTGTTAACATCCGGATTAGTCTTTAAGTTTTAAGACTAATCGATTGAAGACTTGAACAGAGACATTTTATATTTATAGTTAATTATCTCAACAAATTTCATCTATTTGTTTGGTTTCATATACTAATAGTTAAATATTTTGTGAATATTTTCTTCTACTTTGCACGATTAGATCATTTTTTTTTGTAAATACATATACATTTATTTGTTGGATCGTCTTTTAAAGTAAGACTAACAATATATCTTAAAATATTTCACTTTATAATATTACAATTTTTTTAAACTATTGTGTAATATGAAATAAAATCAGTAAACCATATATCACGAACCTCAATTAAATCAATGAGTTAATTTCATTGGAATAAATGTAAGGTGGTTTATTAAGAAAACAATTAAACTTTATCACATCACTAAGAAAAGAGTGAAGTTCTTACTAATATCTATTAAATTTTAATTAATAACTGCACGGTCATTTCTTTTTAGACTGAAAGTAGTGGAGAGATGTGCGAGATTCCTAGCTAAGGTCTAAACATGTTCTTTCAGCCTTTTATTGGTTTTTTCTCTCAAATTGTCAAATTCAGCTTTAATTAAAAGAATTTATAGAACTCGGTGGATACTTTCATTCGTAATATACCATGGGGCACCAGTGATTGTTCTTAGTCCTTTTAAGTGAACTCTGTGGATAATTTCAATATTTGAAGTACTAGCATTTCCAAATAGCTGGATACCATAAATCCATATTGCTTTTATGATGCTGTTATACAAGAGTACTTTATAATCTAAGCACAGGGATAATCTGTTATTAATGAGCCAATGCAACTTAGAGGTTGAAAGCTTCATTTTTTTTTTTTCAGTTTTTTAACTTCAATGTGCTTGCACCTAGTTAGTCACCTGTCTTGGTAAATATCTAAGTACGTTACATTATCTGCTTGTGGTGTGGGAATGTTATTTCAGGAAATTGTTGGAGACATACTTCGATTTGAATAAAGATGACGTATCTACATTTTAGTTAATTTGAATTCGTCGTTTTGACAACTATTTCTCCACATAAAGTAAGTCAGATTGAAGTTGGTTTGAAGCTATAATATATAATCATCATTTGAAGGGCGTTACTTTTTTTCCTTCAATGGAAATATATGCGAAAAATATGCAATAAAGAAATTTAGGTATTTATTTAGGTATTAGGTATTTATTAAAAATTATTAAGAGTTTTCCAAAGAAAACTTTTTCTAAAGAAAACTCTTAACATCAATAATTTTGGAACCAATAATTTCTCTCTCTTACAAAATCCTTATAGTGTGAAGTATACCAGAAAACATAATATCTTTTAGTTAATAAAATAACCATATTTGCGGATTGTAATTCATTATTGGAAGAAGCGAAAGATATAAATATTATGTGCTTTATATAACATACTTTATAGTAGCATTATCAAGCGAGATTATTGGTATATAGACTAAACATGATAACATATGAATTATCCTTTTAATATTATATTCACCCAGTTAACACGACCATTACAAATGTTTTTAAAGCTCTTAAAATCAATTTAAAGTTTATTTAAACAATTCTAAAAGAGTTTTGGTTGAAATCACTTTCATTGATTTAATTGCATACATAACTTTTAACTACAGTCTTAACGTGTGGTTCAAGCTATCAACTAAGTTCATTAAGTAAGGGATTATTAAGAAATCGATTTTAAAGAAATGTTATAAAAATATTAAAAAATTTTTGATTAAGCTGTTTTCAAGGTGTGTTTTTCTTTGATATATTTGTCTTGTTATATATACATAAAGTACATTCTTCATTTCTTGAACCAAAGAATCATTTTCTGCATTCATGTAATTTTTTTTTTGGAAACATTTCATGCAAAAGTGTCTTCATCAAATATCACAATAAAAAATAAATCTAAAAAACCTTATTAAATATTTAATAACTAACAAATTTATGATACAACTACCTGTGTAAGGAAGGTTTGGCAAAGTTAAACTTAAATCATATCACGATTTGTGTACATTACATTTAATTAATCATACGCACCGTTGTGCATTTAATTCAATGTTTGTGTTACTCTAAAATATCATTACTTTTCTATTTGCATAAATTTTTGGTTAAGGTTAACTTAAAATAACCAAGTTATATTGGCAATATGAAATTGTGATTTCGTGTTTTCATAAAACCATTGGCAAATATTTCCCTATTTAGTTTTTAGTTAAATTTTTAAAACATTTTTATATTGAAATTCGCGAACGTGCATATTTGTTTGTTTACATTTCAGCTTCTAAATAGATTTTTGCATATCCCACAAATTCTATTCCGTTTTTGAAAACTTTTTCGTTGCTTTCAGTATTATTAAAAATGAGGTAGTCAATAAATGCATGGCAATGTACACTATATGAAGCTTTTTCATGAATATATTTCAACCGAAAATTATTTATCCACCCAACGTGCAGTTTAAAAATGCATTATTTGGGCTAATAACATATATGAACAGGAAATTACAATGTAATCTGAATATAAATTTGTAAACAGAAAATAAGTTCTTTCAACCCAAATTTGATGTGCCAATAATGAAATCATTATGGGTTAAAACAGTGTAAAGTATTATTAAATTAAAATTTAACTTTCAGAATATTGTGCAATTTACTTTTAAACCTAATGCAATTACTTTAACTTCAGTGCAAGCTAATTATAAATATTTAAATAATTTTGTTAGAAAATATTTTTGGTCTAATAATAATTCGTGGTATTTATGTGTCCAGTTTTGATCACAATAAATTGTATGAGGGTAATTAATATTTTTGATAATAGTGAGAATATAGTGAGAATTTGCACAAAATTTAAGATTACTCCGGAATATCATAAAACTTTGGACGGGAAACCAGCGTTTAAAAATGTATGTCAGAGTGAGAAGAGGTAAATATCACTTATCTACTCTTAAGATTTATCTACAACGGACTATTTTCGAGTCTATCTTCTACACTTGACTTTCCTATTTCAGTGATATAAGCGTTAAAAATGTGGCATATTTTCTAAAACTGATTGTTCCAAACAATAGTATTTAAAAATAAGTTCATACTACTGTTTCAAATAGTAGTAGAAGTAAGAAAATTTGTTGCATTTTGCCACAAATTGTTGAGAAATCAATCAATTTTTTGGATAAATTTGCTGCCACTTATATCATTTTTAAAAAATTGATGAAAATCAATCTGCATAAGTTTTATGATATATAAATTTATTCAACAATTTATTTCCTATTTCGAAAAATTGTAAATATGTACTAATATATGTTCATCGTGAAATGTCAAATTATATTGTATTCATTTTATTTTAAAGTTTCCGAGTCCCCCATAAGGAAAATCCACCTGACAGTTCTATAAACTTGACCAGGTTCCTAACATTACAGGAGGACAACTAAGTCAGATCAGTGAGAAAAGGGAAACCGAAAATTTTTGATCTTTCTCTAAGTAAAGAAAGGCATTAACACATAAGATGGAACATGGTCTCCTCCTCATACTCAGAGCCACAACCTCGACAAAAGTCATTGTAGGGTAGACCCAATCTCATAGCATGTCTTCCTAATTCGCAGTGACACTTCAGTACAGATACCATGGTGCTAAGCAGGTTCCTCCTTAGTTGAAGTACCTGACCTAGATATCTGAAAAATGAGGTTCATCTTGGCTAGTATTGCTTGAGGTCCAGTATTGCTTGGCTATGCTCATATATTTTTGTTTAATCGCCAGTTTAACTGTAGCAAGTGGAACGCGTATATTTGAGAAGTGAATGTTAAGGAACAGAGCGCCTGCATAAGCAAGCACGTCTGCCCTACAATTTCCTGAGATATCCCTGTAACCAGGAACTCAAATAACCCAGTTTTCAATAACACATACCTGAAATTTTCATTATCCTACTACACTGGAGTTAAGTACCACTTAACTGTAACTTTTTTAATTGAAAGGACATCTGATTTATTTTTAAATATTATTATTGCAGTCTGCTATTGCAGTTTCTGTAGAAATATATTGGTTTCATTTGCAACTCACTACAAACCGCAATTTAAGGTAAATCACCATAAACATGATTTCAACCGCAATTAGAGTTGCTACTGCTGCTGCTAAATAAACGACTAAACTCAATACGAGTCAAAGGATCACAAAATTGTTTGCAGTTTGGTGGCAATGTTGTCCTTGCCCCGATGTGAGTGGTTAGCTATTTAAGCGCAATTTAAACTTAGTCATTGGTGCTTCGGTGGTGTTCAGTCAACTGCAAATTGTGTTTAAATGAAGCGATTTTATTAACTCTTGCTTATTCACATGTACCTCGTTTATACAACATCTTTGCTAACAAGCAAATGAACAAGGTGAAGTTTTCCAAACTTCATATGTGACTTGTTTTATACGCAAAATAAGCAGTTTTGCTCGTAAGCAAAACCAAATAAAAGGAAGAAAGTTTTTGAATGCGAAGTCAAAAATTCGCTAATGAGTATTTATATATATGGAGTGTATTTTCAGTTGTCATTGACGACAGCATTTACTATAGACAAATTAGATTTGTATATTGTGTAGATCTGCAATTAAGCGCTTTTCAAGTGTTTCGAGTGTTGGTTGCAGCAGGAATTTTAAATAATAAGAACAAATTTTTGATATGTTTTGATATGCATTTCTGTTTTGACAGTACTTGGGCACATGTGTAAGGAATGAATTTCTTTGAAAGATATTTGACATTGCCAATGACACGTTGCTTTTGTAATTTTTATATTTCCATTAAAACAGTTTTGTGGTTGCGAATCCTGCAGCAAACGTCAACACTTCTATCTATTTTTTCATTTCTTTGTTTATTCTGTTGTGATGGAAAGGAAATAGTAAAAGTTTCTAATGAGAAAAGTTCTAAGCGTGTACGACGGATGTAATCATCTCCATGACACTTTTACACTGTAAAAAACAAAACGCGAAAAAACAGTCTAAAAAAAATATTTATTAAAAAAATTCAAGAAGTAGAAACGGTTGTTTTGTTCTAAAATAAAACAAAAAACTTTTTATTTGTGTTTTTTCTCGAGCATAAGATATTTGAGTAGATATCTGTATCAGTACTTAGAGATAAGGCTTAAGTTTCTGTATTAGAAAGTTGTGGAAAAACAAGAGCGAATTATGCGAAAGAAAAATTTATGTTCTTTGATTGTTCTTATAGTTCTCTGATAGAAAGTTACCTACAAAATGGATAACAGATACAAGATACAAGCGTAGTTAAAGTTTTCGTGTGTTAAAATTTTTGTACATTCGAAACAAATATGTATATATAAAGTAGGTTCAAATAAAGTATTTAAATTTTAGCAGACAGAGAGGTATTACCATTTTACTTGTTATTTATTTATTTTAAAATTTTTGAAAACATTTATAGTTTCAATATTTATCGTCGCAATTTCTGACTGAACAAAATGCTAGATTTAATCAAAAGCAATTATTTTTAAATAATAGTAACAATTCTTTTAAATGTCTTTAAGGTGATATGATAATAGTTGTGTTAATATTTATATTATTAATGACCAATATGTACAGCGAATAGAATATATCTGTTGTTCAAATAGATAGCTTTGCTTTTAAGCATACTTTAAATATTATCTAATCTAATATACAGAATATTCACAACAACAAATTTCGTTTCCTAGAAGCAATTTACAAACTTAAATTAATTTGCGAAACGTTCTAGGTAAATATAGTAGACGTTTGTAACGATTGTTTAAATAAACGAAATTTGCAAACGAAAAACAACTGACATTTTTTTCGTTTTTAGTAATGAAATAATTTTTTGAATGTATATTTAAGTTTTTCTTTTTTTTTTTTAAATTTTGGCACATTTATGTTTATGTTTATATTAATGTTTATTATTCATATACTTTTATAAACATCTAACAGCACCATTTAAGCGATGAAATCTTTGTGTGTCGAGAGCAAAGACTAAAAGAAATGCACAAAATTTACAGATATGTCTCGGAAAGATTTGGTTTATTTAAGTGAATTGTATACTAATCAAATAAAATCTTTAAGTCTACCGATAAGTCTAGCGATAAGAATGAGTAACTAGAACCACTTCACAAGTGGTTCTAATGATAACTTGCAGATAATTACTTAATTTATTTATTAATATTAGATTTTAAATTGGATTCGTTGTTATAATTCTATAAGGCAATAAATTTTGATTAATTGTTTGAATAATAAAAAAAAAATATTTAAAATAAAACGACGTATTATATTTCATTAATATTCACTATTTTTTTTCCAATTAATAACTACTTTTACTCAATACGAGTACTATGAAATTTTAGAAAAGATTTGTTGTTGTGATTATATTAAGCAATAAATTTTAATTAGTTTTTGAAAAATCAGAAAAATAAGTAATTATTACTTTTTACTTATTATTATTTATTATTTTTAGTATTTATCTTAAAGATAAGTACTAATTCTATTCATTACTGTGAAATTTTAAAGTAGGTTAGTTGTTATATATAAATAACAGTTTTAATCAATTCTTTGAAAACTCACAAAAAAAGTTGAAAACAAAACTAGATATTATTTTTTATTAGATTGTAGTTTAACGCCAAGAACTGACGTTAGAGTACCTAAATATAAAAAATATAGTGACCAGCAGATCGTAGTAACATATCTCGTTAAACAAATATCTGAATATATTTATTTCCTCTAATGAGAATGATTATATATTAAAAATTATATAATATAGATATTATATAACTTATAACATATAATATATAACAAAATATATATTTCGCATTTATTTCAAAAATGTACTGAGATCCTCAGACAGCTTATATATCGTATCTTTAGCTACTAACCACCTCAAAATATTAATTAAAGAAAACAAGTTAAAAAGTTGTAAATATTTCTAATTTAATTAATTAAAATGGGAAAAAAAATAAATTTACATGTACTCTTGTTGTAGTTTGCACTCACAAATCTTCTAAAGTATACAAAAAAGGTACATCCGAAAGCGGAAGTCTGCTTTGCTCGACCATAGTGTTGCATTTGCGATTCGCTATTGGCCATTTGTTGAATAGTTTTTGCAGACACCTCGATGGATTTTGTTTCTATGCAAATGCGTATGCATGCAAACATTGTTGCGGTATTACTTACGGATACATGTGCATAGTCTATGCTTTTCTGCTTTTTTTATTGCATTCACTGGTTTACAATAGAACTAAATTTGTGGTTCACCAAAAACCGAAATTATAAATAACCATGGCTTGTATTCATTGGTGTCGTTTGAATTAAAGGAATTGGCAATGTCGATGCGGCTATGCATCGTTAAGGATTTGTGTTAATATGCGGCCAGACTCCGAATTCTATTCAGGATTTTTGTCCTTTATGTTAGTAGTACAATATTAAAATGGTAGTTTATCTTTACAACTGAAAAAAATTTTAACTTTGATTGCATTACTGAAATAAATTGAAAATTTTTAAATTTCAGAAAAGCTGACTTCAAAAACTATTATTAAGTTCTGGTTATAATAACTTGAAATTCTTGGTACAATATACATATATATTGATTTAAAATAATTTGGACTTAAAAGTTGATCTGTAGTTTAAGGAATTTATTTAAATGTGATAACAATTTTCAATATTAACTAACACCCAGTAAATTAAAAATGGAACCCTCTATTAAAATATCTTTATGGATTACCAGCCGTGAAGGTTTAACACCAAGGTGCATTTCACACACGTTTGGGTATAATTCGCCGATAAACGACCCATTGAAATAACACAGAACTCCACCGGTACCAATTGAAGATATACATTTCAATTGATCTTATCGTCCTTGGTGAATAGTGAGGCCCATCTAATACTTCTATCATAAGTCATAGGACCCGGTTGGAATAAAGAACTCCTGCATTTTAATCACAACAATCACGACACTGCCTTTAAAGAACCAACCTCTATTGATCAGGACAGCCGAAATTATGGATCTTAATCCGTGTGGTACCAAATTTACACCACTAGTCGGGTGTCACAAGTGAATCTCACTCACTACCAGTGATATTCTATATAGTACGGCGTGGTGTTTGATGGATTTCAGTCGCCCCTTATGAAAGACACACCGTATATCGGGGATATTCTAACCCCTATCCCGAAGGGTATCTGAGCAATACAACCACATGACTTTTATTTCTTGGCATAGAATTAAAGCTATGGATTTCATACATACATTGTGACCGAAAAGTTTTCGGAAATTCTCATTTAAAATTCGCGCGCTGTATATTTTTCGATATTTTAAGTTTATGTAGTTTGGCAGCACTGTCCTTAATTACTATGCCAAAAATGAGCGCGATCTGTCAGACAGTTCGTTTTCGGCAGCTGTTGAAACCAGTTCACCTCAGTAGTGCGTTGCGAAAAAAACAATGGAAAAAAATATTGAACAAAGAGTTTGCATCAAATTTTGTGTTTCGAACGAAATTTAGTGTGCAGAATCGTTGCGAATGCTACAAAAGGCTTATGGGGAATCAGTTTTATCGAAAACTCAAGTTTATGAGTGGTACAAAGCCTTTCAGGACGGTCGCACGACCGTCGAAGACATGCCGCGTTCTGGACGACCTTCGACCTCTACCACCGACGAAACGATTTGAAATCGGAGATAGGCAAACAGGATTCTGATCGTGTTAATCCTGAAATCCTCAAAATTTGTGAAGGGTGTTAGAGTATGTAATTTGTCCACCGAGTGTGCTTAGGATACCATCGTCGTAGCAGATGGCCTGATGCGTTTGGGCTTTTTTGGTGGAACAGATACTAAGGTGTGATGTGCGCCCACGTGTCAACGCCCGGCTTGTTCCGATTCACCTCAATTTGTTCAACATTATCAACGATTTTAAGGCCAAACATTCAATAAATACCATCGAACAGCCACCGTATTCACCTGATCTTGCACCGTGTGACTTTTTCCTGTTTCCCAACCTCAAATTACCACTCAGAGGAACGCGTTTTGAATCCATAGAAGACGTAAAACAGAATTCGCAGAGGGAACTCAAAGCCATACCGGAAAGCGCCTATAAAAAATGTTTTTATGATTGGAAGAAACGTTGGCATTTGTGTATCGCTTCTAATGGAGCATATTTTGAAGGAGATAA
>NC_051847.1:42339933-42377122 GCF_002237135.1 Teleopsis dalmanni
GCTGATCATCTGCATATGCATAAGTGCTGTTATGTGCTGGACTATAGGGGCAAAGACCTTGAGCCTCAACATCATACACAATCTCATATTTAGGCGCTGTATTTGGTTTTACTTCGCTTAGTGGTTTATAGTGACGACATCGCGGCTTGTACGAATTGGTGCCACATATCAAGATCTTGCCATCACTAACACGTGCAAAAACTCGCAGGTAATTGTGACAGTCTGCTTCGTGTTTACCTTTTAGCGCACAAAGTTCACGATCTGCATCTGATGAGTACCACTCCAAACGACTATTCTCAAGTAAACCATTTAGACTTATATTGTAGATAACATCTCTGTTAAAAGAAATTACAAATTCATTATTTATAAGAAAGTTTCTTTATAAAGGAATTATGTACAATAAAAATTACAGATCAGATACAAAGATATATCAGTTACAAAGATATGATAAAAATAAGTAAGTCTATAGAAAGTAAGCGAATAAATATGTATGTAAGCAAAAATATAAGTAACTTCCACTTCTTTACTCCAGCTTAGAGTCTTTTAATTAATTTAATGATTAAATGCAGCAATGCAGTAACTTCTTTAACTTTCCATATGGATTACAGCTGAGATCTTAGCTCAATAGGTTTCTGCCTTATATTTTTAAGGAAGAGAAACAAATTTTCTCGGAGAATTCTTTCAAACAAGCAACTTAGTGTATAGTAAAGTCAGGGATATATATCTCCAGTATGTGCTTAATAGTTACTTCTTACGAAATAATACATTTATAACTGTTCTACAACTCCCCGTAAGTCACTGTTTAAATATTTAATTGTTAAACGTCACATACTAGTATTTAGCTGACTTGAACGTATACTCTTCATGACAATCCGTCCATTGTTAAACTATTGTCACATGCGGCGTCACATTCCCTTATCAGCCCAAATGGCATTTGTCTTTATCTCATCGAGATAACAGCAACTAACTATAGTATATCATTTCGAAGTCATAATATAGATTACAACCCAATATCCATATCCCAATACCTTTCCTTTTATCTGTGATTATCATATTCCTCCTCTCAAAGTTCCATCACAATTCTCACCTTTTTCCCTCTCGCTCTCTCAAAATGTAAACTTTGTGTAGTTTCCTTCTATTTAGGCTCCCAAACTTCGCGAAATCCACGATGGGTGACAATGGTAACAACAATATATAACTCAATAGTCTAATTCACAGAAACAAATGAAACTCTTTGAATATCATTCGTAAGAATATTATTGAATTACAATACCGATTAGATATTAAGCAGTTAACAAATCTTATGTTTAGCTATAATAATAATATAGTTGCTTGTGTTATATTACCAAATCTGAATTTAAAAATCTTTTTAACCTTTTGTCTTTACAATAGCTAAGCTGGGGTTCATTCTAAAAAAACTATTTAGTAAAATATTTTATGGTTATTGAGGTACATCGTATTTAAAGGGACAATGAAGGTCATATATAATGTGAGATAATGAAGGTTAAATGTGCTCGATTGCGCTGTTATTTTATTGAATAACTTGCGAGTTACAAATATATATAATGAAATGCTATAATGGTCATATCTATATTTTTATGAATGAAAATTACAGGTATATGGAAAAATAACACTTTTGAGAACGTAACAGCACATATTGTTATTTGAAGTAAATGTCGTTAAAACCAAGGTACTACCTGGTTCGAAAGAACCAAACTTGGGAACACATGCACCCCAAATAAGTAACGACAAGTTCGCGAAATTTTTTTCTTTATATATACTTATAATTAAATATTAACGATAGCGCAATGTTGGTATATCTTGTCATCACGTGTCGAATGTTAATCATCTTTATGCGGAATCTAAAATTTTTCTTGTTTGGGAGCAAAATTTGCTATTAATTAATATATCTCCTTTCGCGCTGCACAGGTGGACATCCAAATGACGCCACAGTGAATGTACCCTTTCTTCGTAACATTAATTTAACGACTCCTTCAGAGATAACTTCAATGTTCAATATCGAAACAGTATCCTCTTCGAAATAACGGTTATCTAACAGTAAGATTTACAAAAGATTTCCGCCTGATATTCGTAAGAATGAAAGAAATCGCCCACGTACAGCACGACATGTTCCTCTTAAGTTGCAATCAGAATTTAACTAAATGCTAAACTGTTATTTATGACGTAGAATAAATATATTCTCAATTTGTCCCCGCTGTACAGCTTTATTCCAAACAACGTCTCCAATTTGTTTTCATGTCTAAATTCACACACAACTTTAAACTCTTTTGATTAATAGCTCCTCCTATTTAATAGCCCTACATATTCCTTTAGCCTTACTGTTAACTTGCTTAAGCGCTTTTGATTTATGGCTCCCCTTCTTTAAAGTGACAAGATCCCTCTCTGAACCCACTTTAGATTCAATAATCCTACCTATTCCTTTAACATAATTGCTAACTTGGTTGAGTTCTTTTGATTTATGGGTCCTTCTCGTTGGCAACTTTATCTAAACTTATGTTAGATTCAATATTCTTAAGCACTCCTTTAGTGTTATTCCTCCCTTGATTAGTTCGGTTTAGTTACTGCAGACTTTCCTCTTCTATCCAAGTAGCGTAAAAGTGCTGTTTTAATATCTCAAGCCTAGTCAAAAAAATTTTAGTTTTAAACCAACTTACGCTGTTAATAAGAAAAAGGAAACGATCGGAGTTAAGAATGACCGCTAGACTCATTAGTTCATGTTGTTGTTGTAACAACCCTTAAAGATCTATAAAACAAAGTACATATAAGAAATCATATCACGAATATGTGGGTCAATATGTGAATGGGTGGGATTTAAATTGAAATCAACCACCATCAAGACGGAAAAACTCCACTTTTATGGAGCGTGTCTAAATGTCGATTGGATTCAGATTAGTATGCGCGTTGGGGCAGGTAAACAAATAGGTGGTACTATGGAAGGTAGAGTTCCTTTTTGAGGGCGCATTAGAAATCAACGCATTTATGTGCGACAAGTATTTGTTAAGTATATGGCTATATTCTGATTTAAATTGAGCTAGGATACTTCTTGCTGCATGCGGAAGCCGTCGTTCTTCTTGGGAAATGGTAGACTAAGATCTATTGAGAACTGTATTGTAGTGCAACCCCACTTTCGAAAAATATATTGCATCTGTGTGATTGGTTAGTTGCAGTGGCAGGTTATCAAATAACTTTGTATGTACCTCAATTAGCGATTTTTCATAGTTTTGTTACCAAATTTCTGACAAATAATATTCTTCTAAGATAGAAGAATATCTATCTTCCATTCTGTCGAATTTTGTGTGGAGTTCTGTAAGTCCACGTTTCTAATTAGTTTACAGAGTTTTCAAACTTGTTAGAGATAAGCATTCACTTGTTTCTTTTTTTTTTCTTACTCCATAACATTTTCCCACCCCACCTAATTGGGTAGTATTGTGACAATCCTTTATATAATTGCTTTCAGGTCGTTGTGGGCTACAACTACAATATTGCTTCTATGCTTTAATATGGTATATACTATATTCTATTGTTAAAAAGTGTATAGTTTTTATTATGCAAATACTTACTTTGCTCCAACTAGCATGGTAGCATCGTCATGATCCAAAATTTTAAAATAATCCGTTGTATTTCCTAAGAACTTGGCGATAATAATATCTTGTTCTGTAATATAATTAGAATAAAATAATAAATTATTTGCAAACAAAAGGAAATGTTAATTATTGCAAAACAGATCCAAATTAAAACAGTAAATAAATAATAAGTAAAATTATATCAAAAAATGCAAAAAAAATAAGAAAAAAAACAATGAATTCCAACTTACTTGGTTGCAAATCTGGGCGTACATCGGGCATCCAAGCGCTCGCAGGGCAGAGGTGTAGCTGCAATGTGAGCAGTAAAAGCGCGCTAATTAGCATGACAGCGTCTAAGCTTAATAGAGCTTGTAATTTATGCATTTTTCTCTCTAAATTTGTTTTTTAAATTAAGTTTGTTGCTGTTGTTTGTTGCGTCAACTATTGTAATTGTTGTAATTGTTGCTCATATAATTGATATAATTTGTTGACTGGTTTTTTTTTACTTTTTTATATAATTTTCTTTCCAATTATTTCGACGTTACTTGTTGTGGACGTTATAGTTGAGGACACACTGCAGCAAGGTGGTTCATTTGCACAATTCCATTTGTTGACAATAGTTTTATTGTTACTAATATTGTTGCTTCATCTGTTCATCTGTTCATTTGATCATTTGATCATTTGTTGTTGATGATTCAGTGCAATGTGACTGAAGAGCCCCCCTTTCTCAGTAAAGGGATGGGCCTGCTGCAATTAAGTGCATATTGCTTGACACTGGCAGCATAAAATTCAAATAATTCGTAATTCACAGATAACGCAATAAAAACGAAAGATCTGGAAGAGAAAAACAACATTAAATTTTTTATAAATTTATCACAACTTTTTCTTTATATGTACGAGTAGAGTAGTGTATACTTTACACATAAAAAATAATATAATTAACAATAATAACACAGAAAGTTTTTTCTTATAGTTTTTAAGCACCTCTTCAATGTTATTTAACAAAAAAAAATTACAATGCAAAATCTGTTTTGTCACTATTTTTCCATTGACGGTACTTCAGCCGGCGACGTACTTTTTCTGAGTGACAACGTCTAGTGAATAGAATGGAAAATGATTTGTCACTTTTTACCTATTTTCATTCGGAAAATCGTGGCTCATTCGGAAAATTAATTTACACAGACTTGGGAACAGGTAAGTACGCTGAGGCAAGCTGATGTGCTGTGCTAGTGCGTAAGATTTTCTTAGCGGTTTGCCGGTGCCGAAGAGGCTAAGCAATGTTATTAGCTGTCATTTCTTGCCTTCATTGAGTATTTCTCATTATTCGTTCTGTTATTGTAGCGATAAAGACATTTGCTTTTGTTATTTTCCTCTGTTTTTTCCATTTTTGTTTTTGTTTTTTTTTTTTTTGGTGTGAAAATGGTGTGGAAATCACGTACATGGTTTTCCCTATCACTGCCATCCATATTGTCTTAGAAAACATGCTTACACATAATGTCTTTGGTATGAGGTATATGTTAGTTTGCGACACCGCTTTGTTTCGCTGGTGTTTATTGATAAGCAACGTGACGGTAGCGATGGCTGCTGTGAAGGGTGTAATTTCTCCAACTCATTGTTGGAACACGTAATTCCCACTTGACTGAAAAATTGTTATAGTTTTTCTCACGATTTGCCAGGCGCATAGCCTTTAATAGGATAATCAAGGTCAAATGTACATCAATTTATTTATTTATTTATTTTTTTTTTTGTGAATAACCTGTGAGCAAGAAATATATATTGTGGTAGGGCGTACACGTAATTCCCACAGTTTTATGAATGATAAACTAATATTGACACCAGAATTTGTTGTTTACAAAGAAGTTAAAATTAATTAGCATAGATTAACGTATATTTGTCAAATTATTTGTACGTAATTGTTATTTATTAAATGAAAACTAGTACAGGTTAATGGCGATTTAAGAGTTTGTTGGTGTTATATTATTCTGCCAAATAATTTATATCAAAAGTTATAGTTTAAAAACAATTCGTTCACTAATATATCATACAGTAACTCATATAGTATATATTTATTTAAGTGCTACCCATTTCACTTAAAACCGATAATGAATTACGTATCATTGTAGTAAAAATTAATAAACTGAATTATATAAAAGTAGCACAGTTCACCACAGCTGTTACCTTTCATAGATAAGATGACCATTTTTTATGAAGTATAGGTAATATACAGTGGACTAGATAGTCATCTATTATAAAGTAGAAGTAACATTTACTGGACTTCAACCTATTATCTCAACTCGCAGCTATCATATATTCCAGATAGTAACTGTGGTGATCCTACATTCAGTATGGGACTAAATATAGGCCCAGTTGTTTGTAGTTACACTCTCATGACCCCCGTGCGATTAGCTTCAAATCGCACAACCTGTACGAAAGAAAGAAAAAATACCAGGCGTGTCACATGGGGACTGTTTAAGTGTCTACAAGATCTAGAATTCGCCGATGGTGTTTTGCTGCTAAGTCACAGACATGATAAATCACAACAAATGATATCCGTCATAAGCAAACAAACAGGGTCTGCCGGTTTAAGGATAAGTACGGAAAAAACAAAAACCATGGCGAGCGGATACAGCGCAGCTCAAAATGTAAGGTTGCATGTGAATGGTGAAGAGGAAATTGAATGTGTAAACTATTTTACCTATCTGAGAAGCATTATGTTTAACAAGAGCGGAGCTAAAGAAGATATTTATGATCGGATCAACAAAGCGAAAATCGTGTTTGGCAAACTAAACAACATATGGAGATGCAATGAACTCAGGAGATAGAAACAACTGCGAATCTTTAACACAAATCTGAAATCTATATTGCACTACGGCTGTGAAACATGGAAGCACTCCAGATATATATAGAGAAGGATGTAAGTATTTTTCTACATCGAATTCAATGGTCAGATCAAGTATCCAATTAACGCCTGTTAAACCAAACAACTCAAAAAGTAAAACAAAATGAGAAAATAGAAGTGGATAGACCATACCCTTAGAAAACCGAGAGATAACATAGCGAGGCAGGCTTTGGCACGGAATCCACAAGTTAGCAGAAGACCTGGCGTGCCAGCGAAAACATGGAGAAGAAAGTAAACTAGCTGAAGCATGATAAACATAGAACGACATCTACAGAGAAGCAGTAAATAGTCAGATTTAAAAGAGTTATTGAGGCCCTATGCTCGACTGGAGGAAATAGACAATAGTACTAGTTGTAGTAGTAATACGAAAGAAAGCAGTTGTCGTCCACATATACTAGGTAGTTCCCTGTGGAGTTTCGTTTGTAAAAGTAGCATTTAAAAGTTAATGTTTATATTAATTTCTTAATGAAAAGCAATATAATTTTATGTAGAAATTTTATTTCTAAAAGCACTTATCCATTTATGAGTTAAAGTACTTATTTATTATACCATTAGTTTTCAATAATTTCCAATTCTGTGTAATTTTTATTAAAAGTTACTTCACATTTTATTTTTAATTCAAATTATACATGAGTGTGAAGTAATAAAAATCTGTCTACATTTAAGTATCACGTCTACGTTAATTATATGTTAAGTGTTTCTAAATTCTTTTGAATTTTTTCTGATAGTTAATCGAACACACCCACAAATCAAATCGAAGTGAGGAAAAAATTTTAATTGCAGTACTGAATTGTATTGCATTTTTAATAAAATAAATTTTCTAAACTTGTTTTCTGTTGTGTTTGTTCTCTTATAAAACAAATTCAGACTAAAACACATTTTCGGTGTCCTTCAATGGTAAGGTAAATAAATTCAGTAAAAGATACGGCAACTCGACAGCTCGAGTTACTTATTAAATCGTTTTATTTTGCATACTTAAGCTTACGTCTAAGCTTAGATTATTAACTCTATATGTATACACTTATGTATATATATATATGTATTTAATTTTGTAGATATATAATTAACACATGTATTGTTAAATATTTACCTTGTAAAACCTATTAGGTTTTCAGTTTTTCAAAACGTCCGCAAATATTTTTAAAATGAAATATGAATCTCAATATATCTTTCTTTTTAAATGGAAATTAATCAATTAACACGTAAAATCGCGAAACAACAAAACAACAAAATTTTATTTAATTTTATTTCATTTTATTTAATGAATTTGTTTATAATAAATTTGCGAATCGACTGCATGTCGAGTTAGGCAAAAGAAAAAATTTTAATTTTATTTAAATTAAAATCAAACGCAATTCGAATCGCTAAATGTGATTTGGCTGTGTTTTGGTCTTCACTGATTTATTTACACATTATATGATATACATATATATATATATGTATATATATAGATGAAAAACAAAAAAGTGTTACGATCCATGCTCAACACACTGCGCTACTACCCAGCGGGACTTTCAGCGCTGAGGGAATCGATTCCCTCAGCGCTGAATGGTAATGCCTAGCGCTGATTATTCAAAGGAAACTCCTAATTACTTTAACACGTGCATGTCATTGCGGGCAAGCGCTGAATCGTTCGATTACCTTTTCAAATTTGTAATGCAACATTTCAGCGCTGACATGCTCGCTTACTTTTTCGAATTTGTAATGCAACATATCAGCGCTGACATGTTAGCTTACTTTTTCGAATTTGTAATGCAACATATCAGCGCTGACATGTTCGCTTACCTTTTAAATTTTACCTATGCTATTGATTTTTAAATAAAATACTATAAATTTTTTTTGGATAAATTATATTTTATATTTATGTTTTATAAAATTAAAATATTAATATTTACATAAAAAATATAACATATTTACATATTTATATAAAAGAATATTTTTCTGTGAAATTGTTATTAGAACCTTGAAGAGATTTCCAGACTCGACTCGATCACTTGTTCCGGCTTACCATTTGTCCTTAAAGCAACTGTAAATACAAAAGTATGTTATTGTATACACTAAAGTAAATTATGTACAATATACCATACCATTAGTTATGAGTATACTTTCTCCAAAATTCCATGCAATTTTTTGGGTAATTAGTTGTTTGTCAATAACATAACGCGTCTTATTGATGCAGCCTATAAATAACGTAATAGATGAAAAGAAATGTATGAGTTAATAAAATTGTTACATGTGAAAATATTAATAAGTTGAAATTGAAAGTAAGAAACATATATAATTTAACTTACAACTACTTCAACGGCAGTGATTTCTTCATTAAATTGAATTAAATCCTCCTCAGTTTGAATTGTAAAATTTTCCAATTGAAACAGCTGACTACATTTTACCCCTTGCTTTAGAATGACTGCATTCGCAGCACATTGGTCAATTAATCGTTCTTGACACAGTAGCATCTACATAATACAAAACAAAAATTTCAATTATCATTTTAAATATATTTACTTAATTTTGCATATACTTACAGTGAGTTTATGATAAATTCACAAATTATATATTATTTATATTTTTAGATTTTACATTGATTTTAAAAATTAAAAATTGTTCACTGCACGCACTTCACTAAAATCAAAAGCAGACTAAATGTATACAATGTAGGCAAAACAAGAAATTCTTAATACTCCTTTGCTTTTCTTCTTCATTCTTTTATAATTTCAACCCCGAAATTGCCTATGTCGAACACAAATGGCGAAAACAAAGAAAAATAAAAACGAAGAGCTATTACCTCCTCGCTTACTTTTTCAGCGCTGGCATAATGGTGCCGCTGGGTAATATTGCTTATGCATGTAAATCTAATTACTGGAAAGGTTTAATGGTACGAAAAGTGTCAGCCAGGTGAATCACACTTCAAATGAAACGAACTAAAATAAAAAAGCTGTGATTAGAGCGGCTTACATTACATTAAACAATAAATTCTGGTTTAAATTTAGTTTTACTTGTAGAAATAATTATTTTTAGAAAGGCAAGTCAGTCAATAAAGTAAAAATAATCAAAAGATTCATTAACGCAAATGATTAGTAATCACAATAATACTGGGTGAAATAAGTATGGATGCAGGATTTTAATTAAATTGAATGCCCCTCATAAAGTGCTTTTTTATGACTTGTTATCAACAAAAGGTTCGCTTTTAAGATCTATTATTAACACTTAATATAAATGAGATAACATCAATCATCGTTTTAAGTACAAGACTAGAATGAGGTTAATAATGATCAACTTAGTACCTTCAAATCAATCCGATAGCCTTCTTAATCGATAATGATTATTTTCAATTAGACATAAGATTAGTCATAATCACACAAGAATTATTCTTACTAAATACAATTATAAACGAATTCAATCAATTTAATTAGGATGTATCGATATTTGTGTGTCATATCCTATCATACATACTTAAAACTACCGAAAAGGTAAACTGCTGTTTTACCATAAGTAGTGTTCCGTCATAGTAATGCAATGAATTTTGTATCTTACGGAATTAATTGTTAAATCATTTACACAAAAAAGTGTGAAGATATATTAGATTTGTCAAGATGTTTGAAACATGTTGTCTTATGTTGAGATATTTTCGCAACTAGACACTTTTACACTCTCTTAACTGGGAGGTTTCTACAGAGTCTCTCCCTTCTCTCTGACTAATTTATGTATTCCTCATAATTTATGCGAGGGCTGTCTCGCACAGTGAAGAATTTTCTCACAGTGAAGAATCAGTGAAAATAGTTATATTGTTTTTGGAAACATTCTCCTCCATGATAATCAATATATTTTTGCATTCGATTAAACCAATTTTCGAAACAGTTTTGCTACTCTGTAGTTGGTGTCTCCAAAACTAGGGTTTTGAATGTCTCAACCCCTGTTTGGGCACAAAACAACGCCCATTGCTGTTATTGTAGAAGTTATCGTACTTCCAATTTAAAACGTATGCATAATTTATAATATCCAACCATATTTGTTAGATTAACTGTCATATAAACTGAACAATCTAATATGGGTGATATCCGTTCTTAAGGAAGATGTTTAAAAAAAATTTGGTAGCTAATGTATTCAAATTTATATTCATATATATTTACAATTAAGTATTTAAACACAATTTATAAACCACAACTAAATGTGTGGGTTTTGCCAAAATCGCATCATTATATAACTTCTTTAGCTGCCATATAAACTGAACCATCGGATATGAGTAATCTTCGTTTTTAGAAGGATATTTATCAAATAAAATTTTATGGAGAATGTATATATGTTTATGTACTCCTACTCCTAAACCGATGTTTTAGATTTAGATAGAGCTACCGTTTGTACTTATATTTATATATTCTTATTCATATCGGTATAGACTTAGATATAGTTGCTATATAAGCTATCGATTTAGATACAGATTTTTGTTTAAAATACTTTTTTTTTGTGGCATGACCTTAAAATACAAAACTTGAGAATAATTTTAGAATGTAACCTCTGTAATAAAAATGAGGTTCATCAGTTTAGACTTAGATATAGTTTTCAAATAAATCGTTGATGTATGTATGTATGTTGATCCTTTTTTGGAGTCAGCGCAATTGGGCACTTTTTACTGATAGCTGGGGGTACTACAGGCTCTTTTACTCTTTGATAGCTGGGGGTACTACCCATCCCAATGACTTTTTTATGTATTCCATATAAGCTTCATGATTATTCAGTGATTGATCTAAGATCTGCGTACCTTCCTGTGCGGAGAGTGATTATTCTAAGATTAGGTAGTGCTAAGTAGGATAGCCTGTCAGTTTTCGCATATAATTTCAGGGCTCTGTCCCTTATGTATTTTTTGATAGGGTCTATTCTAAGGTTTCTTAGCATGTCGTTTGTGCAGATGGACCAAGGCACTTTGAAGAGTCTTCGGAGAGCCTGACTTTGAGCAACTTGTAGCTTTTGTATAGTAGAGTCGGCAGCTTTGCTATACGCGTTGATGTTGGAACATTTTTTTCTTATAAAACTTTTTTATTTTTAAAGGAATTTGCTTCATAGATTCATATATTTAAAATAGATTGAACAATCTCATATACGACCCTTTATATCAGATTATATTAATAATATACTTTCTATCCATAAGATTGTTTTTACCTCTTGGACAAAGAAATTAGTTCACCACAAAATGTTATATATAGTCATAGCTTAAAACATGATAAATGTTTTATGATAGAGTTCATAGTTATTTCATCAAGCTTATAAATAAAATAAATATTAAATTAAAGTTTTAATAATTAATAATAGAATTACTCACAGGAAAAATCGTTGGGACTGAGGTTTTTAATGATTAATAAAAATGTTTAATTTTAAAATATATAAACTTCGTATCTCCAGTTAACTTGTATAATAAATATATAAGCAGATATTAGCTTAAGAAATCATTTAACCACGTCGCAGAGTGCTATTAAAATGAATTTAATCCCTTTTTTTCTTCTAGTGCTACTTGCACCGCTATAGTATCAATCCATAACTACTCTTGTTTTATAATTATTGTTAAAATGGAATAAGATTTACGAAAGAAAGGTTTTGAAATCATTTGCTTTCAAATGAGTGTCCTGTCACACCCAGGACACCTCATTAAACAAACTCTTGGCTACTTGTGTTATACCCTAGGCAATTTTTATATAAGCCCAGAACCTAGGGTTTAGGGAAAATTTACATATTTTCAGTTTAGCAAAAAAATGCATGCGTCGTGCTCAAAATATGTTATTGTCTCATCAAATGAACGGTTGATGTTTTGTTTCGTACTTGGAACCGCTATTGCATTAATTCAAAATTACTCCTTACTGGAATGGGTAGTTTCAAAGTTTTAATTTAATATTGTTAACATAAAACAACATATAGGTAAGAAAGATTTCAAAGTTCAACAAATTAATATTGTGCCTCAGAGGCCTCATCAAACAAACGGATGCTATTGTCTAAAATCTTGAACCGTTATTATATTATATTATATTATATTATATTATATTATATTATATTGAAGCATAGGGCCTCGTTATTATATTAATCCATAATAAAAGTTTATTCGATTATGAAGTTATATTAGAAAAATTTATCAAAATAACTTCTGTGTTAAGTCGCGACTCCTTTTCCTTTCTTCCTAATTTAGCCATAACAACTCATTACCGGGTTTTGGCTTGTCGAAGTATGTAGAGGTAAACATGGTCTACCTCTACCGCTTTAAATATCTTTATCACTGAAGTATCGTCATCCACTTTCACGATATAACCAAGTCAGTGATTAACTGCTGGATGTTAATTCGTTGAATTATATCATTAATTCATGACTTCCCATTGCAACGATAAACATAGGGGTGTTGTCTTTTCTCTTAATTTTCAGTCTGTTTTGAATTGGGTAGTTCTATATTTTTTTGTTACTACTAACAAAGTACAACAATCAGATAAGAAATATTAGTTAAATTTACAGAAAAACTTCTGTGTTAGACCCATAATTCTGCTACTACCACGTCAAACGAGCTGGCGACCTTTTGTCTCGTACCTTACACTGTTCTTATATAAATTCAAAATAACTTTACACTGGATTGGATTTTGGATATTGGATTGGGTACGCTATATTTTTTATTATTGCTAACAAAGAATAAGATATAGATAAGAAAGTAATCTTGGGGACCTTTTGTCTTGTACCTTACACTGTTCTTATATAAATTCAAAATAACTTTTCACTGGATTGGATTTTGGATATTGGATTGGGTACGCTAAATTTTTTTATTATTGCTAACAAAGAATAAGATATAGATAAGAAAGTAATCTTAAAAGTGTATCAATCCCATATTATTATTGCTCTCTGGCAACAATTTTATTTTTAATTTTAAGTTTTAATTTTAATTTTTATTTATATTTTTTATTTATTTATATTTTTTTTTATTTATAATTTTTTTATCTATAAAAAATTTTTTTTTATAAATCTTATACCAGATTCAATTATAAACACAATTTACGTAAATCCACATAAACAAAATACAGATTTTTTCCAATTAAAAAAAAACAGATACTCGACAAGTCTGACTAATAAAACATGTTTTACAGCTAACAAAATTATTGAAAAATATGTCATTAAAACCTATAATTCATAAGAAACTTTATCTTAATCATACTAGAAATAAGATAAAAAACTTATACTACAAAGGTTTCTATGTGTCTCCGTCTGTTTTAGAAGATATAAAACACGATGTACCAAACACGAGAGATGCACATTTTATAGATAAGCAATACATCACATCACACTACTTACGTACTTCAAATTTGTGTTGGGATTATCTTCGAAGATAACTGAACGAGTTGAGCAGAGCTGAGCTGAGCTGAGCAGAGCAGAGCACACATGTGAAGCTGTAAACCGAAATAATAGAATAAGCAAATACTGCACTCGAAAAAGATTAAATAATCACTTTTAAATTAAGAAGAAGAAAAAAAAGATTTACAAGCAATGAAACTAAACGATTAATTAAGTACAGTTGAAGGCACAAGAATTCCGATTTAACTATGAAATATTAATGCAAGACAAACAGTTTTGTTTAGGGGTTTTCGTAAGAATATTGCTTACGTTAACGAAACGAGCTACGAACCACTACGAACCGAATTCCTCAGAAATGGATGATCATTCTTGGAATACTTGCGGATACTAATAGTAAAAATAATTGTTTATGCAAAGGAAGTAATTGTTTATACTCATATGCACGTTTTGCAATATTCAGCGTTTTGTGCAAAAACGCAACAACGGAAAAACGGAAAAGCGGAAAAAGTTTAGACGCAAAGAAGGCAATTCGATTTATTAAGACTCAATGGCAGCAATATTTCTGCAAAGGTTACGTCTAAAGTTTAATAAAAAATATAAGTTTTATATAAACAATTAAAAAGTTATTGCTTTTTTTTAACACTTACTAAATGTTAGCAATGAAAATGAAGCTGAGTCAGTCAACATTCAAGCAAAGTTCAGTGTAAAGTGCAAGATACAATAAAGCATAAACGTCTCGTCGAGTATCTGAACCAATTTTGACCTGAACTATGTATGGCCCACATTTTGCTAAAAGTGTCACCTACTTTGCATAAAATAAAAGGGGGCAAGGTTAGTAGATTCTGTGCTTAATCTAAACACTGAGTCTTCTAAGAGTTTTAGCACAACTCTTAAAAGAATAAAATTAATTTAAATTGACCCACAATGAACCGGAAGAGCGCAAGTGCTTTGTCGAAAGTTGTTTATCAAAAGTCGAGTGCTGCTCGTACGACAAACTCATAATTTTATACCCAACAACATACAAATTTTGTAATTACATGTATAAATGAGTATATACTTATATACACATATATGTTTTTTCTTTTTTTGGATTACATAAGAATATATAATGTACCACAAAATGTATAATTTATCGCACTTTTAAAATGTTGACTAAATTTTAACCAAAATTTTAGTGTTCGTTTGGTCAAAATCTGGAAATACATGACTCCATTTACTCCATTCAACCTTGAATTCAAGTTTATTTTAACAAATAATTAAACATTTAATTAAATAATTAAATGTTTGTTAAAGACGATAAACAATTATAATATATATAAAAAATTAGTTACATTAGTCGGTTATTTTAGTCATTGCGAGTGACGGAAACTTATCAAATCTTTGTGGATATTTTCGAAATATGTATTTAATTGTATATAATTATAATCTTTAACTACAATACTTATTAGTTTATAGTCATTTTCCTTTTTGTTTTCTTTTTATTACTATATTATTTTTTAATTTTTTTTTTATTAATCAGCAATATTATTTTATCAAGTTTTTAATATTCTTTACTATGTTGAAAGAAGTACTTATGTTGAAATATTACTTAGTCATTTATTGGATATTGAATATTTTATTTTTTAAAAAAAAATTATTTTATATTTTATAAATGGCTTATTGGCATTTTTTTTAGCTCCAAAGTTTTTGAACCTTTGGACTTTGAGGTAAAAGTAAGCACTCAGAAAGTGACACATGGTACGAACATATATATTAATGTCTTTTAAACTTTGAAATTTCCACTAGAACATTTCTAACTCAATAGTTAGAAAATATATTAATATATATATCATTTAAATATTCCATAAAATAGACAAACATCCCAAATTTAAACCAGCAACCGCAGAACCGCAAAATCAATGCAGTACTGCAAATATTAAGAAACAAATTAGACGCTTAATCCTTATGAATGGGTTAATGGCTCTCCGAAGGCTCTTCAAAGTACCATGGTACATCCGCACGAATGACATGCTAAGAGACCTTGGAATAGATCCGGTCAAAAAATACATAAGGGAGAGAGCTCTAATCTCACCTAATCTCAGAGTAATTACTAACCGCACGGGGCGGTACGCAGATCTTAGATCAATCATTGAATAATCATAAAGATTATCAGGAACACTCAAATTAGTCAGTGAGATAATCAGGACTATGCAGAATCCCCCCAGCTATCATAGAGTAAAAGTGCCCAGAAGCACTAACTCGGAAAAGGCTTAACATAACATAACCCATATAAATACTAAAATAAAATCAAATTTCTAGTAAGTAAAATAAGACCATGGAACACATCCACCATCGACCTACACGTCAAAAGGCCTAAACGTCGTTACAAAGACCTAAACATCGATATTTAGACCTAAATATCCAAAGTAAACCTTAAAAGTTCATACTAAGACTTAAACGTCAATAGCTATAAAAATATATACGGCATATTTAAAAAAGAAATTGACTCCTTCCCCCTTATAAACACTAACCATACCTCATAACTTCAGTTCAACACCAAAACAAATTAAGGTACGTTTAACAATTGTAAAAATATATGCAGAACTACACATACTAAGAAAGGCTAGCTTTGGACCCAAAGCTAGAGAGTTATTAAGCATATAATATAAAAGAGAATAAGAAGGCGTATAAGATGGTTTAGAATGTGAAAGCTAATGGTAGTAAGAGAAGAGGAAATTGTGTATGTAGTGCATTTAGCGATTTTTTGTTGTACGCGATTTTTTGACCAAATTCGGCATCACTGCCATCGCTCAGGCACCATATTCGCTAGATCTGAATCCGTGCGACTTTTTCCTGTTCTCGAAACTCAAATTGCCCCTTCGCGTCTTGAATCGATTGAGTCAATAAAAGAGAATTCGCTGAAGGAACTAAAAGCCATACCTTCACGGGCCTACGAAAAGTGTATGGAAGATTGGGTTAAGCATTGGCATATGTGTATCGCTTTAGAAGGAGCATATTTTGAAGGAGATAAAATAAATTTGGAATAAAATTTAAATTTGTGTGTTTTATTTACAAAATCCGAGTACTTTTTGAGCAGAATGTACAGTTAAACTACCATACCACGAACTTCTATAACTCAAATTTTCTAAATTTGAAACTAAATAGAGTGCAACAGGGTTTAGAGAGCAATTTACATATAATTACAAAAAATTTATTTAACTCGACGTCTCCACAAGTCGAACCTTTTCTTTGCAAAATGGTACTTCGAGTTATGAAAGTTTGTCTGTATATTATTTCTTTCCGTTATAATTGATGACCTTTTTTAAAAGTAAACTTATATGGGTTAAATAATCTTTATTTCTTTTATTTAAGTATTCTAACCCAACCCAACATAAAAGCATTCGAAAGTAGCATATACATGGAAGTACCCTTCATGAGTCATATATTTTTATTAAGAAAAAAATACATATTTTATTTAAATCAAAGCAAACCAGTATTGCTGTTTTGACACCCTGTATGACGATATCCAGAAAACTTGTTGATGAGTGGGGATTCATAGCAATTATAATTTTAAAATGATTATTAAGCAAAAACCACCACAATGAGCACTGCATTTAACCACTTTTTTAGCCATGGCAAACGAATTTAACACCCGCTCGGTTTTTGTAACATGATTCATCCAAAACCCCCGCCTCCGTGGAAGTTATGGGTTCACAACGTAAGGTTGGTTTTGAATGAAATAAACGTAAACTCGAAGCAACTCAAATAGTAAATTAATATTTAAAACATATATGAACACAATTTAACCTCCGCAAATATAGAATTTCATTCAGAAATTTTATGTTAAATAAAATATAAAATATTTATTATAACAATAAACACCACACCACACCACACCGCACCAACGTGGGTGTTTTCTCTTTTTCGAAAACTTTGTTTTGCATATTAAAGCACAGAAAAAAAAGAGTTGTTTTTATGTCAAGCTACTGTTTTTTTCACTTTGTTTTTTGTTGGTTTTTGTTTTTTTTTTTATTTAATTTGAAGCCACACATTTACACAAGCAAAGCCACACAATTGTGGACATTTTATGCACGAGAGAAGCTTAAGCTTATCAAACTGGAGCTGAACTGCACTGAACATTTCCTTTTAGTTTCCTTTTTCTTTTTAAATTTTTTTTTTATATTGCATTTGTTTTTGTTTTTGTTTTATAGCTCTTCTAGCTGTCATTGCACTTTTATGGCAACGCTTGCAGTCCTTTATCTTTATTTCTATTTTGTTTTAATTACTTATTTTGTTTTTGTTGTTTGCTGTTTGTTGCAGTGTATTTGTGTATTATAATTGGGTCCCCTACCACAGTTCAATTCACCTGTAACGCCACTTCTGTTGAATTTTTAATTTATTTTTTCTTCACTTCAAGTTGTTTTTATGGATATTTTATTTTTATTGTATTTGAAGCCACTTCATGCTACACTCGCTCCGTTTGTCTTGCGACGTACAACGTTGACGTTTTTTTTCTTGTCTTGAATTTCTTGTTTATGCGCTTACATTTGATGTTGTCTAACCAAAAGCAACTCCCAAAAACCTGTTTGCTATGTTACACAAAACACTAACACACATACACACACACACATAGCACATTTTATACTGTACTATTTTTTTACAATGTATTTTGTTTTTGTGTTTACTTTAAACGTATGCACACATACGCTGCGCCCCAGCAGCGCTAAGAAAAAATAATAAAACTTGAACTCCATTAATTTCCTTATTTTTTCAGGCTAGACATATTATTTTTAATTTAATTTTTATATATTATAAAACACTTTTTACTTTAGATTTATTTTCAAAGTATTACACTATTATTTAACTCACCAAATTTAATAAATTATATATATAATATAAATTAATATTCAGAATAATTTAAGCGAGAAATTAAAACAACACAAAAGTCTTATTCTACTGCGTCGGCGACCATCACTTTACTATACCAAGTATGTATACACAAAAACAAAATCTCAATTCTGCGTTCACAAAATAAAAACTGTTCCCAACTGAATGCACAGATGAAGTGTTCGGAAAGTGTGTTTTGTTTGTATTTAAAATTTATATGCTAAAAACGGTTTTATGGTATACTGTTGGTGTTTTCAATTGGTAAAACTTTTTTAATCGAGATTCACTTTTAGTGCAATTTTCATCTTCCATTGGTAATTCTGTATAACACTCGAGTTAAATTTATAACACTCTAGATATTATGCCAGAGTAACAAGATTACCCTGAAATTAACAGCTGTTTTATATGACGATGAATAAATTGTGATTTGAATAGATATAGTTTTTATATATGGAAAATATAAATATGTACTAACACAACAACAAAAATTTTAGATTACTCTAAAAATATACGATTTGACAACAAAATTTTACGGATTTAGAGTAAATTTAGATTAAATCCAGATTTACCAATCCAAAACGCCATATATTTCGTATTAACAGAAAGGTGAATTGGATAATATTACAAAAGTTCAAATAAATACAAATTAATGAGTTCGTTTGTTTTAATGACAAAAATTAATTTCGTTTAAGATTTTTTGTTGACTAATAGGTCAATTGGATTTTGTTTACTTTGTTTAAAATTAAATAAAATTGAACTTAAAACCCACAAAAAAATTAAAAATTAAAGTTATAATACCCTTATTATATTATAATTGATAGAGAGGTGTCCAATAATAGTGAATTGCAACAACAAAAATTTTTTTATTTTTAGATAATTGAATTTTTGGTTGACACTTCAGCTTTTTTGAGTGTAGCCAAATACACGTCTTAAGTAGTCTTGGAAATTATTTCTTATATATAATTATTTGTAAATAATTTTTTTTTGAAACTGCAAGTATCAGAGGTTCAATTGATATGCCAAATTTAATCTTTATTTTTTAATATAACATCTTCAATTTTCTTGATGTCTGTTAAATGATATGAGCGTTTTTATATTGTAATAGGAACTATTTCCAGTTTGTATTCTTTCTTGAATATTCATTACATCATATCCGCTGTTCTTTTTAGCAAATTCTTTGAAATTTTTTTATCATTTGTCATATTCTGATATTCTTTGCAAATATGTATATACACATAGCTTTTCATATATTTCCTTTCGAATTTTTACGAAAATTATAAAAAATTTATATGTTTTTTTTAAATAATATATACTTTAAACGCGTTTTTTGAATAATAAATTTCGCATTTTTATTTCATTAAAAACTTACATTCTTAGCGAACACATTTACACTATTTTCATACAGTTTCAATGACACTGTATTTCTAAATGACCAATTTCGAATTTCGAAAATCAATATATTTTGCTATTTGACAGTTCGAATTTTTTACTTGCTAATTGTAAAAATACCTTTGCTTACTGGCGGAATTTTGCCTAGCGATAACAGATTTAAAAACATTGAGATGTTATCGCCAATATGTAATATAATAATATAAAATGTATTAAATGTGCAGATAAAATAGAAAAGTATTTATTTATATATCCTTTTATAAATATCAAAAACTTTTGTTATACAAAAATGGCAAAGTAAGTTCATTATCAAGTGCAACTAGAAAAAAATGACACTCCCACAAACAAAAGATAAAATTGTTCTACTGTGTTTTGGTGTTGGAATGTTTTGTCTATGGCTTCAATAATAAGAAAAAATATTGAATTTAATTAATTGTTAATATATTTAATAAATTTGTTATCTTTTTCCAGAGTTTACAATGTTGCATGGTTTATTTACACTGTAATTTGCACGTCTCCTAAGTTCTGGCGTTTTTAATTTAAATTTGCTGCGGTGATAAGAAATGTACGATTAATTAATATTATTATTTATTCTAATTATTTGATTTTTGTAAAAATTTGGTGTTTATATATATTTTTTTTTTTGGTATTTGTTTTGTTAAAGTATATTAACTAGATTATAAGTGCACTACAATTTATTGATACTCTATTAAAATAAGTTAAGGTTAATATTAGATATGATATGTTAGGATAAACTATGGGAAAATGAGGACAAAGTGGAATCTCTTTAGTGGTGACATTTGTAAAAATTTCTATACTAATTGGTTTAGATACAAAATTGTTAGAATTAATTTAACCTTTCTTAATAACGAAGACGTTTCGAAAAGTAGTTAATTACAACAACAAAAATTCTTTTATATTATTTTAATTAATTAAATTTTTGGCTAACTAAACAGCTGTTTCGAGTATTGCCAAATACCCATCATCAGTGGTCTTGGAAATTATTTCTTATTAACATTTATTAATATTTAATTAAAACTTAAAATTAGTCGTAAAAATAATCTGTCGCCTGTCATTTTTTTACATTTTAATCACCTTATCATGTTTTAAGTACTATAGTCATAATCACTATGTATATATTGGATTGGATGAAGAGTATAGAGCATTTCATATTTTAAAAATGTGCAGTTTCTCGGTTAGTAAACTTTTCTTTAAATTTACGTAATTTTACCAATAGACCTAAGTAGATCTTTAGGATCACCGGTATAACCTAAATTAACATATTTTCATCCCTCAACGCCGAATATAGGTGCTTCTTATAGTTAACTCTTGACGTCAGTAAAAGAGTATTGCAAAATTCACCAGTCAAGCTTACCAGTCAAGTTCTCGATTTTAGCCAATTCCCGAACGATACGTCTCACATATCGTTGCTATAAAAGAACATAATACTAGAAATGTTATAGATTGTAAGTACAAATAAGTTCTTTAGATTAAATTTTGTCCGATTAGCACTAAGCAACTGACGTCGATTATATCTATCTCAGTTTGTAGCCCTATAAATATTGAAATAATAGATAATTTAGATAAAAATGGTTCATTCATTCAAAATTTTTTTCATTTTGGCTACTTTTATCTTGCTTATCTTAGTTAAAATGTATTTTCTATAATACTATTGGCGTTCCATTATCTTTATCTTCGTTTGTGGATTCACGAATATTGAAAGAACATAATTTAGATTGGAACGACAAAGTCATTCAAAGTTGTTTCATTTTGACTAATTATACCTTTATCTTGGTTATAATGTATTTCCTAATATACTAATGGCGTTCCATTATCTTTATCTAGGTTTATAGACTTACAAATATTGAAAATATAGATAATTTAGATAAAAACGGCTCATTCTTTCAAAATTGTTTTCTTTTTGCTACTTATATGTTTATCTTCCTTATTTTGGTTAAATGCATTTCCTATTATATTGCATAGAGAAAAAAAAATCAAATGAGTTCACCAGTGATATGTCTAACATTATTCCAAATTTTGTATACTTCACCACTGAACGGTTTTTGTTGATAGTAAATGTTAATCGAAATAGGCATATGGTTATCTAGTTAATTAGAGACATTTATTTTGCGAAACGATCCGATATTTCCTTTAAGTTGCTTATCTTGGTAAACCACAACCATCTAAATAAAACTTCTACCCAAAAATGTAAACTTCTTAGAAATTTATCATGGCTGCTGGCGTCATACCTGAAACTAGAATTTTTAGACTACAAACTCCCATTTAAAAGTAAAGGAGTAGCATTCAAAATATAGAGGAACTAAAATGCTAACAGCAGTCTAAATTGGTCTGAACTTTAAGAATCTAAGAAACTGAACTTTGAGAAACTAAACTCAGCTGTCAATTTATTCCTTAACAGAGTTGTCATCTTGCAAAATTGGGGATTTAATATGTAGACTTGTCAGGTTCGTTCACTTTCACTTAAATGAGGGAGACATGCCTTTCAGCATTATCTGTACAATTCCACTGCGGTCCTTTTGTTTTTGTGTACGAACGAATAACGCTAATCTGTGGTGTCATAACGAGCCGTTTTTTGAAAACAAGTGTGCTTTGCTGCACACAGTCGCCACTCCAACTTAACCGTATCTGTCGTCTGTAAATTTTGTAAAATAAAAAGCTTAACATCTGTTCATCTTATCTGACCATTGTCAGCACTTCCACTCGGAGGCATATATTGCCCATTGTGATGCGATAAGTTTGCTTTCGTTATCTCTCCCAAGCCAGTGAAAAAGTGATCCCTGAGACATTGAAGTCGCCTTGTCTGAAGTCCTGGACAGAGACAAAGGAAGTGGTTGACTGATTCTACCTCCTCTTCATCTTAGCAATTCCTGCATAATCCGCTTGTTGGAATTCGCCATCGTTGGAGCATAGGTACAATGACACAGTGCCCCGTTAGTACTCCAGTAAATACTGCAGTAAACTGCAGGTTTGCTGAACCCTAAAAGGCTTTTCGTTTTATATTTGTCCAACCTAGGCCATAAGGTTCTAGTGACCTCACAATCTTCACGGTTAGTCCATAAATTGTTTGTCACCGTGTTGGTGATTTTCTCTATCATTCTAAACAGTTTACATATTGGTGTATGTATTGTGAGGTCGGCCTCTCCTGTATGCAGTTCAGAACCTCTTCATCTCCTAGTTCATTCCCTTCAATATTGCTATGTCCAGGAACCCAGCAAAGAGAGACCTTGTGATGTTTGATGCTCATCAGTGAGGTACGACATTTTAATACATGTTAAACGGTATTTTGTTATTCAACTTCTAATCCCACCATTAATCCATTCTTATTCCTAACAATCTCCTCTGTCCTTACTCCTCACACTAACATCACTTTTCCAGATCCTAACCCATGTGGTCGATAGATCTCTTCGCGTTACCACAACAGTGAAAGTACTGTTACCTGTATGAGCATCAGCGAAATTTACCTTTATTGGGTAGCTCTATTATTGCAGCATGTACAGAATTTCGAAACCCAATCATCTTTTCAAAGTTTTCAATTAGCGCTAACTCTTGTTGATTCCTTTACAAATCCATAATTTTTCCATCCTCACCTGTTGATGTATTTTGTTAGTCTTGCACAATATTTCGATTATTTTCGTTCACAGATCCGTTAATAATTATTTCATATAATATTAGAAATTAAAACGAATTACTAAGCAGTCAGACGATAGAATCTATAATTCTCTGAATTATTTTTACTTCAGCACGGTCAACGTTTTCTTCAAAAATGAGCTTATTTTCTTTTTGTTAGTAAATTTACACCAGAACATATTTACATATGGCTTATGTATGTATGTATGTATGTAAGAATATTTATTTTATTCATTAGTGCTACTGTATATTAAATTGATATTGTATGTTAATTAGCATTTCTTTGCTTTGTTAATTTTCTCTCATATTACAATTAGCTAATTGCTGTTTGCTGGGTACCGCCCTCTACGTCGCGTCCACAAATTTTTAGCCGTCTTTCGTGTCAACAGAAACTTAATGACTGTTCCCTTCCATGTAACCGATATCTTCTCCCAAACTGCGTGTATCGAACTATTCAAGCGAACAGACAAACAGACGCGTTTGAATGACGAAAGATGTTTTTGCGTTTATGCTACCGTTTATCAGTTGTCGTTTCAGTTATAAAGTCTTATCAAACCACACCGCACACGATAAGTGTATTGCCTCTTATAGGCACTTAAGATTTTGTTGGCATTTCACTGGCTTAGTACACATAAACGTCTATAACTCACAGAATGTGTCAACCGAATTCCATAAATTTCGATAAAAATTAATTGCGAAAATGTTTAAAAGTTTGCTTAAGAATAACTTTAAACGCTGGACTTCTTTCCAGCATGAAGTTTTCTTAAGTACAAATAAAAATAAGGAGGAAAGGTCTTTCACTCTTATCTAACTTAAGTTTAACTATTTTATATAATAATTCAGTTGATTATAATTAATAAAACGTAATTTATTTTCTAATTATAGAGAAACGATGATTGTGTTTGTTTATGACACGGAGTGTCTGAAAGAGGAAGCAGATGATCCTGTCAATGCTGTGCTTTACTTTCATCCTAGTTGGGTATCTGATACACAGAAAGTGGCACTGTGTGGACAATTAATGGGCACAACATATTTCCTAAAGGATTGCTTTTTCAAGCCTCGCATTTTGTCCCTCCAGAACGGCAAATTCGTTTTAAAGGAATTTGGACGCTTCATATTGGTATGTTGGATGGAATAATTACAATTAAGGGATTTTATTTTAATTCTGAAATATATTTTTTCTTTCAGGCTGTTGGCACGGATCGTAATATATCAGATTATTTACTCGAGCATCGTGCTGATTTACTTTCAGCTTTGGTGAAGTTCTTTCATTGTGATTTGCAAACAATTTTTGATCAATTTTCAACACAAGGACAGTACAAGAATTTATCCGACAAATTATATCATATATTCGAGACATATCTGCCTGTTTTACAATACAATGGAAATATTTTTCAAAATATACCTAAGCTACGCATGCCAAAGGTGACTATTATTTGATTTATTACTGAATTCCTAAAGTGGATCTCTTGAAACATTCGATGCTAAACTGACACTAGTTTTAGAAGGCTTGATTGCAATATGAAAAAAAGTATTGTGTAGCGAATAAATTACTAAACTGACTCGGTTGAGACGTTCGATATTCTAAACAAGTGGTTCGATTCAAAAACTAGTATATGAATTCTACAAAAAGCCGGGAAAAAGTCGCAATGTTTAGATTTACGATACAGACCAATTACACTAAAAAGTCAAAGATTCCGTTTTGTAACCGATTCGGTTCATAACCAACCAGTTTGATGCCATTATTAAACACATATAGACGACAAAAGTCAAATACAAACACATACCTGCTTGTAAAATCCCTTTGGGGATGGTAAACGGCAGAAGTCGACGTGTTGGTTGAGTAGCTCCGGAATCTAGACCTGACCGGTCTTGGCCCATTACACCCACAACCTTCCACCCAATCGAACTTTGGACACACCCCATTGAAGTAGCCAGGTTTCTTCATCTGGACTCGAGTTGAGTTGAGTAAATCGAGTTGGGCTGTAAATCTGGTACTACGGAGGTCAGTAGCCCGCAGTTTCGGTTGTGCAAACTTACGCGGGTAGAATGATTAGGTATTTGTTTATCATTCATTCGGCAGAGGTTTTGGTAGGTCTCGCATCATACCGAGGTGAAAGTTATGTCCTGAACACATAACTTTATTGGAAAATCTATGGAATTTCCAATGGGGCGTTTATTGGCGCATTATCTTCATACAAGTGTTTATAGAGCACCGTGGTCTTAATTCGTTAAGGCAGATACCCACACTTAACAACACTGATACTGTCTTTTGATGCCAGATTTCAAAAGATAGACACAATCCATCTATTGTTTTATTTTCTTTTCACTTGATACGTAGAAACTTTTATTGATTGACACTAATACTAATATTAATAATTTATAAAACGTATATTTAATATCCATTTTTTATTTTAAATTCTTTAGACCGCTAGCAATATATTTTTGGATGCTATACAAACCCTGCAATGTTGTCAACAAACTAAAGGCATTCTTGGTGGTTCCATACTGTATCATAACAAGTAAGTTATATATTAAATTTTTTATATATTTCATATATTTATCTACTTTTCAATATTCCAGAGTCGTTGCTACTCAACTAACCGATGTTATTACCAAACATATAGTGTTGGCGAATCCCTTACATATTAGGACACCCGCTGAGCAAATCGTCATAACCGATTTCCATATACCGAATGGCGTACAAATGATTGTTGTTTACGTCGATATAGTTGAGTATAGAAAATTGTCGGCTGATGCACAACGTGCCCAAAATTTACAAACTACACAACTCGGTGCTCTACCGTTTCAATATGCTAAACGTAAAATAAAACGTGATAAATCCTTAATATTTACAAATATACCAGAAGAAGGTACCGGAAGTGTTAGTACTGAAGCTAGTATCAGTGAACAAACAACGCAACCAATGCGTCCAAAAACGTTAATGGCACGACCAACACATCTGCCGCTGCGTTTAAAGAACTTAAATGCTAAAGAATTACCTGAATCAGGTATATCCTCAATAAACTTTGATGAAACCGATTCATATCCAGAATTTATTGGACGTACCAGTGTGTGCTCGACACCATTGGCTGAAAATAAAGTTTTGCAAGTCGGCAATATAATGTCTATTTGTGCTAATCCAGAAGTAAGTTTTGTTACTATTTTTTATAATAAATACTCTAAATTATTTATATTTTTAGGATGAAAACAATTCGAATAAAGTGAATTCGAAGTATAATAATCGACGTAACTCGCTTAAAATCGATTTGGAAAGATTATTTCAAAATTTTATCACCAATCCCAATAAGCATATGGAGCGACGAAATTCTTTCACCGACTTACACGATTCTTTAAAGAAAATATCTAAAAAATTATCACTTAAACAATTCTCGAATGGCATTAAGACTGACGTTAATCGTAACGGAAATATAGTTACCGATATCGAAACTCCAGATTATATTGAAAATGACGATGAGCAGAACTCGGATAATTCCGATGAAAATAATCGTACTTCTCGTACTATTACAGATCCCACCAATCCTGTTTTTAATGCAAACGGACAACCTATATCACGTAGTTTGTTTCAGGAGTTTCTCGAGAAGTACTATAAGCTATGGGATGCAACGGATGAAAATAAAAAGGATGCCGAAATAGCGCAACTCATTGAGGAATTTAAAGAATTCGACAATGAATTAAAGAAACTTGATGAATCATTGCGGCATGAAGCGACAGCAACAGCAAATTTTAAAGCAGATCGTAATTTGAATATACAAGAATTCACTGTAGAACAGAAACCAAAAACACCAATGGATAAGAAAGCACTTAGTTTACCGCTTAAGCCATTGTCTGATGCTACACCATCAAAGGATAATATACCTACTTTTGGCAATACTCGAAAACAGTCTGGTGGGGTACCATTAACGCCACTTATGGCAAAACTTTCCGTTTTAGCTATAAATGAAGAAAGGCCAAATTGGGATAACACACCGGCTGGCGCCATCGAAATTCAAACACCTTCTTACACTACAGCTACGAAAGGATTTCCGCGACGCAGTTCCTTAAAATGTGATGATGCCGTTGATGCTTTAGCTACTTTACCTTTGCAAACGAAAAATTGTACCGAAGGCGTACAACGCTTGGAGCTGTATATATGTGGACAACAGAATATGACATTGATTTTATTAATGGAGGAAGGTGTGTCCCGGCAAAAACAAACCGTGCAAAAAATGGTAACACACAATATTTTTATTATATTGTATAAAATTATTATATTAATAATATTTATTATAGTTTGATATTTGTGTTGCAAAATTCCCTCATATGGAATCACATTTAAATCAGACATTAAATGTGAATGTGGAGGGTGATAAACGTGACGGCGCTTATAGTTTTATGTGTGTAGATTCCAGTTGGGATGCACTGGAACGTAATGGTCCTTGGAGTCCCGTAGAACTTAACACCCTTGAGTGTTTGCATCGTGACTTCAAAAGTACTGGTAATGAGCTGACTGATATAATCTTAAGGTAATTTATGATTTTATTAATATATTTTATAAATTCATTATTGATTTCTTATGTCTGTAGATCTCATGAAACTGTTTTTTATGGTTATAAATCTGGACGCACTGAAGTCTTTTACAAAGAACCGGTGCATACAATAACTGGCATACCACCTCCTTCTGATCCTATGGGAAAAATTTCTCTACGTGCTAAAAAACGTTTAGAACGTGATCATTCCTATGTACTATTCTAGATAAGAAATGGATAGTTTAAAAAAGAATTAAACTTAAAAAGGTAAAATACTCAACGTAAAATAGGAATATTAACATACTATAACCACCCAAAATTATTGTATAAAATATTATGAAGTGTTATTGTGACACATTGCCAATATGAAAATATTATAATGTTAGTAACATTTTTTATTTTTATATGTAAAATACAAAAGCCGAATTTTTTGTTTTTTACACCGAAATCCGAGGAATCGTTTTTCTGTGCTTCATCATAAAACTTGTCTTACTTCCTGTATGGAACATTTAAATTACAGACAGCTCTATTAACTGTCTATTGCCAGACAGCTCTATTAACAGCTCAAACTTAATAATAAAAACAACCAAAGATGGTCTTATAGGTAGGAGTCGAGTTACCGTATCTACCAGTATTGTTGTTTGCTAAATAAAACAACTCGATTGTTGAAATGTAAATCATTTTATTATTAGAAATTATTATTAAAAATATGTTTATAACAATTCATGCCACGTAACAGTTTCTCTAAATTTAAAATTAACAAGTACCAATAATTTAAAGGTACTTGAGTTGTTCATGCCATTTAACCGTTTCTCCAAATTTATAGAAACATTTTACAATTCTTGCTTACAGACATGTACAGGGGCGGATTCATACGATTATATTACTTATCTCAGAGATCAAACAACCATAAAGTAGCAATTGCTTCATTAAACAGCATTTTTAAAAATAGTCCATAATTTTAAGAATATTTAAAATTACTAAACTGCTGCTCAAGCACTCAAAAACTGCTTGACAAATAGGTTCCCGGCTACACAAAAATCAGCCATAGCTTAATAGAAAAAATTAGCGACATTGAACTGTTTGAGTATCACTACCTTGTGCAGGTTAGAAAACAAAAATAGAAAAATATTATCTGTCTCAGACTTATACAAAAACCATTGTTGGTCATTGGAGTCTAAATGGTAGATTAGTTACGGCGATATATGACCTAAATGTAGAGAAGAAGGTGTCTACGTCTTCACCGGGGATTGTCTTATTAAAATCCTACTTATACATTATCCGCTCTTGATCCCTACAATTACATTTTCTTTACGTATTTTCTATACTCAACCATATCGTAACCTATGTCTTTGTATTTGTAATTCTTTTCATAGAATCTACTAGATAGATCCTCATGGGCTACAACAAAAACATCTATAATATGAAAGAGAAAATACTCTTAAAAGTGAACCGCTGCATTATGTTGATATGTACTTGTCTTTAAATTAAATCAATCTACCAATTGTAAAGCATGGATGTTCCTTAATTTGATTTAGTCAAAGAATAATGTCTGTATTTTTAATATTATTAGTCTTAAGCTTAATAATAATAATAACAAGTAGACGTGAAAATTGCCCAACAACCGGTACTGCGGCCAGAAGAGTCCTATTGTACCAGTTTTTTTACTCTTAAGCTTTCTTTGAAAGCTACTGTTGTAATATCTCAACTTTTATTTTGATATTAAAAAGTTATTTTATTTTATTTTTGAAGTACCTTTTTGGAGCTAATGAAGTTTTGAAATAGATTCAGAGAGGATAGGTTGTAGCGTTGGTCTTGTGTCCAAAACCAACTTGAGCTCAAAGAATGGCTCTTTGTGACAAATCAGAGAAGAAGCTTTAAAAATTCATTGACGCCCGGTGTCTTTATTTTCCCTATTCTTCAATTTAGGCGATATTTAGCTATTGATGGAACTATTGTTTATATAAAACTTATATAAAATTTATAAATTCTATCTAACAGGAAAATAACGAAAAATTCGGTTTTAATTTTAATTGTTACTAACAAAATATCAATTTAAAAAAAAAACTAAAATTGTTTTTATTCCATTATCTTTTAGGTATACTTATATGCTTGTTATATATTTTACTTAGCGTTTTGTTTTTGTATTTTTTCTTTTTTGTTAAAAATTTTAGTACAAAGTTTTTTAGATAACAATATTTATGCTATTTACATTGTTGTTTCTTGCTCGCTGTACTAAAAAACTATTTTATTACAAAAATTGTTGTTTATTTTTAAGTCATATTTTTTCATGTACCTTATCATGTATCATTTTATCTCATAATCACAGCGTATATATATCCATGATGTACGCATACTTAATATCTAAAACTTAGTCCGATATCTGAATGATATACATTCCATTAGTTAAAAGATATTTTTATCTCGATGTATTTTTAAATTAGTGTAAGCATAAATATTAAAAAGATATTGTGCCAATTAAAAAAATATTCCGTCAATAATAATTGTAAAAGTTTTATATATTTTAATAATTGTTATTAATTTAAGTGAATTTTAGCAATTAAGTTTTAATTAAAATTAAAATTAAAAATTACGAATACTTGGAAAGGAAAACATTCCGAAAATTAGCAGCTTTTTTATAGTAATTTCTTGTGCAATTTATATTTCCATTTGTGCAATGCATACTCCATTGGTGATTTTTTTAAATGACAACAAATATTAAATTTATATAATATTATTTTTTAATTTATTACTGAGTTATTATAAAATTATTTTATATTTACATTTACTATTAATGTTTAGATTTTTGTTGCCATGCAGTAGTAAATATATTTAAATAGAATATCTCGTTCCATATATAAATAACAAATGCAATGTTTGTAGTAGTTTTTAACTTAGAACTGAAAAGAAAAAAATATCAAAAAATCAAATAAAATAAAATGTTTTGTTTATTAAAGTAGAAAGTTTATGCAATGTTTTATACTCTTTTTTATATAAAAATAGAAATTTTTACAAATTTTATATACATTACAAATATTATCAAATTTTACAGATCAGAGTTTCTCAACCTTCGATCAGAAAGGTTGAGAATACTAACAATCCGCACCATTAACACCACCTGTCCATAAAATATTAGGAATAGACCCTATTAAGAGTAACAAAGTTTCCAAGAACGGCAGTATCTACGACCCGAATCCGCTTATCGAACCCAACGACCAAGTGCCAAAAGGGACTGCACAAGCAGGTCGCAGCGGGTCCTAATAATTCAACAATTATTGTATGAAGTACAACTATCTACCTTTCGTTAATGATTTACTACAAATATATGATTCATTCATTCAAGGAAATACCGGGAATCGATAAGTTAAAAAGCCTGTCTAAAGGGATTGTGAATATCCTTTTCTTTGTCGCTAACTTAACAAACAGTTCTCTCTACTTAACCGGTATTAAATCGTCCCTTTTGATTTAGATTTTTAGAGTGCGCCATTTTATCAATATAACCATAATAATCTTAACTTTTGTAATGCAAATGAAATTTCTGGTGCCGCAGCGCTAAAAATGTTGTCAAACCCTTATTGTGGATCGACTTTATCAGAAACACATGCAAATCAGTGGTGCACCGCTCTGTTTGATATGGAGTGGAAAATATTTCTCGTTCTGGTAAGCCATCAACTTCTTCAGCTGAACTTAATATCACTAAAGTAAAAAATAAGGGGTCTTAAATCTGAGAGAATCATGGTGGATCGACTTTATCAGAAACACATGCAAATCAGTGGTGCACCGCTCTGTTTGATATGGAGTGAGAAATATTTCTCGTTCTGGTAAGCCATCAACTTCTTCAGCTGAACTTAATATTATTAAATTAAAAAAAAGGGGGTCTGAAAATACATGTTTAAATCTGAGAAAGCCATCCTCTGACATTTCTGTAGCACACAAATCAATTTGTACCATTTTAAACGATTGTTTGGGTATGAAAAATATATTGTCGTTCGATTAATGCGGAAGAACCTATATTGTCTGCTAAAACTCAATCACGTAAGGTTCGCTTAACACATGATAGAATGAGTCAATTCTGACCCTAGTTTCATAAAACGCATTGTTATTGGTGGTAACATGAGTATGATTTATGAGCTTGATTTACAAACTTCGTTATGGCGCATACCAAGTGAGTCATACAAGTTGGCTGAAAAATTTTGAAGGAGTCGCCTTTAAAACTAATCAGTAGAAGAATGAAAATTTTTTCGCCATTTTGACATTTTAACTTTTATCTGAACGGATTTAGATGTTTGTTTCGCTCTGTCAATTCAGTCCGTTTTTAAATGCCAGTAGAAGCTGACGTATCGATGATTTTATTGCAAGTGAAAAATAATTGATTGATTTGATGATTGGGTTATTCATTTGTCTTTTTATATTATTTCGGAGAGGGTTTACTTCGAATATATACGTTATGTGTCATTAACTGTTTCCATGAACTTTCTTAATATAGTAGCATCTTTCGATACTGAAGACAAATGTCAATTTTGGGTTTAATCTAATTTAAACGTTTTATTATTAAATCAGATGATTGCATTAAAAAAAAGTACTACTACCTTTTCCTGAGTTATTGCTTCCCTATTAATAAGAGAATTGGAATCCCTCCTCGACTAAAAACGAAAATTGAAGCAATTTATTGCAAATAAGTTAATGTTTTATAGGAATGACTCGGCTTTATTGTTTATAATATTTCTAATATTATTATATATTACATTTTTGATTTTAATAAATATTCTTATCAAAATTCTTTTTTAAACTTGTATAAATAAGTATTTACAATAGATATACATAAATATTTATATGTATATATATGTGTGTGTTTATATCACTAACATGGAATATCAATCAATCTTACATATCTATCTTAAAATTTTATATTTTCTTATTGCTAAGTTACATTTTATTATTTTAAATATTTACAATATAATACTTAAGCGTTTGGTTTTACATATATAATTATCATTTCTAAATTTTGGAACTTAGAATTCACCAAGCGAACATTTTGCTCGTCTGCGAAATTTCTTTTTTGTAGCTTCCAATGGAATAGCATTTAGCTGTCCATATTAAAGACTAATTTCGAAGTAATGATATTCTTAAAATCAAGTTTCCAATTTAAAGACTAGTTCCGAAGTAATGATATTCTTAGAATCTAGCTGTCCATATTAAACACTAGTTCTGAAGTAATGAAATTTACTAGATATTTACTAGATATTTTTATGATTTTGTGCCTTCATGTTAACCTTGTATCTAAATTGGCTAGACTTTTGCAAGATTTTTGTAAACACTCCCACTTTATCAATTACACATAGAATACAAAAATACGGATTTCCATTTGAACGTAAAAATTTTCTCAAAGACTAATCACTGTAGACAACAAGTTGAGACCACTATTAGCACTTTTAGGTTTCGAACATTACGATGTTCAAGCAAACTGAGTTTAATTGAATACGAAAATTGACTAGAATTTGGTAAGATTTTTGCATACACTCCCTCGCTTTCTTACTAATACATACAAATTTAATTTTTAAATACCAAAATAATACGAAATTGCATTCGAACATACAAATCTTGTCAGAGACTAGCCATTTTAGACATAGAGTTAGGAGCAAAATATTCGCTCGATGAGTATTAAGTAGTACTTCAAAGTGTTCGAGCATATACTTAAATATAAACATTTGACTACTTCAGATGTTTCAATATTCGAAAGGTTCGAGTATCATACCATTTTCGAATTCGTGAGTCCGAACTCAATCTTATTTAGGCATAAAAATGCTCGAAGCTTTAAATCGTTCGAATAGTATTTGAAGCACTAGTATTTACACCTACATTTCTTAAGGTAACTTCATTACTATCCATGGAACACGTCCATAATATTTATAATGATAATAATCATAAGCTAATTTGCCTAATATGAATAAAATTAAACTAGCTAAAACACCATTCAGCATATCCAATGGATGTACTTTCGGATCCTCATTTAATTTGCAAACATCTTGTCGTGTTATGGATAACACTTTCGCTTGCCTTAGATCATCTCCTTGTTGGTAAGTGCAAGTTATATTCCAAGAATCACGTAAAATGGAATTATATTTAATAAGAGTCTCCCGAAAGCTCATCGCAAATTTACACGAACAAAACCACGGATTCATGCTAAGAAGTAAAAGATTTGCATTTGCATTATCTTCCAAGGCGTTATCCAAAGCATACACTGGCAACTGTAAGATAATTAGATTATATATTTATAAGCTTGATAAGACTTAGTACATACGTACCTTTCTTAACTTGTTGCCACGTAAACTTAATAGACGAAAGTGCTCGAGCCAATAGCCTCCTTCGAGGACATCAATACTTTCAACAAGATTATTGTCCAAATGTACATCCACTACATGACGGTAATTAACATTATTACGCAAAGGTAAGACATCTGTTATCTAATAGATATAGTATAAATTTAATAATTTAACATAATCCATAGATACTATTAGAAGTTAATCAATTAAGCGGATGCACCTATATAGTGCTTACCTGATTATTGTTAAGGAAGAGCATAGTCGTATTTGCTGGTATGTATGCGGGCAGCCGTTGGAAATTCAAATTGGAGCAGTTGACAGTATAAAGTGGTATGTGGGACTTCGGTATTATATGATGCATAATGCAAGTACAATTTTGTAAGTCAGGGTGTGACTGACATTCTTCTTTCAATAACTATAAATGACAATGAATTATAAACCATTTTTTTTTCAGTGTATCAAACATACCAATTTATAATGCATAACTGCCAACATAAGGCGATCTTTATATTTGCGATCGGCGCATAGCAATTCACCACGATCAACTACTGCAGCCCCTTGTTCTGGTAGAAGTAACCATTTAAAATTACGCGTACAGTTCCAAGGATTACCTAACCAACTACAAAATATTAAAACTTGCTACAGTTATCAACTATCAATTACTTACCAGCCAAATAGAGTTTTTCAAAGTAACGCGGCAATATAAGTGGACCTTCCATTTGTATTAATTGATTCCAGCGCAAATCAGCTACTTTAAGCGTATGTACCCGTTTAAAAGTACGACTGCTAATATGCGATAAATTGGTCCAAGATATATTGATAGTCTAAAAAATGAAATTTTATATCACATAGTATATGTTGAATTGTTATTGTTTACTTGCAAATAAAACATTTCAGGAAAATCAAATATAATTTCGGTAAAATTGCTGTATTCAATTGTTAAAGTACGGATTTTCGGAAAAGGTTGCAGATCAATAAGGGGATTGAATACATTTTCCGGCCAACCACAAAATATAATCTCTTCAAGTTTACGCACTTTTTGTTCGCTATAAAAACATTTTTGTTTATTTACTGAAATATATAATCTGGTATGTTATCTGGTATTTACGGTATTGATGGCAGATTATTCATGCCACCATAACAACGTAGCGCACCATAACTTCCATATCTAGTACAATTACCAGCTGTTGCTTCTGGTGCTTGCTTCCAGTCCACACAGGAAAAGTTATGTTGATGGAAGTGCGAAATATACTCGGCATTTGTTGATCTGCGATTAAATAAAAGAATATACATATCTTCAAAATTAATTAATATTTTTAAAGATACTAGTTTAGTGTGTGCTAGTAGAAAAGAATTGATTTGATGGAGATATTTTAGTAAACTATCTAATAACTCAATTTCAATTATTGGTCGGTCAATAAGCGTTTCATAGTTAGAAAGACACTCATTATATAAAAGAATCACTGAAATTTTAGAACCGACAATTACTGACTAGACTTTCACACACTTTTTGGTCAAGATATTTATAAAAACATGTGTGGATGAATATACTGAGATCAAGAAATATGGGTGTATTATGAATATATCTTTTATATGAGGTTTGCCGTTTAAGTCTTGCACCTATTATTGTTCTCCAAAGTATTCTCCATGATGATCAAAACGTGTTCACATTTAACTGTACCAATTTTCGAAACAGTTTTGTCACTCTGAAGTAGATATCTCCAAAACCAGGGTCTTGAATGTCTTAACGCTTGCCACGCATTTTTTCTTTATGTTTGGGAACAAGAAGTCATTGGGCACGAAGTGGCGGACCGTGAGGCGGATGACCCAACAATTCGATGTTTAGAGTGCTCAAAACCTATTTTGTTGAATGTAATGTGTGGGAGCACGTATTGTCGTGCTTTAGAATGATCTTACTACGACGGTTGGTTTTTCTCAATTCTGCAAAGAGAATTTGTTCTCTTGGCAAATAAATGGTTGTGTACCACTCCGAAGTGATTGTTCTACGTTGTTCAAGTGGAACATGAATGTCGCAATGACATGGTTTTTCTGAAAAAACATGTGAACGTTTCCTTGGATTTCTCCTGTTCGCAAACCACTTCTATCTGGTTTTGATCACTTCAGAAGACCTAAATAGTGGATTGATGTTTTGTTTCGGCATAGATCCATGATTTCTCACCTGTCACGATGGTCACGTAGAAACCAGGTTACGTATTCTTGTGATATATTAAAAAGGCAAATAATTAAAAACAGAAATAATTATTTTCCCATAAAATAACAACTATAGAAAAAACAGGTAGCTTGAGATTAAAAAAGATAGTTTTAAACTGGAAGCGATCGTATATAGGTACTACTCCTAGACAGTCGTTTCCGATGTCTAATTGGCGCTCACATCTCCTGTTATAGTATACAAAATATATATATTTTTTTTACAACAAAATTGTAGCTATTGTAGCTATACTATTCATCTCATCTCAACTCATCTACTACTACTCAATTTTACTACTACTTTACTTTCGGCTTTGCTCGCATGCTGTCCTTAAATTTCAAATGAACAACGCTTATCCGTGGTGCTACAACGGGCCATTATTTGAGTTCAAGTGGGCTTTGAGCACAAGGCTGCCACTCCAACCTAAT
>NC_051847.1:42377222-42395632 GCF_002237135.1 Teleopsis dalmanni
CCACCAGCAATCTCAAGTCTGATCTGCTAAGGAGGGATGTCTTGCCATAACTATCTTTAGCCTGACCTTTCTCTCGCCAATAGCGACCTCTCTCTCTCGCCAGTAGCGACCTCTCTCGGATATCTACTAACACAACTACAAAAATTTTAGATTACTCTAAAAATGTTCGATTGGGCAACAAAATTTGACGGATCTAGAGTAAATTTAGATTGAATCCAGACTAAACAATCAAAAACGCTATATATTTCATGTTAACAGAAAGGTGGATTGCATAATATTATAAAAGTTCAAATAAATACAAATTAATGAGTTCGTTTGTTTTAATGACAAAAATTAATTTCGTTTAAAATTTTGTGTTGACTAATAGGTCAATTGGATTTTGTTTACTTTGTTCATCCTAAAATTAAATAAAATTGACCTTAAAACCCACAAAAAAATGAAAAATTAAAGTTATAATACGCTTATTATATTATAATTGATAGAGAGGTGTTCAATAATAGTGAATTGCAACAACAAAATTTTTTTTTATTTTTAGATAATTGAATTTTTGGTTGACCATTCAGCTTGTTTGAGTATTGCCAAATACACGTCTTCAGTAGTCATGGAAATTATTTCTTATATTTAATTATTTGTAAATAATTTTTTTTGAGACTGCAAGTATCAAGGGTTCAATTGATATGCCAAATTTAATCTTTATTTTTTAATATAACATCCTTAATTTTCTTGATGTCTTTTTAATGATATGAGCGTTTTTATGTTGTAGTAGGAACTATTTCCAGTTTGTATTCTCTCTTGAATATTCATTATATCATATCCGCTGCTCTTTTTAACATATTCTTTGAAATATGTTATTCTTTGCAAATATGTAAATACACATAACTTTTCATATATCTCCTTTCGAATTTTTACGAAAATTATAAAAAATTTATATGTGTTTTTAAACAATATATTTTAAACCCGTCTTTTGAATAATAAATTTTGAATTTTTAATTCATTAATAACTTACATTCTTAGCGAACACATTTACACTATTTTCATACAGTTTCAATGACACTGTATTTCTAAATGGCCAATTTCGAATTTCGAAAATCAATATATTTTGCTATTTGACAGTTCGAATTTTTTATTTGCTAATTGTAAAAATACCTTTGCTTACTGGCGGAATTTTGTCTAGCGATAACAGATTTAAAAACATTGAAATGTTATCGCCAATATGTAATATAATAATATAAAATGTATTAAATGTGCAGATAAAATAGAAAAGTATTTATTTATATATCCTTTTATAAATATCAAAAACTTTTGTTATACAAAAATGGCAAAGTAAGTTCATTATCAAGTGCAACTAGAAAAAAATGACACTCCCACAAACAAAAGATAAAATTGTTATACTGTGTTTTGGTGTTGGAATGTTTTGTCTATGGCTTCAATAATAAGAAAAAATATTGAATTTAATTAATTGTTAATATATTTAATAAATTTGTTATCTTTTTCCAGAGTTTACAATGTTGCATGGTTTATTTACACTGTAATTTGCATGTCTCCTAAGTTCTGGCGTTTTTAATTTAAATTTGCTGCGGTGATAAGAAATGTACGATTAATTAATATTATTATTTATACTTATTATTTGATTTTTGTAAAAATTTGGTGTATATATATATTTTTTTTTTTTTGGTATTTGTTTTGTTAAAGTATACTAACTAGATTATAAGTGCACTGCAATTTATTGATACTCTATTAAAATAAGTTAATGTTAGTATTAGATATGATATGTTAGGATAAACTATGGGAAAATGAGAACAAAGTGGAATCTGTTTAGTGGTGACATTTGTAAAAATTTCTATACTAATTGTTTTAAATACAAAATTGTTAGAATTAATTTAACCTTTCTTAATAACGAAGAGGTTTCGAAAAGTAGTTAATTACAACAACAAAAATTCTATTATATGTATTATTTTAATTAATTAAATTTTTGGCTAACTAAACAGCTGTTTCGAGTCTTGGAAATTATTTCTTATTAACATTTCTTATTAATATTTAATTAAAACTTAAAATTAGTGATAAAAATAATCTGTCGCCTGTCATTTTTTTACATTTTAATAACCTTATCGTATGTTTTAAGTACTATAGTCAAAATTACTATGTATATATTGGATTTGTAAAAAGTATAGAGCATTTCATATTTTAAAAATGTGCAGTTTCTCGGTAAAAAAACTTTTCTTTAAATTTACGTGATTTTAGCAATAGACCTAAGTGGATCTTTAGGATCACCGGTATAACCTTAATTAACATGTTTTCATCCCTCAACACCGAATATAGGTGCTTCTTATAGTTAACTCTTGACGTCAGTAAAAGAGTATTGCAGAGTTCGCTGGGAATGAAAATCTATTTATTAGTACCGTTGTCAGTACTAAAGCATACCAGTTAAGGTCTTAATTTAAACTGAATCACGAAAAGTATGTGAGGACTATAGTTGGTATGATAGAATGCAATACTTTTCCATTCGTGTAGATTTTAATAAGCGGTAGTTTGAATAAAAGCATACCATTCCGTTATCATAATTTTTTAAAAAAACATAAGAGCAATGAAGAAATCTTTAAATTTCCAGATACAGCTAGAAATGGTTGTGCTTCCATTGAAGCAGGAATGTTACAGAGTGTAGGTACAAACTTTATAAATTTCAAAAATAAGGTTAGATTCTCTGGTAGCAAAGCTTCGTACACTACTTTCGTAACTTTAAAATAAGTTCTTTAGATTAAACTTTGTCCGATTAGCAATAAGCAACTGGCGTCGATTCTATCTATCTCGGTTTGGTGCCCTATTAATATTGAAATAATAGATAATTTAGATAAAAATGGCTGGTAAACCACAAACATCTGAATATAATACTTCTACACAAAAATGTAAACTTTTTAGAAATTTATCATGGCAGCTGGCTTCATACCTGAAACTTGACTTTCTAAATGACAAACTCCCACTTAAAACTTTGTCTACACTCCTACCATTTGAAATATATATTTCTAAATGACACAAGCAGTTTGAATTAATCTGAACTTAAAGCAACGTAGCGGATACTTTCAAGAAGTTATTCCTTGGGTGGTACCTTTAGGTGGTACCTTTCATTGGACAGCTTTTCTTATCCACTTTACAGAGTTATCATTCTGCAAAATTAGGAATATAGCCAAGTATATGGACTTGTCATGTTCGTTCACTTTCACCTAAATGAAGAAGTCATGCCTTTAAGCATTATCTGTACAATGACCGCTGCAGTTCTTTTGTTATTCCGTGTTGTCACAACCGGCGGATTTTTGGAAACAAATGTGCTTTGGTGCACACAGTCGCCACACCAACCAAACCGTATCTGTCGTCTGCAAATTCTGTAAAATGAATAGCTTAACTTCTGTTTATCTTATCTGATCATTGAATCTGATTCATTGAACCGAATAAGATCTACAGTTTTAAGTTGAGAAATATTTTTCAGTTCCTGAATAGACTTTCTACAGAGATAGTACAATAGCTCTCAGAGGATGAGGTGTATCATTGTTACTCCTAATAATAGTAATTAAAATACCAAAAATTTTTTTTCCAATATACTGGATTGACTTTCGCGGCATCATAATGGGCAATAGATGTGTCCGACTGGAAGACTGCTGGTTTAGTTCTTTTTGGGAATGTTAAACGGTATTTTGTTATTCAACTTCTACTCTCACCATTACTCCATTCTTATTCCTAACAATCTCCTCTGTCCTTACTCCTCACACTACCATCACTTTTCCAGATCCTAATCCATGTATACGTCGTTATAATTCTTTTTATATTATATGGCCGATAGATTTCCACGCGTTACTACAACATTGAAAGTGCTGTTACCTGTATGAGTACCAGCGAAATTAACCTTTATTGGGTAGCTCTATTATTGCAGCATGTACAGAATTTCGTTGCCCAATTCTCTTTTCAAAGTTTTTAATTAGCACTAACTCTTGTTGATTCCTTTACAAATCCATAATTTTTCCATCCTCACCTGTTGATGTATTTTGTTAGTCTTACCCAATATTTCGATTATTTTCGTTTGAAGGACCGTTAATAATTATTTCATATAATATTAGAAATTAGAACGAATTACTAAGCAGTCAGACGATAGAATGTATAATTCTCTGAATTATTTTTACTTCAGCACGGTCAACGTTTTCTTCACAAATGAATCCAATTTCTGTTTGTTAATAAATTTACACCAGAACATATTTACATATGGCTTATGTATGTTTGTATGTATGTAAGAATATTTATTTTATTCATTAGTGCTACTGTATATTAAATTGATATTGTATGTTAATTAGCATTTCTTTGCTTTGTTAATTTTCTCTCATATTACAATTAGCTAATTGCTGTTTGCTGGGTCCCGCCCTCTACGTCGCGTCCACAAATTTTTAGCCGTCTTTCGTGTCAACAGAAAGTTAATGACTGTTCCCTTCCATGTAACCGATATCTTCTCCCAAACTGCGTGTATCGAACTATTCAAGCGAACAGACAAACAGACGCGTTTGAATGACGAAAGATGTTTTTGCGTTTATGCTACCGTTTATCAGTTGTCGTTTCAGTTATAAAGTCTTATCAAACCACACCGTACACGATAAGTGTATTGCCTCTTATAGGCACTTAAGATTTTGTTGGCTTTTCACTGGCTTAGTACACATAAACGTCTATAACTCACAGAATGTGTCAACCGAATTCCATAAATTTCGATAAAAATTAATTGCGAAAATGTTTAAAAGTTTGCTTCAGAATAATTTTAAACGCTGGACTTCTTTTCAGCATGAAGTTTTCTTAAGTACAAATAAAAATAAGGAGGAAAGGTCTATAATTTTTATTTATCTTCAATTAAACTATTTTATATAATAATTAAGTTGATTATAATTAATAAAACGTAATTTATTTTTTAATTATAGAGAAACGATGATTGTGTTTGTTTATGACACGGAGTGTCTGAAAGAGGAAGCAGACGATCCCGTCAACGCTGTGCTTTACTTTCATCCTAGTTGGGTATCTGATACACAGAAAGTGGCACTGTGTGGACAATTAATGGGCACAACATATTTCCTAAAGGATTGCTTTTTCAAGCCTCGCATTTTGTCCCTCCAGAACGGCAAATTCGTTTTAAAGGAATTTGGACGCTTCATATTGGTAAGTTAAATAGAATAATTACAATTAAGGGATTTTATTTTAATTGTAAAATATATTTTTTCTTTCAGGCTGTTGGCACGGATCGTAATATATCAGATTATTTACTCGAGCATCGTGCTGATTTACTTTCAGCTTTGGTGAAGTTCTTTCATTGTGATTTGCAAACAATTTTTGATCAATTTTCAACACAAGGACAGTACAAGAATTTATCCGACAAATTATATCATATATTCGAGACATATCTGCCTGTTTTACAATACAATGGAAATATTTTTCAAAATATACCTAAGCTACGCATGCCAAAGGTAACTATTATTTGATTTATTACTGAATTCCTAAAGTGGATTGCTTGAGACATTCGATGCTAAACTGACACTAGTTTTAGAAGGCTTGATTGCAATATGAAAAAAAGTATTGTGTAGCGAATAAATTACTAAACTGACTCGGTTGAGACGTTCGATATTCTAAACAAGTGGTTCGATTCAAAAACTAGTATATAAATTCTACAAAAAGCCGGGAAAAAGTCGCAATGTTTAGATTTACGATACAGTCCAATTACACTAAAAAGTCAAAGATTCCGTTTTGTAACCGATTCGGTTCATAACCAACCAGTTCGGTGCCATTATTAAACAAATATAGACGACAAATGTGAAATATAAACTGGGTGGTGAACGCCAGTTGGTCCTTGTGTCTGATGAGTGGCTCCGGAATGTAGACCTGACCGGTGTTGGCCCATTACACTCACAATCATCCATTGACCTACCCCATTGAAGAAGCCAGGTTTCTTCATTTGGACTCGAGTTGAGTTGAGATGATCGACCCACTTGCGACACTCGACCAGAGCTATAAATCTGGTACTACGGGGGTCAGTGGCCCGCAGCGTCGGCTGTGCTAACCAGTTGAGGTTGGACTCGTAGTGGCTGTGATTAATACCCAAACTTACGCGGGTACAATGATTGGGTATGATTGGAAGTTATGTCCTGAACACATAACTTTATTGGAAAATCTATGGAATTTCCAATGGGGCGTTTATTGGCGCATTATCTTCATACAAGTGTTTATAGAGCACCGTGGTCTTAATTCGTTAAGGCAGATACCCACACTTAACAACACTGATACTGTCTTTTGATGCCAGATTTCAAAAGATAGACACAATCCATCTATTGTTTTATTTTCTTTTCACTTGATACGTAGAAACTTTTATTGATTGACACTAATACTAATATTAATAATTTATAAAACGTATATTTAATATCCATTTTTTATTTTAAATTCTTTAGACCGCTAGCAATATATTTTTGGATGCTATACAAACCCTGCAATGTTGTCAACAAACTAAAGGCATTCTTGGTGGTTCCATACTGTATCATAACAAGTAAGTTATATATTAAATTTTTTATATATTTCATATATTTATCTACTTTTCAATATTCCAGAGTCGTTGCTACTCAACTAACCGATGTTATTACCAAACATATAGTGTTGGCGAATCCCTTACATATTAGGACACCCGCTGAGCAAATCGTCATAACCGATTTCCATATACCGAATGGCGTACAAATGATTGTTGTTTACGTCGATATAGTTGAGTATAGAAAATTGTCGGCTGATGCACAACGTGCCCAAAATTTACAAACTACACAACTCGGTGCTCTACCGTTTCAATATGCTAAACGTAAAATAAAACGTGATAAATCCTTAATATTTACAAATATACCAGAAGAAGGTACCGGAAGTGTTAGTACTGAAGCTAGTATCAGTGAACAAACAACGCAACCAATGCGTCCAAAAACGTTAATGGCACGACCAACACATCTGCCACTGCGTTTAAAGAACTTAAATGCTAAAGAATTACCTGAATCAGGTATATCCTCAATAAACTTTGATGAAACCGATTCATATCCAGAATTTATTGGACGTACCAGTGTGTGCTCGACACCATTGGCTGAAAATAAAGTTTTGCAAGTCGGCAATATAATGTCTATTTGTGCTAATCCAGAAGTAAGTTTTGTTACTATTTTTTATAATAAATACTCTAAATCATTTATATTTTTAGGATGAAAACAATTCGAATAAAGTGAATTCGAAGTATAATAATCGACGTAACTCGCTTAAAATCGATTTGGAAAGATTATTTCAAAATTTTATCACCAATCCCAATAAGCATATGGAGCGACGAAATTCTTTCACCGACTTACACGATTCTTTAAAGAAAATATCTAAAAAATTATCACTTAAACAATTCTCGAATGGCATAAAGACTGACGTTAATCGTAACGGAAATATAGTTACCGATATCGAAACTCCAGATTATATTGAAAATGACGATGAGCAGAACTCGGATAATTCCGATGAAAATAATCGTACTTCTCGTACAATTACAGATCCCACCAATCCTGTTTTTAATGCAAACGGACAACCTATATCACGTAGTTTGTTTCAGGAGTTTCTCGAAAAGTACTATAAGCTATGGGATGCAACAGATGAAAATAAAAAGGATGCCGAAATAGCGCAACTTATTGAGGAATTTAAAGAATTCGACAATGAATTAAAGAAACTTGATGAATCATTGCGGCATGAAGCGACAGCAACAGCAAATTTTAAAGCAGATCGTAATTTGAATATACAAGAATTCACTGTAGAACAGAAACCAAAAACACCAATGGATAAGAAAGCACTTAGTTTACCGCTTAAGCCATTGTCTGATGCTACACCATCAAAGGATAATATACCTACTTTTGGCAATACTCGAAAACAGTCTGGTGGGGTACCATTAACGCCGCTTATGGCAAAACTTTCCGTTTTAGCTATAAATGAAGAAAGGCCAAATTGGGATAACACACCGGCTGGCGCCATTGAAATTCAAACACCTTCTTACACTACAGCTACGAAAGGATTTCCGCGACGCAGTTCCTTAAAATGTGATGATGCCGTTGATGCTTTAGCTACTTTACCTTTGCAAACGAAAAATTGTACCGAAGGCGTACAACGCTTGGAGCTGTATATATGTGGACAACAGAATATGACATTGATTTTATTAATGGAGGAAGGTGTGTCCCGGCAAAAACAAACCGTGCAAAAAATGGTAACACACAATATTTTTATTATATTGTATAAAATTATTATATTAAAAATATTTATTATAGTTTGATATTTGTGTTGCAAAATTCCCTCATATGGAATCACATTTAAATCAGACATTAAATGTAAATGTGGAGGGTGATAAACGTGACGGCGCTTATAGTTTTATGTGTGTAGATTCCAGTTGGGATGCACTGGAACGTAATGGTCCTTGGAGTCCCGTAGAACTTAACACCCTTGAGTGTTTGCATCGTGACTTCAAAAGTACTGGTAATGAGCTGACTGATATAATCTTAAGGTAATTTATGATTTTATTAATATATTTTATAAATTCATTATTGTTTTCTTATGTCTGTAGATCTCATGAAACTGTTTTTTATGGTTATAAATCTGGACGCACTGAAGTCTTTTACAAAGAACCGGTGCATACAATAACTGGCATACCACCTCCTTCTGATCCTATGGGAAAAATTTCTCTACGTGCTAAAAAACGTTTAGAACGTGATCATTCCTATGTACTATTCTAGATAAGAAATGGATAGTTTAAAAAAGAATTAAACTTAAAAAGGTAAAATACTCAACGTAAAATAGGAATATTAACATACTATAACCACCCAAAATTATTGTATAAAATATTATGAAGTGTTATTGTGACACATTGCCAATATGAAAATATTATAATGTTAGTAACATTTTTTATTTTTATATGTAAAATACAAAAGCCGAATTTTTTGTTTTTTACACCGAAATCCGGGGAATCGTTTTTCTGTGCTTCTTCATAAAACTTGTCTTACTTTCTGTATGGAACATTTTAATTACAGACAGCTCTATTAAATGTCTATTGCCCGACAGCTCTATTAACAGCTCAATTAGATAGTTAATTATAGTAGATAATAAACTTAATAATAAAACCAATCAAAGATGGTCTTATTGGTAGGAGTCGAGTTACCATATCTACCAGTATTGTTGTTTGCTAAATAAAACAACTCGATTGTTTAAATGTAAATCATTTTATTATTAGAAATTATTATTAAAAATATGTTTATAACAACTCACGCCACTTAACAGTTTCTCTAAATTTAAAATTCACAAGTACCAATAATTTAAAGGTCCCTGAGTTGTTCATGCCATTTAACTGTTTCTCCAAATTTATAGAAACATTTTACAATTCTTGCTTACAGACATGTACAGGGGCGGATTTATACGATTATGTTACTTATCTTAGATATCAAAGAGCCATGAAGTAGCAATTGCTTCATTAAACCGCATTTTTAAAAATACTCCATAATTTTAAGAATATATAAAATTATAAAACTGCTGCTCAAGCACTCAAAAACTGCTTGACAAATAGGTTCCCGACTACACAAAAATCAGTTGTGTCTCAATAGAAAAACATTAGCAACATTAAAATGCTAGAGTATCGCTACCTTGTACAGGTTAGAAAACAAAAATAGAAAAATATTATCTGTCTCAGACTTATACAAAAACCATTGTTGGTCATTGGAGTCTAAATGGTAGATTAGTTACGGCGACCTATGACCTAAATGTAGTGAAGACACCCTGTCTACGTCTCCACCCGGGATTGTCATATTAAAATCCTACTTATACATTATCCGCTCTTGATCCCTACAATTACATTTTCTTTACGTATTTTCTATACTCAACCATATCGTAACCTATGTCTTTGTATTTGTAATTCTTTTCATAGAATCTACTAGATAGATCCTCATGGGCTACAACAAAAACATCTATAATATGAAAGAGAAAATACTCTTAAAAGTGAACCGCTGCATTATGTTGATATGTACTTGTCTTTAAATTAAATCAATTTACCAATTGTAAACAATGGATGTTCCTTAATTTGATCCTTTAATCAAAGATTAATGTCTGTATTTTTAATATTATTAGTCTTAAGCTTAATAATAATAATAATAATAATAATAATAATAATAATAATAACGTGAAAATTGCCCAACAGCCGGTACTGCGGCCAGAAGAGTCCTATTGTACCAGTTTTTTTACTCTTAAGCTTTCTTTGAAAGCTACTGTTGTAATATCTCAACCTTTATTTTGATATTAAAAAGTTAATTTATTTTATTTCTGAAGCTTTTAGAAGTACCTTTTTGGAACTATAAAGTTTTGAAACAGATACAGAGAGGATAAGTTATTGCGGCAGCCTTGTATTCAAAGCCAACTTGAGCTCAAAGAATGGCTCGTTGTGACAAATCAGAGAAGAAGCTTTAAAAATTCATTGACGCCCGGTGTTTTTATTTTTCCTATTTCTCACTTTAGGCAATATTTAGCTATTCATGGAGCTATTGTTTATATAAAATTTATATAAAATTTATAAATTTTATCTAACAGGAAAATAACGAAAAATTCGGTTTTAATTTTAATTGTTACTAACAAAATATCAATTTAAAAAAAAAAACTAAAATTGTTTTTATTCCATTATCTTTTAGGTATACTTATATGCTTGTTATATATTTTACTTAGCGTTTTGTTTTTGTATTTGTTCTTTTTTGTTAAGAATTTTAGTACAAAGTTTTTAGATAACAATATTTATGCTATTTACATTGTTGTTTCTTGCTCGCTGTACTAAAAAACTATTTTATTAAAAAATTGTTGTTTATTTTTAAGTCATATTTTTTCATGTACCTTATCATGTACCATTTTATCTCATAATCACAGCGTATATATATCCATGATGTACGCACACTTAATATCTAAAACTTAGTCCGATATCTGAATGATATACATTCCATTAGTTAAAAGATATTTTTATCTCGATGTATTTTTAAATTAGTGTAAGCATAAATATTAAAAAGATATTGTGCCAATTAAAAAAATATTCCGTCAATAATAATTGTAAAAGTTTTATATATTTTAATAATTGTTATTAATTTAAGTGAATTTTAGCAATTAAGTTTTAATTAAAATTAAAATTAAAAATTACGAATATTTGGAAAGGAAAACATTCCGAAAATTAGCAGCTTTTTTATAGTAATTTCTTGTGCAATTTATATTTCCATTTGTGCAATGCATACTCCATTGGTGATTTTTTTAAATGACAACAAATATTAAATTTATATAATATTATTTTATTACTGAGTTATTATAAAATTATTTTATATTTACATTTACTATTAATGTTTAGATTTTTGTTGCCATGCAGTAGTAAATATATTTAAATAGAATATCTCGTTCCATATATAAATAACAAATGCAATGTTTGTAGTAGTTTTTAACTTAGAACTGAAAAGAAAAAAATATCAAAAAATCAAATAAAATAAAATGTTTTGTTTATGAAAGTAGAAAGTTTATGCAATGTTTTATACTCTTTTTCATATAAAAATAGAATTTTTTTTTACAAATTTTATATACATTACAAATATTAAAAAATAATATTTCTCAACCTTCGGTCAATGGGATACTAACAATCCGCACCATTAGGATCACCTATTATATATATATATATTAAGTATAGTATATTATAGTATATTAAGAGTAACTGACCAAGATAAATCAAAGTTTCCAAGAACGGCAGGGTCTACGTCCCGTATCCACTTATCGACCCCAACAACCAAGTGCCAATCAACACTCTCGAAAGGGACTGCACAAGCAGGTCGCAGCGGGTCCTAATAATTTAACAATTATTTTATGAAGTAGAACTGTCTACCTTTCGTTGATGATTTACTACAAATATATGATCCATTCATTCAAGGAAATACCTGGAATCGATAAGTTAAAACTCCTGGTTAAAGGGATTGTGGATATCCTCTTTGTTGCTAACTTAGCAAACAGTTCTCTTTACTTAAGCGAAATTCAGTCGTCCCTTTTTCTTTAGATTTTTAGTGTACACCATTTTATCAATATAATCATAATAATCCTAACTTTTGTATTGAAAATGAAATTTCTGGTGCCGCAGCGCTAAAAATGTTGCCTAACCCTTATGGTGGATTGACTTTATCAGAAACACATGCAAATCAAGAGTGCACCGGTTTGGTTGATATGGAGTCGGAAATATTTCTCGTTCTAATAAGCCATCAACTTCTTCAGCTGAACTTAATATCACTAAAGTAAAAAATAAGGGGCCTTAAATCTGAGAGAATCATGGTGGATCGACTTTATCAGAAACACATGCAAATCAGTGGTGCACCGCTCTGTTTGAGAGTGGTGGAAAATATTCCTCGTTCTGGTAAATCATCAACTTCTTCAGCTGAACTTAATATCACTAAATTAAAAAAAAAACGGGGTCTGAAAATACATGCTTATATCTGAGAGAGCCATTCTCTGACATTTCTGTAGGACACAATTCAATTTGTACCATTTTAAACGATTGTTTGGGTATGAAAAATGTATTGCCGTTCGATTAATGCGGAAGGACCTATATTGTCTGCAAAAACTCAATCACGTAAGGTTCGCTAAAGACATGATAGAATGAGTCAATTTCGCAATGGCGCATACCAAGTGAGTCATACAAGTTAGCTCAAAAATTTTGAAGGAGTCGCCTTCAAAACTAATCAGTAGAAGAATGAAAATTTATTCGCCATTTTGACATATCATCTTTCATCTGAACGGACTAAGATGCTTGTTTCTCTCTGTCAATTTAGTCCGTTTTTTAATGCCAGTAGAAGCTGACGTATCGGTGCTTTTAATGGAAAAATAATTGATGGATTTGATGATTGGGTTTTTCATTGGCCTTTATGTATTATTTCGGAAGGCGCTTACTTCAAAGATTAAATTTTGAAGAGTAATATATACGAAGAGTAATATATATATTATGTGTCATTAACTGCTTCCTAGTACTTTCTTGATATTGTAGCATCTTTCGATACAAATGTCAATTTTGGTTTTGAATCTAATTTAAACGTTTTATTATTAAATCAGATGATTGGATTAAAAAAAAAGTACTGCTACCTTTTCCTGAGTTATTGCTTCCCTATTAATAAGAGAATCGTCCTCCTCGACTAAAAACGAAAATTGAAGCAATTTATTGCAAACAAATTAATGTTTTGTAGGAATGACTCGGCTTTATTGTTTATAATATTTCTAATATTATTATATATTACATTTTTGATTTTAATAAATATTCTTATCAAATTTCTTTTTTAAATTTGTATAAATAAGTATTTACAATAGTATACATAAATATTTATATGTATATATATATGTGTGTTTATATCACTAACATGGAATATCAATTAATCTTACATATCTATCTTAAAATTTTATATTTTCTTATTGCTAAGTTACATTTTATTATTTTAAATATTTACAATATAATACTTAAGCGTTTGGTTTTACATATAAATTTATCATTTCTGAATTTTGAAACTTAAAATTCACCAAGCGAACGTTTTGCTCGTCTGCGAAATTTCTTTTTTGTAGCTTCCAATAGAATAGCATTTAGCTGTCCATATTAAAGACTAGTTCTGAAGTAATGATATTCTTAGAATTTAGCTGTCCATTTTAAAGACTAGTTCCGAAGTAATGATATTTCCTAGATATTTACTAGATATTTTCATGATTTTGTGCCTTCATGTTAAACTTGTATCTAAATTGGCTAGACTTTTGCAAGATTTTTGTACACACTCCCTCTTTATCACTTACACATATACATTTTTAGAATATAGAAATACGGATTTCCATTCGAACGTAAAAATATTCTCAAAGACTAATCATTGAAGACAACAAGTTGAGAGCAGTACTCTCACTTTTAGGGTTCGAACATTACGATGTTCGAGCAAACTGAGTATAATTGAATACGAAAATTGACTAGAATTTGGTAAGATTTTTGCACACACTCTCGCTTTTTTACTAATACATGCAAATTTTATTTTTAAATACCAAAATAATACGATATTGCATTCGAACATACAAATCTTGTCAGAGACTAGCCATTTTAGACATAGAGTTAGGAGCAAAATATTCGCTCGATGAGTATTAAGTAGTACTTCAAAGTGTTCGAGCATATACTTGAATATAAACATTTGATTACTTCAGATGTTTCAATATTCGAAAGGTTCGAGTATCATACCATTTTCGAATTTGTGCGTCCGAACTCAATCTTATTTAGGCATAAAAATGCTCGAAGCTTTAAATCGTTCGAATAGTATTTGAAGCACTAGTATTTACACCTACATTTCTTAAGGTAACTTCATTACTATCCATGGTACACGTCCATAATATTTATAATGATAATAATCATAAGCTAATTTGCCTAATATAAATAAAATTAAACTAGCTAAAACACCATTCAGCATATCCAATGGATGCACTTTTGGATCCTCATTTAATTTGCAAACATCTTGCCGTGTTATGGATAACACTTTCGCTTGCCTTAGATCATCTCCTTGTTGGTAAGTGCAAGTTATATTCCAAGAATCACGTAAAATGGAATTATATTTAATAAGAGTCTCCCGAAAACTCATAGCAAATTTACACGAACAAAACCACGGATTCATGCTAAGAAGTAAAAGATTTGCATTTGCATTATCTTCCAAGGCATTATCCAAAGCATATACTGGCAACTGTAAGATAAGCAGAATATATATATATAAGCTTGATTAGACTTAGTACATACGCACCTTTCTTAACTTATTGCCACGTAAACTTAATAGACGAAAGTGCTCGAGCCAATAGCCTCCTTCGAGGACATCAATACTTTCTACAAGATTATTGTCCAAATGCACATCCACTACATGACGGTAATTAACATTATTACGCAAAGGTAAGACATCAGTTATCTAATAGATATAATATAAATTTAATAGTTCAACATAATCCATAGATACTATTAGAAGTTAATCAATTAGGTGGATGTACACATATAGCGTTTACCTGATTATTGTTAAGGAAGAGCATAGTCGTATTTGCTGGTATGTATGCGGGCAGCCGTTGGAAATTCAAATTGGAGCAATTGACAGTATAAAGTGGTATGTGGGACTTCGGTATTATATGATGCATAATGCAAGTACAATTTTGTAAGTCAGGGTGTGACTGACATTCTTCTTTCAATAACTATAAATGACAATGAATTATAAACTATTTTTTTTTCAGTGTATCAAACATACTAATTTATAATGCATAACTGCCAACATAAGGCGATCTTTATATTTGCGATCGGCGCATAACAATTCACCACGATCAACAACTGCAGCACCTTGTTCTGGTAGAAGTAACCATTTAAAATTACGCGTACAGTTCCAAGGATTACCTAACCAACTACAAAATATTAAAACTTGCTACAGTTATCAACTATCAATTACTTACCAGCCAAATAGAGTTTTTCAAAGTAACGCGGCAATATAAGTGGACCTTCCATTTGTATTAATTGATTCCAGCGCAAATCAGCTACTTTAAGCGTATGTACCCGTTTAAAAGTACGACTGCTAATATGCGATAAATTGGTCCAAGATATATTGATAGTCTAAAATTTAAGGTTTTTAGCTCAGTTTTATTTTACATAGTATATGTTGAATTCTTATTGTTTACTTGCAAATAAAACATTTCAGGAAAATCAAATATAATTTCGGTAAAATTGCTATATTCAATTGTTAAAGTACGGATTTTCGGAAAAGGTTGCAGATCAATAAGGGGATTGAATACATTTTCCGGCCAACCACAAAATATAATCTCTTCAAGTTTACGCACTTTTTGTTCTCTATAAAAAAAATTTTGGTTTATTTACTATAAAATTTAATTTGGTATATTATCTGGTATTTACGGTATTGACGGTAAATTATTCATGCCGCCATAACAACGTAGCGCACCATAACTTCCATATCTAGTACAATTACCAGCTGTTGCTTCTGGTGCTTGCTTCCAGTCCACACAAGAAAAGTTATGTTGATGGAAGTGCGAAATGTACTCGGCATTTGTTGATCTGTGATTAAATAAAAGAATATGTATTCAAAATTAATTAATATTTTTAAAGATACTAGTTTAGTGTGTGCTAGTAGAAAAGGACTGATTTGAAGGAGATATTTTAGTAAACTGTCTGATAATTCAAATCAATAGGTTGGTCAATAAGAGTTTTATAGTTAGAAAGACACTCATTATATAAAAGAATCACTGAAATTTTAAAATAGATAAATACTGACTAGACTTTCACATACTTTTTGGTCAACATATTTATAAAAACATGTGTGGATGAGTATACTGCTATCAAGAAGTGAGAGTATGTTATGAATATATCCTTTGCATGGCGGCTGCCTTTCAAGTCTTGCACCTATTATTGTTCTCCAAAGTATTCTCCATGATGATTAATACATTTTTACATTCAACTGTACCAATTTTCGAAACAGTTTTGTCACTCTGAAGTAGATATCTCCAAAACCAGGGTCTTGAATGTCTTAACGCTTACCATGCATTGGGCACCAAGTTAGGACCGTGAGGCGGATGACCCAACAATTCGATGTTTTGAGTGCTCAAAAACTATTTTGTTGAAGGTAATGTGTGGAAGCACGCATTGTCTTGCTTTAGAATGATCTTACTACGACGGTTGGTTTTTCTTAATTCTGCAAAGAGAATCTGTTCTCTTGGCAAATAAATGGTTGTGTACCACTCAGAAGTGATTGTTCTACGTTGTTCAAGTGGAACATGAATGTCGCAATGACATGGTTTTTCTGAAAAAACATGCGAACGTTTCCTTGGATTTCTTCTGTTCGTAGATCGCTTCTATCTGGTTTTGCTCATTTTAGAAGACCTAAACAGTGGATTGTTGTTTTGCTTCGGCATAGATCCATGATTTCACACCTGTCACGATGGTCACGTAGAAACCAGGTTATGTGTTCTTGTGATATATTAAAAAGGCAAATAATTAAAAACTGAAATAATTATTTTCCCATAAAATAACAACTATAGAAAAAATAAGTAGCTTGAGATTAAAAAAGATAGTTTCAAACTGGAAGCGATTGTATATAGGTACTACTCCTAGTCAGTCGTTTCCGATGTCTAATTGGCGCTCACACCTCCTGTTATAGTATATAAAATATATATATTGTTTTGACAACAAAATTCTAGCTATTTGTATTGTTAACAGCCTTGACGCCCATCTTTTGTATTTTAAATCAGTCAGGTTGAGAACAGTAACGGCGGTGCAAAAATTTTACTACTACTCATCTACTTTACTTTCGGCTTTGTCCTTAAATTTCAAATGAACAACGCTTATCCACAAAGCTGCCACTCCAACCTAATCTGACCTGATTCATATAACATGACCAAGTGCCGCTCAAATCACTATATCATAGAAGACCTTAGTGCTAGTCAACTTTGCAAGACACGCGATTCACTTAAGAAATAGTGCCAGTATGGCACCGAAGAATTAGTTTGCATGCAGTCTGACTTATAGAATCTTAACTAAATGTACCTTTATTCTCGATTGGGATACCACTGAATACTTTTAGTTAAGCGAGGTACTCCTTAATGCCAACATTAGCACTCATATTCGATATGGTTAGATACCCAATGTTGAACCTATCTAGACTACTCAGTACCTTCTGGCGGGTGTTTGAGGTTAGGTACTCAAGGTTGTACCTTTCTAGATTACTCAGATTACTCAGTACCTTCTGGCGGGTGTTTCAGGTTAGATGAAATATATTTTTCATTTATTCTATAAATGAAATAATAATAATAATATCTTTTCTTCATACAACGCCACTTAATATTCCTAAAGTGAAATATGCAACAGTTGTACTTACGAAGGTTTTACAGAATGATTTATAGATGTAATAGAAGAGTTATATAGGATTAACATTTATTTGAATAAAAACTTTTTTCTTTTGAATATGACTCACATTAATTGGTGGGGAGAAGAAAATAACTTAAGGCGCGTGTTCTGCTATCTTAAAGATATTTATTTAAATTATTATTTAATAATGCAAATATTTTATTTTCAATTAATACCTTTAATTAGAAGGTCTAATTAACTTAGTAAGAAAACAAGTTCATTCAAAAAAAAAAAAAAAATACAGACTCTTCAACTCAGAATTGCTACACACAACCTCTCCGAAAATAAACTGAAAATAGTAAAAATAAATATTTTTATTTGAACGAAATTTTTGTAACTCGTTTGCGTGACCAAAAATTAACACATTCGGTGTAAAGTAAATATATTTTTGCGAAATTTTAAAATTTTTTTTTTT
>NC_051847.1:42395732-42409830 GCF_002237135.1 Teleopsis dalmanni
TTAGGGTTTGGACAATCAATTTTAATTAATCCAACACACGTATAAGTTATCATTTTGAAAGGAACTGATATACATTTATTTTATACATATTTTGTAATATATTTATCATTAAATATGAATTATTTCCATTGCCTTTAAATTTTGTTTTACGAAGAATTCAATTTCCGCGCGATATCCAAACTTTTTCGACTCTGACACTTAAAGCTCAAACAGCGTTTGGTAACTGCACATTAAACAAATTTTGCCTATTTTTTAAAAACGAAATAATTAATTGACATCCCAGTTTTAGTGCTGTTATTGATGAATAGATGGCGCTTTAGAACTCAATTTCTGCACGTTGTCCAAACTTTTTCGACTGTCCAAAAATACTCTGACACTTAAACTTCAAACACCATTTTTTAACAATAAATTGAAGAAATTTTGCTTATTTTCTTAAAACGAAATAATTAATTGACATCTCAGTTTTAGTGTTGTTTTTGATGAATAGATGGCGCTTTGTCATCTATCTATTACAATCGAATACTATAAAAAACTTAATTCCTATATAGCTCTATCTATTTTTTTTTTAGTTAGTTTTTGCTTAGTTTATTTGCCAATACTTTTTATATCTTATAAATAAAAAAAATTTAATTAAAATCAAAAAAAATATCAATATTTTAGAGCACCCAATCAATTTCGTAGGAGTTTGGATTGCATCTGCCATACGAACGTGTTCACATCTCATATACAATGTATTGTTTTCAAATTCTCATCATATGTTTGTCTTTAGCAACAAAACATTTATTTTTGCTGTAACTGTAATATATGTCTTCACTTGTGATTAAAATAGAATGAAATCCAAGATACAATCTAAGGTAGCGAACTTAAGATGCCAGTCACTTTGCCGATTACCACTTTACATTGAAGTTTATGTGCAATAATTTGCACATCCAAGAAGAAGTTAAGAAACGAAGTCATCGTCATAAAGTCAATCCATGTGAATGGTGCTAATGTCAAAAATTGTTTACTAAAGTTTAGAGCTGAAGATACTTTAACTTAAATTGTTGTATGCACTTTACTTTGTTTTATTTATTCATCATCAGAAACAGAAATCGGATTTGAATCTAAAATGAATTTCCCTTCGCGAGTTGCAAATGATGAAATCGAACTTTTTGTCGAAACTGAATTACAAATATGTGGCATCTTTTAATTAAATCTTGATGAAAATGATTTAAACATAATATCACCTTCAAAACACATAAAAAATTATATGAATATGAATACTTGGGAATAGCAAACTATATGAAATATAAATCTTATTTAATAGAATTTTAATAGATTTGTGTTTAGTACTCTTTCAAATTGTGAAGTCAAGCAATCAAGCTAGAGTATAGATGCTACCACATATTTTCTAGACATTGTTCATCATTATTATATATCTTCTGTCATAAATGGTCTGCTTACTTTAGTATTAGTTTTCGAATTGTTTATTTATTACTGCTCATTAACCTTATACTTTTCTACCGATTATTTCGAGGATTTATGGATTCAAAACGGCTTTCTTAGCTAATTGAGGAGGATTCGTTCCTCCTTCCACCACAACTAACTAACTTTATACTTAAAATTTTAAACTGGAATCTAAAATGTTTCCCTCTTTAAATAAGATATAGTAGACATAATTGAATGCTTTCTACTTTTATAAAAAATTATCACTCGAAACGAACTACAAAACTGCCTTCACAAAACATATAGCCTGAAATGTCACTTTTGAAGCATCATCGTTTAACCTGTTTATGGCACCAACACCATCTAGTGATAAAAAAGCATGGATACTTACCAATATGACCCAATATATTATAATAGATTTTTAAATAATCCTTAATTTTCTTTGTTCTAAGCAATCTGTACAAACCAGACTTAATGCTGTTTTTTTTAGAACTCTGAAAGAAAAAATTACAGCTTATATGAAATATGAAAATCGTAAACACTAAAAATTAATTAATTTAAATTAAAGAAAAGGAATTGAATATTAGAAGGAATTGGTAAACATTTTCATCTTAGGAGGGGGGTCCCTAATTTTCATTAAGTCTTATTGTCTTAAGATTTTTTTAACTCCATTTATTTATTCGTTATTAAGGAGTTCACGTCCGGCCAAGAGGAGTATTTTACAGAATTTCACAGAAATTCTATGTCCACCGCCCAAAACGGTTTAACTTGCTCTGAATAATACAAAAATCTGGTTTCGGAAAAATTGTTCACTCAAGAGAGGTGTCCGCTTAACAAAGGTATCCGCTTAACAAAAATGTCCGCTTAACAGAGGTGTCCGTTAGAAGAGTTTTCACTGCATTTTTCATGCATAAATTAGCTTATACCAATAGAAACGACCAAATCTTCATTTTATTAACATAAGTAATTTTAGCTGCAATGGAAACATGATATAAGGCGCCTTTCTACATACACCACTTTATGGTGAATAGGTTAATTGCTATAGGTATTGTATTGCTGCAGTATTGAATGGTGTGTTACTTATTTTATTTTATACACACAAATAAATAAGCATCGGTGGTTCAGTGGTAGAATGCTCGCCTGCCACGCGGGCGGCCCGGGTTCGATTCCCGGCCGATGCAACTCTTTTTTTTTATTATTACGCTACTTGTTTCATAAATTTAAAAAAATTATTACTACTTTATACTTACATTTTAATGGATTTTTTTTAACACATTGTCATAAAAGAAAAATATTTTTTCTTTAAAAACGAATTTAAATATAAACGTAAAAGTCACTGATTACATTCGTCGTAGTGGGTCCAAGTCTCCTAAAGCTTACAAAACTACAGCTACTACTATCTCCAGCTAACGCAAAACAAAAATATATATATCTAGGTATTACAGATCTATGTATGAAATAAAGTAATATTAATAATTCTTTTAAATCATTTAATTGTTTTACAGTGTATCTAGTAAAACAACGCCTTCGCATATACTAACTAAAATTACTAAATAAAATATTTTATTTTATAATAAAATGTTTAACTATTAAAATCTGAGCTGGGAATTAAAATTATTGCAAAAAAAAGAATTGCATCGGCCGGGAATCGAACCCGGGCCGCCCGCGTGGCAGGCGAGCATTCTACCACTGAACCACCGATGCTCTTGGATCAGACGAGCTGTAGCTCAAATGCATTATAAAATAGACATTTTTTATAGAGTAAAAGAAATCTTTTTTAAAAAATAAACTATACTTTATATTACTTATCGTCTAAAATATACACATAAAATTCAAATATTTGGAATAAGAGTATATTAATGGTAAATTACAAGAAGTAAAAACCTCTCTACTTTCTTCTTTCAGCTCTGTGGTCAAACTTGCGCAAATAAACCCTTCTGTCAGATCTTAAGAATGACCTGATTCAAACTAGACAAGAAACGTACCAATCAGCTACTTCAACCTATTTCAACGCTTAACCTGCTCAGCGTTACAGTATCGGTAATGAAGGATTACTGCGTACTCGGAAGACTGCTATAAGAGTGACTCTGCAATGAGGTGGAAACTGAACTCTACTTCATTTAATAGTGTTCATCATTGTCTAAAAGAAGATTAAAAATCTTGAAGCCCATATTTATTCTTGCCGACTTGACAGAGCTGGCTGTCATCCTGCAAAACTAAGGACTTGCTCAAGTTTATAGACTTGTTAGACTGGTTCAATTTTACTTGAATTGAGGAAGTCGTACCTTTCAACCTTGTTCGTATAGTGACCGTCTAGGCTGCGTATGAATAATTCTAATACTTAGTATATCAACGAGCCATTATTTGAGCTCGAGTAGGCTTTAGACACAAGGCCTCCGCTCCAATCTAACCAAACTTTATGCATTATACAAAAAAGTTCTGTGCTCCACTATCATCACTTGTATCATTTTGTTGTTCTTATAACTCGTCTCCTATGGGACGAATGACACATGATCTGCCAAAAAGACCAGAACTTAAACCCGAAACACATATTATTAATTGATGTTACTTTAACGTAAAAGCCCCAACTTGAACCCTGGCCACATGTTTTACAACCTGACTACAGGTTTTATAATCCTGACCACAGGTTTTACAACCTGAAACAAGTGTATTATACATTGATGCTAAAAGATATGTATTTAATTAATAAACATCGTCCATATCATTCATTTGACTAGCAGTCAGAGTCATATTTACTATTACTATTCCATTATATTAAAAAATTATTTTATAAACATCTTCATATCTTTCTCCAATAAATTTCAAAGAAATACCTATATTTTTTTAATAATTAACATCCAACTATTTAAAAAATTGAATTACGTTACTTTATTATATATAACATTTTTTATGTTCAGTATATATAGAGATATATGTGTTTCAAAATGTATCTAATTATAACAATAGATTTAAACATTTTACATAATTTAATTACAAATGCTGTTAAATAAAAATATTTGTAAATAAAATTATTGTTAAGGCTTGTAAAAACTAATCGAAATACTTAATGGAAGTAACAATTATGAGCTTAAATTACAGATCAAAATTTTAAAAGTATTAAATTGACGAAATTCATATATTCATATGCCTCTAAGCAAAGGAATATAAGACAAAATTCATATATGATTCATAACAGTCAATGTTCATTCGTCAATTTAATTTAAACTATTTTAGTAATATATACTCTTAAAAATACAGCGGTAATTACAATTTAAGGAAAAAAATATATATGAAATATTTTCTGTTCAGATAAAACACAAATATTTTCAGAACGAAAATCCCTTTTAAACTAAAAATAATTTACATTGGTTTTCCAGATGAAAACTTTGATAAATTTTCCAAAAGTTTAATATAAGATGCATGTTCATAGGCAGTGGCTAAGTCACTTAATTTTTCAGCAAATTCATTTGTGACTCCTTTCTCCTCCAATAAGTTCATCAGCAAATCATACAAATACTAAAAAAAATTTAGTAAAATTTAATTAGTTAATTGAAGTAAAGTTCTGATTTTTAATATAATATATAATAAAATTAGACATCTCTATAATATCACCCATCTATTATGTACCCAACTGTACACACATAGATTTCATTATCTACCCAACTGTACACACATAGGGTTGGTTCATTCATGAGATTGAATGAACCCTATGAATAAAGTGTTCATTCATGAAAGTTTTCACATCCACCAGGATAATTTTACACTGCTAATCAGCTACATTAGCCTGACCGCTCCGTAACCCCACATATTTTAACCTCACAATTTCTTCCACTACTCCCAATACTCCTATGTATTTGTATGTAATTGATTCATGTTTTTGCTCTACGAGTTACTGCAACAACAACATAAACGGAGGCTTGATTCTAACTACAAGAATACTGGCGTCAAGAAACTATTTAATGGGTCTCCAGACATACAATCTACATACTTTACTTCTTGAAGCAAATAGCACATATATCTTATATACTTGAAGTAAGATATATAATAGGATATATATTGTAAATTGGTGAATTTAAGAATCCCGCAAAATAACACCTCTATCTTCGTAATTCCATGTGCTGTTTTAGATAGTATCATAACCACTGCCGCCAACATGCGAAATACCGACGTTTTAAAATTCGGTATAGTGTCCTAAAAACAAGATCAATACTTGCCTTGGCTTTATACAGATTATGGTCACCTCTAAAATGGTTACTTTTTATGCATTAACAGTACTATCAGGTGCATCAACTGCTGTTCTTCTCAGTCTAATCTCACCCAATTGTTTAATTCATCAATTAAAATCTAATAGATATGTGACTCCACTGTCTTTCTTCACTTGTATCAAGTCAAGTTTTTATTTTCCTATTTATTCCCATACCCATTCCTTTTACAATTAACCTATTTTCACCAATTTTTTCTATTAATAATCCCCAAATAATCGAAAATACTTACACCATCCAAAACATCGCCAGCGACAGCATAAACTTTGTCATTCCATTCATTTTCATACAAGACCATTTCATCAATTCCGAATACATCATCTAAAAAAAATTAATTATTTGTCGCTTTAATATTTTTATGTAATAATGAGGTGAGTCAAAAAATCTACAAAATCAGTAGAGTTTATTTAACGTATATGTGCTTTAAGATTTGTTTCAAGAACTAATAGATCAATTATGGAGTCATAGATGTATTGTATGCAATCAAAGAATATTGGTAAAAAAGGGGATGTGTAATTCAGGGGAAGTTCAGATCAGAAATTCAATAATCTTTTGAGTCATTTAATAAAATAATCATGAAAAGCGAAAATTTTGCTAAAGTGTAGAATTTCTTCTACTATTTTCTTCTATTTAAAATATTCATAAAAGAGCAGAGTATCCTGGTAGCAAAATATCATGACTGAATGTGTTTGAGAATTTCGTTAAGGTTAAATATTTGTTCTGGTTTAGTATTTGAGATATTCAATGAAATAAAACTGAACCCTCTTAGTGAAAGAATTGAGTTTATACTATTCCATTAAAGCGATATGCACCTATATACCATCTATACCATCTATATACCATTTTTGATCTCAGGTTTCACTAAAGACGCTAGATGACTATAATAACTATCTCTTTATATATTGTCAGTGTTTGAGGTCGAATATATTTACAAGAGATATTTTGACTAAAAACTTTAACTTAGAAATTCAACTCTACAACTCTACTAATTAGAATTTTTCGACATCACCTATATTCTTTAATTAAACCAATAAATTCTATAAAATATATACTTATATAGGTATGTATATCTTATAAATTTTTCGCTTAATATTGATGACTCGATTTAATGTTGAATAAGCAGTTTCGGAACTGTTGTGTATTATATTTTCCGTTACTGCAGTGTTTTGCCTATATAGTTATTTAGGGTACTTCATCAGGACTTACAGTTTTAATTTAATATACCATATTTGATTATGATCTTGAAGAAAACACTTGAGTATCGGTCAGCAAAATTTATAATTATCTTGAGTTCGGGAGCATTTGATGCATTTGTAACATAACACTCATAATCAATTCTTTATTCACTTGCATAAAACCTATATTATATTAATTTTTGTATTATTCACTAGCTGTAAAATAAAATTCATAATTGAACCAAATAACTAAATTTCTCAACCTATCACATCTATTTAATATGTCGATGACACTACTTACTGTATTCGCCCTCCTGTGCAGTGCCCTGAAGAAAAGAGCAAGTGAAAGATAGTGTCGTGTTGCCTCTCACAATGTCAACTTCAAATTGTGGTTTACTACGCATTTCACCAATATTTGGTTTATCATCATTAGGATTAATTTCTGGTTCCTCCTCCGAATCAACTGTATGGTTTACATTAAAATTAACCACAATTCTAGCAAAACGAAAATAAATAATATTTAAATATATAATAAGTATTAAATGCACTCACTTTTCCTTATCTCCAACTTTGCTTAATTCAACTTCTGCACCATCCAATTTAACATTGAAGCCATCCACACAGGTGGGCACGTTCTTGAATTTTTGAGATTTGCGTTCAGCAATAATTTCTTCTGTTAAAAATTCTACTAGTTCACGTTCACCTAAATCAATTAATTGTTTAAATTATTATAATTAAGTAATTAGATAATTTTCAAAATTATTATTCCATTTACATCATTTTTTTAGGTTATGTAACGGACAGCACGATAACTTAATAAATTATGAAATAAAATTAAAAATCTACTAACCTTTCGTATGCACATGTTTTTTTCCACCACAACCGCAGCTACAGTTTATGCTCGGCTTATGTAAGTCAAGTACTGTGTTATATCCTGAATTCTCTGGAGTCTTGGACATGTGCCACAAGGTCCGCGTAAAGTCCCGCTTGCCAAATACATTTTTCAATGCATTTGGGGTGGTATTTGTGGCAATTGTAGCCCAACGAAATGTATTTCTAATTAAATTATTCATTTTTTTTTGACTTAGTATTATAAAATTACAATTTATTATTAAAATGCAACTTCAGCGGCCGGGTACAGCAATTCTAACGTGCTTGAAAAATGCTGAGAACAGATGTAAGAAAATAACCCCACCAGCACAGCTGTTCACGTACACTGCCTAGTAGGAAATTGATGTTGTGCTGATCTCAGCCACATGAGAATTATTCTCGAATGATCAAATATATATTTAATATTATAATTGAATGATTTAAATGTGATTTCCCATTTTTTTGTTGCAACTTTTACAACTTATATTTCAGCATTATTTCATTTTTAATAAAAGAAATTCTCTAATTCATAAGAAGTGACTTTAGTTGCGGGCTAAAGTCCTACAAAAAATGAGTTCTACCTACTGAGAAATGAGTTCATAAAGAGATGGAGTACAGTACAATGGGGTAGAATTAGGGCTGATTTCACGTTCGCAATTTAAATCTCAAACCTGACTCAAGTATAAATTATTTTTTTTCTGGTAGTTGGAAAGCACCGAAAGCCATTGTAGCTATTGAAGTTTTTCATACGCTTCACATTGCTTGAATGTTTTGCTCTGAACAAATTAGAGATCGAATTTTCGAATAAAGCAAAGCAAACACAATTGGCCGAACGGATTAAAAAGGTCATAACAGTTTGGCGCGTCTTTGGTTTGAGATATTGTGGTGTACGCTCTGTGTTGACTTTTGTTGTTGAAATTCTAATTTTTGTGTTATTCTGCTTTAAATTGATATTTCATTAAAATTTAAATAAAATTAAGAATAATCGTGAACACGATACAGTATTATACTGTGTCGATGCAAAATGAGCAAATTTCAGTTATTGGATCGTAAAAGCAAAATCTAAAAGTCTATTTCAATGACCATGGGAAAGCTTAGCATTTAGACAACAATACTATTTAGACCAAAATTAAAAACAAGTGAAGGGAAGAAGGGAAGATTGTCTTGCTAAGTACTAAATAATACCAGGCGTAAACACAATTGTAGAGCGGAATTACATGAAAGACGCTGATAATGTCGTCCTGATAAAGGTCCAGGAAATGAGGAGCCTTGTATCGCATTTTATTAAGCAGTCGATACGAAATTGACCTGACTAAAGAATATCTGGGGAAGATTACTCAACGGAATTACATGAAAGACGCTAACAATGTCGTCCTGATAAAGGGTCAGGAATTGAGGAGACTTGTATCGCATTTAATTAAGTAGGTCGGATACCAAATTGAGCTGAGTAAAGAATATCAGGCTAAGATTATACAGCGGAATTACAGGAAAAACTCTAACGATGTCGTTCAGATAAAGAGCTAGGAGTTGCGGAGGATTGTATCGCATTTTATTGAGTAGATTGATACGAATGTGAGTTGGGTAAAGAATATAAGCGGGTGATTATGTCTTGTAAAATATTTTTACGCTAGATATAACAAAAAGTCATCTAATCGCTAAATTCTAGCTAGTGATGTTGGGAAAATGTTGCCCATTAGTTCTACGCTTGTAGTTAATGCACACTCCTTTCAAACTACAGAAAGCTTTCAAGTGGAAAGAAGAATAAGATAAGAATAAGAGAGAATAAGATTCGGGACAAAATGAAAAATAAATATGCAATAAGTGGCCGTATAAGTTGCCTGTAACAAAACAATTTATTTAGATATAAATTATGTCAGCAAAACTATTAAGACTTAAGTTACGACTCTAATATCGGTGTTTAATATTCTTATACTTTCATGGAATTCAATTCAAATAGACTAGAATAGACGCCAGACTATTCTAGTCTACTGACAGCTTTTGATCAAAAAAAATCTCAGTAGCTCATGTCATTTTATATATTTCTATCGATAAGTTCCAAAGTCCAAAAATTATTATTTTGAAAGTTAAAAGTTATGTGATTTTTATTTATAAAAATTTTTTTAACAATAAACATTTCCTATAATAAACTCTGCTGGTTTATTATATTTTGATATGTGGCTATTTGATATCTTACCAAATTTTGGTTGGTTCAGCCAACCTCAGCCAAAGAAAAGCAAAGATGAATGGGTAAGGTAAGATAATTAAAAATTAAACTTAACTTAAATAATACATAAATAAACTTAAACTTCTTTACAATATTATAAAAAAAATTTCTGTATAATAAAATTATTAAAAAATGTTTTCAAAAAAAATGAAAAGACCAAAATTTTAAATAATTAAACTCTTGGCTAAAAGTCTTTTCATATTCCAAAATTCTCAGTGCAAAAATTTTTGGGAACAGTTTACACTTTGAACTGCACTGTAATAGTAATACATACAAATCAGCTGTTCGATAGTTCTATGATAGGAAAGGAGGAATCACGTTTGAATAACCGCAGAATTACAAAACATCACATAAAAATTTTATCATTCGATAAGATTTGCATTTATTTAAAATTTTTATTAATTAATTTATTAATTTATAATGAACAGTCTGGGTGAGGAGTGTACGGAATTGAAAAAACAATACGATGCCTGCTTCAATACTTGGTTCTCAGAGCAATTTTTAAGGGGCAATACGGATGAATCAATGTGTGCACCGCTTTTTAAAACTTATCAGGAATGTGTTAAGGTAATTTAGATCACATTTCTACATAACAGTTATTGCTAATAATTTGGTTTTACAGAGAGCTATGCGTGATCAGAAAATAGAATTGAAAGAAGTCGAAAGTGATTATACCACCGGCGGTTATGATAAGAAAACTGAGCATGCCCAGAGCTGACCGCAGTGTTCGAGCAATCGAACAGAATCCATTCCAACAGCCAATCAATCAACAGATGACATATTTAAGAAGTCATTGGTTGATAATACCGAAAAAAAGGAACATAAACGTGCTAGCTCTTGGTAAAGATCAATTGCAACAATTGCCTACAATCGCAATTCATCTAAGTTTAATTAAAAGAAATTTAATTAAAGAAATTAAATTTACAAAATTAAAGAAATTTACTGGTAAATATCAGACCTGAAAGCATTTCTTTATTTAGTTTGTAGTTTATTCCTATACAATTTTTATGTATAACAAAAATTGTCACAACCAATTAATTATTTACAATATATAAGTAAGTTGACTTTAGATTAAAAATACATTCACCTTATAAAAAACTGTACCACATATGTTTGCTGAAAACCAATAAGTAAAAAATAAACTAAGTTTATTGTTTAAAAATTTAAAATAAATTATAATATTTATAATAAAAATCTAATGGCATGAGTAGTCAGCCATTATTGTTATTGTGGTGGCAACCAGCGAAGATCTATCGAACTATGGGTTAGGTGTTGTTAGTGGAGCAGATTTGGAGCAGATATTTAAGAGTAAGAATGTATAGGGAATGGGTAGATATTTAGTTGAAGTCAAACAGAACCAAGACTAAGAAACCTAGTCACTTCTTTGGGAAGAATCCATAGATCGTTGGACTCAACTTAGTGTGTGCTAACCGGCAGTAATCGTATCATCATGGCTAGTCATGGCAAGAAAAGAACATATCCTGTTTGTGGATATATACATATTTAAATAGTATTATTCACAGAGTAGTATGCGATAATAAAGACGATGGTAACTTGTAAACTTGTCATGGAATTCCAATATTCAAACCTTAATAATCCCCCTTATTATAAAAGGGAGAATATATTCGAGATATAGCCTGATACAGATTGCTCAGTCTAAAAATGAATAATGTAAAACCTATTATAATAAAGAGATATTGTCTATATCTATATATCGAGCAATTGAGATCAAAAGTTTAAATTATTTTTGTAGAATTTGTTATGTTGGAGAGAAAACAGTTCAATAATTATTATAACTCTAACTTGCTTAGAGCAAATTAATACGTAAATCATTTTTGAAGAATCTGTTATATATTAGAAATGCTCTACTAAGAACTTTACCTAACAGGACGACTAGCATAACTAGATCCAAATATTGTAGAAATAGATTTTGTAGAATCGTTTGTATTAAAACGGGTATCAATCTGCTATGTTGAAGAGGAATCAGTCCACTGTGTTAAATGGGAATCAGTTCAACGCTTATTATGACACTGACCTCATTTCAATAATACATAATTGATTTTTGTAGATTCTGTTGTAGTTAAGAGGGATCAACTAATGGCTTATTAAAGGACACTACCTGAAAGGTAAACAAGCAACTAGACTCAAACATTGTAGATATGATTTTTGTAGAATCTCTTGTATTGAAGAGGCATCAGACAACTGAACGCTTAATAAAGCAAATCTACTAATAATGATAGACGTGTAAATAGACTTAAAAATCCTCTAAGCTTCGTGCTCTGTGCGACTTTTTGAGGAAACACTAAACCGGTAATACCGAGGACTAGCTGTCGGATATCGGAGTGATTTTACTGGCTTGAAGTTTTACGCTGACTCGGCCTTTCGTAGTCTCTTGGCAATCTCGACTACCAAGTGCCGTTCACAACTTCCAAAAAGATTTTACTAGAAGATTCTCACGGGTCATTAACAATAAATAAAATGATTAATCTGAGTTCAAATCAATTTAGACTAAAAAGCCTAACAACATTATGTTTTTGAGTTGAGTGAGCTTTTTGGACTTTACCTGGATGGGTTTCATTTAAATCAGTATTAATTTATCAATAATTAAATATACTAGGAACAGATGTATGGCCAGCTTGTTAATTAGTTTGTTGAAGTGGAAGGAGGAACGAATCCCCATTAATTAGCTAATAAAGCCGTTTTGAGTCCACAATTCCTCGTAACGATGGATAGAAGAAAGACAAACTAGAAACAGCCAGAAACATTTATAAAGGCGAGAGTCTGTGCAAATGCTAATATTGATAAGTGTGTCAAAGAAGGGAAACACCAAAAACAGCCTAACCTGACCAAACCTGGACAGTTAGAAACATTTCTAAAGACGAGAATCTGGCCAATGCTAATACTGAAGATATCGCTGAGTATGTCAAAGTAAGTGGTCTCCAAAAACCTAAACCTAGTTCTGATTAAGCCTAGATATAGATACAACAGGTGCTCTGGTGTCCTTTGTTCGAGTGTTGAGAGACATACGTTGCAGGAGATACCATAGAGATTAACCTAGGTACCTCTGATTTGGTTCTGTGATACCTCTGATTTGTGGCAATTCCACTACTGTTCCATAAAATTAAGTATTTAGTTTCTTTAGCCAAAACGGACGTTAAAAATCAATTTAACATAATTAAATATGAAAAAAAAACTTTTATTATACAAAAATTTGGACATGTTAGATATGTTAGTGGATATGTATATAACTTCTATTACATCATGAAAAAGTGTTAATTAAGAATTAACAAAGTTGTGTATATCTCTAAGATATTTCTTAATAAAAATTTGATTTTTAAAAACTATCATTGATAATGACTTTAATTATAATTAATAATTTACTATAATTAATTAAAATTTTATAATTTTTAAATAAACTTTAAAGGAAGTAAGGAAAAAAGGCACTTAAAAACTATTTGCTATTAGTAACTAAATCTTTCGTTATAGTTCCATACCTGAGATTAGCTTCTTAGAAGTTTCTTGACTTTATTATGACTTATTATTTACAGTTTCAATTTGAGTTGTACTTCACCACAAAACGAAGTTTCCTCAAAATACTTTATACGTTCTTTACATTTTAGTTCATTGTGTCCCTTCTGATCGCAAATGTAACAAACAATTGCTTTTTCCGTTTCTCTGGAGTTGTAATTCAACAAAATCATTTTATTTCGAATATTTTGCCATGTGGCACAATTTTTCTCTATATGTCCCGACTGTCTGCAAATCCAGCAACGTTGCTTTGTCTGATACTCCGTACAGTTATGTCCTTCAACTTGTGTACAACGACGACAGTTACGGCAATGGACATAACTCGGCTTCACACATATACCACATAATTGGCAATGTTTATATGTGCTGCCGTTCTTCGATGGACAAATGCCGCACTGTTGGCAGTGACGATTCTCCAGAGCTGTGTAGCGCCTACAGCTAGCACAATATTTATACTCCTCCTCTACGGGTAATATTAATCTCTCAAGTGATACATTAGTGAAAATACGTGCAGGTGAACCCTGCTTACGTATTTTGTTCAAACCGTCCGTGTAAGTAGAGTGGTTTGTATAATTGACCTTATAATCAGACATCTGCATTTCCGGCATGACTTT
>NC_051847.1:42409930-42463523 GCF_002237135.1 Teleopsis dalmanni
TTGGGTGCTCTAAAATATTGATATTTTTTTTGATTTTAATTAAATTTTTTTTATTTATAAGATATAAAAAGTATTGGCAAATAAACTAAGCAAAAACTAACTAAAAAAAAAATAGATAGAGCTATATAGGAATTAAGTTTTTTATAGTATTCGATTGTAATAGATAGATGACAAAGCGCCATCTATTCATCAAAAACAACACTAAAACTGAGATGTCAATTAATTATTTCGTTTTAAGAAAATAAGCAAAATTTCTTCAATTTATTGTTAAAAAATGGTGTTTGAAGTTTAAGTGTCAGAGTATTTTTGGACAGTCGAAAAAGTTTGGACAACGTGCAGAAATTGAGTTCTAAAGCGCCATCTATTCATCAATAACAGCACTAAAACTGGGATGTCAATTAATTATTTCGTTTTTAAAAAATAGGCAAAATTTGTTTAATGTGCAGTTACCAAACGCTGTTTGAGCTTTAAGTGTCAGAGTCGAAAAAGTTTGGATATCGCGCGGAAATTGAATTCTTCGTAAAACAAAATTTAAAGGCAATGGAAATAATTCATATTTAATGATAAATATATTACAAAATATGTATAAAATAAATGTATATCAGTTCCTTTCAAAATGATAACTTATACGTGTGTTGGATTAATTAAAATTGATTGTCCAAACCCTAATGATGATCGAAGGAAATGGTGTCCAAAAACTGCTTCAACGTCAAAAATCGTTGCAAAAATGCAGATCATTGGATTCGGGAGATATTCGATTTACCTAGAGATATTTAGTAAAAGTATTAGAAAGTTCATAAAACACATCGGCCAAAATTTTGTATCAAGTTTTGGGTTTTAAACGGAAGTGTGAGTAATTTAAAGGAATGCAGCATTCGTAAGAAACTTATTTACATAAATAGAACTTTGTCAGCAACATCTGGAATATTTTTTTTATTTTAGATAAGATCTTTATTATACGTCGTTTTAACACTACATTTTATCACAATCTGTCACCATAATCTTGAATAGGTCAAAGAATGATGTAAGTTCAGCTCTTCTGTTCCGAAGCGGGTTTGTGTCTAAAAGGTGTTTGCATTAGTTTTTGGCAAAAAGAGTTTTGTTTGTAGATTACTGATAAAAATAAATAACTCAGACTATTATTGCATCCTTTTGGACCAATTGATAGTTGATTACAGACGTAGTTTTAAATCAGAGGGGGAAGTAATTCATTTCTAAAAAATTTGTTTAATATCATAAATTTTGGACTTCAGTTATTGCCAATTTCACTAAGATAATGTAGTGCTTTTCCGGTTTTAAATAGACATCTTGTATAATTTGCTTCAGTTATTTTGTGGTTCCTTTCATGATATTTAATCACCAAAGCATTCTCTCTATTTTATAAAATTGTTGGTATAGTTTTTAATACTGACATCACAATCTTCGCGTTTTCTTAAGTTCGTTCTTCTAGATTTTTTAAGTCAGTGTTTTAATTGTTTTTTGGTAGAATATGCAAGATATATATATATATATATCAGAGTATGTATAAATGTGTCCAAGAACATGTTTCTATCGCATTTTTTTCTTAGGAAATTTTTGGCTATGATAAAATATGCTTCTATCGTTTTTTGTTTAGGTCTTTTTCTACCTCTTCCAAGGCTTTATTTAAATTGTTCTTTTGTCTTATAAATTAAGAAATTTGTGGTTATGGTAACATGTGCAAAATCCATATACTATATTTAAATGACTCCAAGAACATACGTCTATCAAAGATACATATTTTAACAGGTATCCAAATTTTTATAATTTCTACAGTCAAATTGCCATAACTCGAACTTCTATAACTCGAACGAAGTAGAGCACAACAGGGTTTAGAGAGCAAATTACATACAATAACAAAAAAGTTCTTTAACTCGAAGTCCCTATAAGACGAACCTTTTCTTTTCAAACTTATCCATAAATTTCTAATATCGATATCAATCTCAGAAAGCATGTCTTAATCGCATGGAAAGAAAATCACGTTAAAAAAAATTAAAATACATATACATCTATACAAAATCTATATTATGTATATTATGTATTATCACTTTAAATATTTTAAATACTTTTTTAAAGAATGTTATGTGTCAATGTATGAGTAAAAGAATTTGAACAGATTAACCTTTCGTGGGTACTTCTATCTAAGTAATTTCTTAGAAAATCATGTATCCATCTCTACAAAACTTAACGAATCAAATGCCACATAAAATATTATTCTTATAGATTAATTCTTATTAATTAATTAGTTTTTTTATCGAGGATATAAATATTAGAATCTAAATACCATTTCTCCATCTACAATGTATTTCTTGCTATTTGAAATATTTTCGGGATTTCCCTGAAGTATCTATCTTCTATCATTTAATTAGCATTTATTGTGTCCTATCAGTTTTATTCTAGTACAAAAGTGTTTTTAATTTGTAAAATATATTTTGTTAAATTGTTAACAACATTTTGTTGTTGTTGTTGTTGTTGCTGTTTATGGTGTCAAATATATTTAATTAATAATACAAATTGCTATCAAGGCCGCTTGTGGAAGCTGTAGTCGCCACATTACATTCAACTTTTATCTGCGCTTTGGTTTGTGGTTTTGAGATGCTGACGATTATTAGCTCTCGACGGTGTGATGAACTGGCTCTCAGATTTATGACCTGATATTAGTAAAGCAATTTCAGACTTGTAGTTTTTATGCCGATTTTTTAATGAACTTATATTTTATATTTTTATTACTTTTTTCTGTTTTACGAGTTAGGTATATAGTAGAAGAAGGTTAGATTTCGAACGGATGACAATTTGTATTGTTAATTTTGTAATACGAATGCGATGTATTAAATATAATTACGAAATTAATTATATTTAACATTACTAAGCGTTTTCTCCTCGCTTCAATGGAATTTTTTTTTAAAGAATTACTTTATTACTGTTGCTATAAAAATATTTATACAAAAAATAATTTATTTTTGAAGTTATTCCATTTTATGATATATGCATTTGATATTTTTGAATGATAAATAATTAATTCCAAAAGTAGTTTATTATTAAAAAGATATAGTGAACTATGGAATACATATGCAATGTACAGGGCGAAATATCTAAGTAGAGCCCGTTTTCGAATACATTAAAACTAGAGATCTTGCTCATGCACTATACTAAGAAATAATAAAAAATATTTCTTGACATTAAACTTATATATAATAATATAAATAAAATAAAGTATATATAGTAGTTTAGTGAAGCGTATAATTTAATTTAAGTATTTAATTATCAATAAAAGTCTACTTTCGGCTGTCGACAAGACGCATCGTTCCTTTTTAGGCACCTCTGTTTTCTGATCGTTTTCTTCCTTTCTTTACAGTGTATTTTGTGGTCTCTAAACTTGACCATATCATTAAACTTAAACAAATCTTCGCTTACATTTGTGTCCTGTGATTGACGTTTAAAAAATCTAATACGCTGAAGTATTCCCATCCATCCCCACAGCAATGCGAAGCTATCCAAGTCGCTGTATGTTAATTCGCTCAGCAAATTCAATGTCAGCTCAGCCCGTATAGCTCGTGTTTCATTCAGCTGTACATAGAAATCTACTACGTAGTCGTTGCCATCTTGTAGAGAACTAAAGATCTTATATAAACCGTTTCTCTTGAATACTTCCGGTACTGTTTCAATATTCTGTGATGTCAAAAGTGCATCCAAACTATACAGAAGCACTGCTACGATGAGCATAAGTTTTTTAGATCGTGAGAGTACTCTATATACCAATAACGCACAGAGCCCATAACAGCATTACTTGGCAATGTTAATTCTTCGTTTCATCTTCTGATTGATATCACCAACGTTGATTACGATTACAATACAATTAAATAATACTAGTAGAACGAGGTCCACATTGTATGAAATCGTTACCTGTGACCTCTAACATATAAAAAGAAACCACGGGAATGGACCTTATCCCGATTGCTAAAGATCAAGATTTTAGAAATAAACGCTTTAAAAATTAATAAGCTTTATTAAAGCTTATGTAAGCTATTAAAAGATATATTAATATTGAAACATATTGCTTTAGTTGATATAGAATGAACAAAACTGATTGAAAATGAAACACCAGAACAATGTACATCGAAGCGGTCAAGACATTAAAACTTGAACATTAAGTAAGAGAGTATATATAATATATTAGTTAGTTTAAATACCAGTTTTACTTATTTATTACACGTTTTTATATTGTATTCTTCATTAACAATATTAATTATTTATACGATATAGCTTTGTTTGTTATGGAACCGAATTTCATATATAATTATTTACAATTTGACTTTAAAGATAAGTTGTTTGAACAAATTGTGTATATCTCACACCAAAAATTAAGTAAGTTTCTTTAAGCATCTTGATTTTCCGAAATTAATATAGTTGTCAAAGGAGTACAACTTTTTCAAACATCGAACAATTCATGCCGATTATAAAAACAAAACAGTTGTATATAATATGTGCCATTTATATCCCTCAAGAATAAAGTATTTCTTACATTAACAAGGTTTTCAAATAAATTAATTTAAGTAATGCGATTAATTTCGTTACGTGGTGAAAATATTCACCGCATCATTCCAAATGAATGTCGGTAATAAATTCAGGTACTAACTTAAGCAAACTTACAAAGACGCTTAATTTTACAAAATGCGATTATCCTGAAGCGCGTCTAATTGATGCCATAAATTTAAAGACGCCTTAATTGAATCAACGCTCCTTCTCGCCTTGTAAAATAAAATGCTCCACCTTTAATTTACACATCATCGTTCCGGTCTAGAATTGAGCTAGGGCTTACCTTATTTTTTTTTATTTCCTTCAAGCGATGAATTTTAAGTAGTGTGATCTTGTGTGCGGCAATACTAAAGAAACTGTTAGGAACTGTAAGATCTTACAGTGGCAGTTACTGCAGGTTGTAAATAATCGAGTGCAGCGCATATATAGAGCCATAAAGTCTTCTTAATTTGTAATGTTAGATTTTGTTATTGAGCCAGTATAAATGTTGGAGACATAAAATTTATTTTTTGTTGTTGTGGCAGAATTTGTTGAAATTTTTGATTTATTTAATTTTTATATTGAGAAAATAATTAAACTTAACGTGATAAATTAAAAACCATACCGAATATACATACATATTTTAAAAACTATGTAATAGCAGTTGTCAAAATTTTATGGTGAGTTTATGGACAATTAAAGCACAATAAACACAGCTTTATGGTCTGTGTTTATGTGTTATTTTTGACAGCCATTATTTCAAATATGATGTACAGTGAATATCGTTCGTAGTCTGAGTTTTTAAGTTTTATTTTAGCACTTTCTCTAAAACATTTTATTAACTCATTACATTCTTTCGACATGAAAGATTGGTGAATGAGAGATTGCATATACTGCAAAATGTACATATTTCCCTATGCAGGCCCTTAGAGATTTATTGCAAAGGAGGTTTATACGTTAATAAACGGATAAAATTTGTAGAGATGTTAAAAGCTAGTTTCTATTGAAAAATTTTGTAAATAAATTCCAGTCAGCCAAAAAATATATTTAATTAAATAATATAAAACCTTACAACACTGGGTATACTTACGGATGCAAACTGTAGATTCTGTGAAGATAATGAGAAGTCGGTCATATATGTGCTGTTAGGCTCCTGGGAATGTATATTCTTACGGAAGAGGCAATAAAACTCTGTAAAGTAGGTTCTATACTACTTTTTATTGACGCAACAAAGCTTAAAGACCTACTCTAAGACCAGAAGGGGGCACAATAGACCCGACGGTCGCAGTGCTACATCCCCTAACAATAATAAAAATAAAAATATAATATAAATATAATATAATTATATATATAATATACAATATAAATATAATATAATAATATAAAAAAGAACGTTTGTTGTTGGAATTTAAAGAATTTTCGAAATTTTTCGAAACCTCTATAAGTAAATAATTTTGTCTTTTTTTCTATAAAATATTAACAGTTTATCAGGACAAAATGTGATGAACCAGTAAACGAAAATTATAACAAGTGCATTCAAACTACTACAGCTAGCTATAAACATATAAAAGTTTTTATAATAATCATAGCTAAAAACGATCCGTCAAGGCTAACTATTATGATTGGTAAAGAAGTAAAAATAGTCACAATATATTTTACTTCTGGAACATAAGTTTCAGCAGTATACTTCAACAAGTTTAAAACTTCTACGATGGATTGATCTTTAATATTCTTTTATAATGCCATATATACTTGGTTCTTATAACATACAATTATATTTTATAATTATGAATTAATGAATTTGTGTACATATAGCTTTTCGATTTAATTTGAAAGTGACTTCAGTCGCTCAAGCTCTTCCCTAACTGCTTTATTAAATAAGTCGCTTAGATTGTTTAGATAAATATGACGCTGCCCGTTGGTCAGACAGAAACTATTGTAGGAGTTGTTCCATTTCATAGAATAGGACGCCATTGTATAGGACTCCATAGCATAGGATTCCATAGAATAAGACTCCATAGCATATGACTCAATAGCATAGGACTCCATAGCATAAGACTCCATAGCATAAGATTCCATCGCATAAGACTCCATAGCATAGGTATTCGCAGCACAGAACATTAATACAAAAATTTATATATCTTAAAGATTTCTTCTCAAATTAGAATTGATCAATTTTGATTAGAATGTATAAACTGGTTCAAATCTTTCTTTTTTTTACAATACATTTACATTTTACAGTTAACATAATATTGAAAAAACTCAGACTCAGACAGAACCCGTCGAGAGTGAGAGTGAGAGATATGGTAATAAACTGGGAGGATATGTTAGCATTAAATATCTAGGCATCACGGTTGACAAACGATTTACATGGCTTAAACATGTTTACAAAAATGAAAAAAAAACAAAAAAAACAAAAATGAAAATCTCAATGCTAAGAACAGAAAGCTGTTATATAAACAAATAATTCGACCGTCACCTCTATAGGGATATGCAACGTTCAGCAAGGCCACAAACACTACTATTCGTCAAGTAGAAATTGCACAAAGTCAGGCTCTGAGAAGGCTTTTCAAGGTGCCATGGTACATTAGAATGAACGACATGCTCAGGGACCTCAAGATTGATTCGATTAAAAAAAATATAAAGAATAGAGCACTGAAATTATTTACGAAAACTGACATGCTTACCAACACCACGTTATCGAATCTCAGAAACGTTACAGGCTCCTCGGGAATATATGCAGATCTGAGGTTAATTATTGCTTAGTTTGATGAAGTGATAAATATATAAAAGAAAGAGCCCTGACATTATTTACTAAAACTGACAGGCTTACCAACACCACGTCATCGAATCTCAAAAAGGTTACAGGCTCGTCGGGAAGATATGCAGATTTGAGGTCAATTATTGCTTAGTCTGATGAAGTGATAAAAAACAATTCAGTCAAAGCGTAGAGAGGGGTTATGAAGAAACCTGGCAGTTAATAAAGAGTAAAAGTGCTCAAGTGCACTGACTCCATTAGCTTCAACGTAATAATAAATATTCTCATTAAATTTTGTTGATTAATTTACTAATTTGTTTACTTAATTTACTACAACTCATTAACGATAAATTTGTGATTTATCTATAAATTACATTTTAGTTTATATTCAACTATTTTCATTTTTAGTGTTATTAATTTAAATTTTAATAAATTATTTTGCATAATAAATATTTTAAAAACAAACAAATAACTATAAACTTCAGTACAGCAATCAGCAATCTATAAGATGTCTATAACAATAAATATTGGAATTAAATTAAGTTTAGTAATAATCAATCTAATCCATAATATATAGAGCTTGTGCAACACATTCCACACAGATCCTACTGATATACAGCATTTCACACTTAACACCACACCAAAATATTGCAATAAATAATTATATTTTATATGGTTGAGATTTGAAGCATACCATATATAAGTATATGAAATGGTTTATTAAATTATTTACATAAAATGCAAATAATATAATTTTAATTATTAATTATTAAGCTCTGCATAAAATGTGTTACACAAGCTCACGATATGCAAATATCTGCTGCCTTGCAAGCATGTAACGGAATTCTAAGTCTCTTACGTTTGCCAAACTTTACGTAACGTTACTTACGTACACTTCGCTTAAAGCAAATCACTGCAATTCTCACTCTCCGATTTGCCGGCTAAAGCCACTGTAAACGCTCGCAAAATTATGGCTCTGGCTCTGGCACTCTTTTTGTTGTTTCTTCGTGGTAGCAAGACCAAGCACAGGTTTGTAGTCTTTTTCGCATTGGCCGCTTTTGGCTTATACAACTTGTCTTCAGTTTGTCTGAAAACGCGTTTAAGTGCGGTAACGCAACGATCGGTTAGCGGACATTGTTTTCGAAAATTGTATAGAATATTTTTTTTTTTTGTTTCTGAAAATTAATTTTATTTTTTGGTGTGTATAAATTGTATGTATAAAAAATAATAAACAAAAAGAAATAAATGTTAACTTTTTTTCGAATTGTTTCGTATGCAAACAACGTACTTTTGCATTGTGCAGAGTTAAATGTGTGGAAGCGGGGCATAGTGCAGTGAGCGGTGCAGCATTGTATTTAGTGCGCTTTTATTTTATATACCAGGCATGGATAACATACATATGTAAAAAAAATTATAAAATTTTTGTTGAATATAAAATAATAAGTGTAAAATAATACGAATTTTTTGTGGCTTTTAGTTGGGCTCTTGTATTTTTGGGTAAATAAATGTGCTTAAATGTGTTTTACTCCCTTCGAAAGTACATACATACATACATACATAACTACAATACGTTCTTTAAAATATGAAAAATATAATATTTTTTTTTATTAATTATGATTTAGTGATTGGGAAATGCTTATATGAATATAAATAGTGAAATTTTTCCGTTAATAAAATTTGAAAGTAAACAAAGTAAGCAAAGACAAGAAAACGAAATTCAAAAGGAAAACAAATCAAAAATTAAACTTAATTTATTTTTGCTGTCATATTTTCTTCATTGATGTCATTATTTTTAGATATTGTTGTTGTTATTGAAAAAATTGAAGTGTATTGAATCATTAATAATACAAAATTCACTTTAACACTTAAAATACTCACAAGTTTGAATGACTTCAGATACAATATTTTGTTTTAAAGAAGCAGGTTGTTTGGCAATGAAAAATACGTTTTCAAACAATTTTAATTTGTGTTAAAATGAATTGGACTTATTAATAAAATAGTATTAATGAAAAATTTATTTATAAATAATAATATAACACTTATTATATATGTTTCTTCATTACACAAATTTATTCCTGTTCTATTAGATTTTCTAGTTCCAACAAACATTTTGAGTGTGATAGTATTGGTTAGCTTTGACAATTAACATGCACTGCATGCTCCTCTAAATGTATGCTTAAACACAAACAAAATGCAGATATACATAAATAGGTTAAAAGCAGAAGTAATATAATTAATAATTATAATTATTTTCAAGATTTCTTGTAAAAATTTTATAATAAGAATCATTACTTTATTTTTTTACTATTTATTGTATATACATATATGCAATTAAAACAATAATGGAATATATAAATAAAACTTGTCCAATTATTTTCAAACTGTCAGTTGACACAATTAGCTGCTCCCAACAAATCATTTTTCCTTGACAGATAAGCAAGAATTGCTCTAGATCACCTAAACGAATTCGATTTTATAAATAAGTGCAAATCGAAAGCATACATTATGACTCAGATCGATATTTATAAAAATACGTTATATATATTTCATTATTGTATAAATTAGCATAAAAAAATGAGTTTTATGTACAAAATAATCAAAAAAATATAAACTCTAGTAAATAAGTTTAAAGAATAGTTCTATTAAAAATTGTTTTGTTATTTCAGTATATTCAGTTATATTGTAATGTAAACATTACTAAATTCAACAAAATCGTACATATTCTTATACTTTTTCTAGACTAAAGGAAATATATTACAATATATCTAATGATAATAGGAGAATATTCAATGTTACAAGAATAACAATATGTGCTTAAAGATAGCTCTTATATTAGCAAGACAGTTGTGTGTTTGGGTTATGTCGCTTTCTGACAGAGTAACTTTTTTCTATGTTACGAGCAAGTTCCTATAAAAAACAATTTCTTTATACTGTTTGAAGTTTTTAGTTTTTCTAGAACCAAGTTTTTAGTTGAAGTTAAATGTTGTATAAAGCATAGAGCGTCCTATATATAATATAAAGTATAAACATCAAATTCCAAATTTAAGAAAGAAATTTGATATATCTCAAGGATATTCAACGTCAAGAATTGAATTGAATATATGTTTTAATTATAAACCATATGATATTGTTAATGTAATAAATAAATAGTGCCTAATAGTTTCTTAGAATTAATTTTATAACTATTTTATTAGCTATCTTCAAATACAAAGTAAGTCAAGTTCGTTGCTAATATTAATTGTTAATATTATTATTATGTATTAACTGAGCGCTTTTCCTTTTAACGGTTCAAACACAAAGAAAAAGTCAATATAAATTGCAATTTAATTTTTTTTACATTAAAGGTATGACCTTAGTTTATTAACAACAATAAAAAATACTTAAAATATATAAAAATTTATAATATTATATATATTATATACACATATGTGTAAATTGTGCTTGAATTTGTTTTGCTTTGGATTAAGTGTTTGAATTTGTGCCAATAGCAAAAAGATACTTTTTAAAGGTATCACCTTTACCGCTTGTGAGTATAAAATACCTAAGGTATAAAATAACAATAATAATAACAATAATGATAACATTGCTGAAAGTTTAAATTAATACTATAAATGTCAGCAATACATAAAATCCAACAACAACAACAATTTAACTAACTAATTGCTTAACATATTCAAGGTGATTTCTCTTCAGTTTAAAAATTTACAGAAAAAAAAAACAATATTACTTAACAATACTTAAGAGTGAATCTGTGACATAAAATTCATATATAAATAATTAACAAGAAGAAAAAAAATTGCAATTAATTTTCTTAATTTTAAATTTATGTATTTGTTTTTTAAGTAAACACTCTACTATAATCCATAAAATTAAAAAATTAAAAAAATATTAATTTTAATCGTTAATGAATTTCTTGTTTATTTTTTTTTATATTTTTTTTTCATATTTTTTTTTGTTTACTTAAAAGCAGATAGATCAAAAAGATTTAAGTACTTGTATAAAATCGAAATGTTTTTATTATAATTATAAAAATATATATGTATATATATATGCATGTGTTCGTGTAGTAAACTGTAAAGAAAAAGTTAAATTATTAACAGTATAAAAATATATAATAAAATATCATAAAAATGGGATTACCCGCGCTGTGGCGAGTTACCAGTTTGACAATTTTGGTCTTCGTGCTGAGTTACGCATATGCACAAGGTAAGTGGCTTTCATTAAGAGTTACTCGTTTCTTAGTCAGATTAATGGAATGTCTATTAGCGTTGAATCAAATTTATTTTTAAATATTTGATAATTTCGTTAAAATGTAAGATTTCTTTGGAAACCGAAGAAGTTAGAGGTAATGAAACCAATACATGTGTGTTGATTAAGTTAATTATTAAATGCTCAAAGAAATGTGTATAATATTTTAATATCAAGCTGAACTCGTCTGCTTTATTATTTGAAAGTATTTAGGATATTACTAACTTTCGAAATATCATTTTTTTGAGTCCTTCATTTAATATTACGGATAAACAATTAATAGACACACATAAAGGCGGGTTAAACTATATTCAATGACTTATCGTATAATATGGATATACCACATGCTCAAAGGTGTCTACTAAATTCATTTCTCAATAAGGCCACCAAGATTTACATTCAGTATACACTGAGGTCAGTATACACTGAGATGGCAGCTGAATGCTATCTCTAGTAGTGTGATAATATTGACAGTATCAAGAGCTCTTCACCATAGGGAATTACTTAATATTCTGTTAGACGGAATATCTTCTGTTAAGGACAGTTGTACCATAAAAGATTTTATGGAATTTATAAATTTCATCCGTGGAATTTTTGCGATAACTGGATTGTTCAGTCTGGCTTCTTAAGCAGTATGTGCATGTGTATGATTTATAAACACCAATACATATCGACCATTGACATTCACGACTACTCTATCTCACGATGGTAACTGACTTCTAGTACACATTCGTATATAAATTTAGTTATGATCTCTTTGTTAATTAAACTATTGTTTCATTGAAGAGTTTTTTATATTAGAGAAATCTATATATAGCGATGTTATTTTATTAGTGTCAGCGATTTTTGGTGCTATTGAACCTCGTTTTTTTTGGAATATTGGTCAAATCTTTCTCTTCTCTGTATAAGGACTCATTTTAGGACTGTTTTTAGTAAACGATACATAGTTATTTTGTTCATATTTATTTGTTTTCTACTGCGGTTCGGATTTCGATGAATATGAGTCAATTTAAACCGGACCTCTTCTACTCAATATGCAGTGTCCTAACCCAAAACCTGTTTTTGGTTTTCAATGGCGCGGTGTTTTATATGATGGGTTCCGAGTTCTACGTAGAATCATATATATCCATTAGAGAGATTTCGTTGCACACACTCATATACTGCGCTCTAGTTGCTATCCAGAGTGTGCCATGTTAAGGCCGTGTGCCAACTTTAAGAGAACAATAATAGACAGACTTGATAAACTTGGTGTTTATCAGGTTAAATGCAATCAGACACTTTGTCCACACTCTTTTTCCTTAAATGTATATGTATAATATTTCGACTTTGAGTGATATTCATATGCGTTTGGGCGATGTTCTACTGTACACAATCATTCACTACGCATGAATAATGGTACTTATCCACAGGTGGCCATGTGTAGGCTGTGTGTCAACTTGGAGAATGACAGTGACAAAGATCCATGTTAATGTTTGTTCAGTTAAAAACAAACACATACTACATTATATGCTCAGTCCCTCCCCCTATAAATATATACATATATCATATTTTTAGTCTGTATTCTTAGTTTTAAGTGCATATTATTTCGTTAGAATATATATTAAAAAATTAATTGTAAATAACTTCCATATTTAAAAGTTTTTTCTTAAAGTATTTTTGAATTCCAAAGAAATACAAAGATTTTCATAACTCCACATAAAAGTACTATATAAGATCTTTAATTAAAATATTTATTAAATCAGCTTTATATCAGCAAATCAATGAAATAACTTTATTTATTCATTAAAATACCATGTTCACTATAAATCTTTCCGGATTACGACCGGAACAATAGTATGAACGTAGGTTGTTCCGGTGTAGTATGTGCGACCTTAAATTTTTAATGGAACCAATAAAATAATTTAATTAGTTCAAATTCACAAAAACCGAATATAAAAATGATTAATACGTTAAAATGTCACATAATGTGTTTTAATGGAATTTTGCAAATTTTGAAACATTATTTTTTTTAAAATAAATCTTTTATTTTTAAAAATCTTTTATTTTTTTAACTCAATTCGTAGGTGGCTTGACTCGGTTTTCTTGCTAAAGTTAAGCTTAGGCAAGTTGAATTCAAAAGTAAACAAATTAAAATTTGTTGCTATATTGAAGTATACTCAGCTGCGTGTATAAGCAGCTGTCGCCTCTTACCCTCTCACCCACATTTTGCGGTAATTGACATTAATAATAGTTTGTGGTAAAAGTAAGTGGATAGTTAAGCGAGTGGCAAGTGAAAGATACACAGCAGAAAGAAAAAATAAAAAACGTGATAATATGTTTAAATGAAATAAAAAATTATTTTAATAAAAAAAATCTTACATTAAATATAACACAATGAAAAATAAAAGAAATAAATGAAGCGAAGTAACTTGAAATAATGAGGAAAAGTTTTCATTTTAATTTTTTTTAAACTATTTAAAATGTTAACTTTATTAGTTTATTGAGTGGTTAATGTGGTTAATATTAATTTAAAAATATTCCATTTGTAGTACGTGGGCAGTAGTGAAATTATATTGTCTTAAATGAGATTTATAATTATAATTAAGTAACTTTTTAAAGAGTTGTTACGTGTTTTCTAAGAGTTATATGTGGGGCATATGTTTTTTATGGGGCATAATATATAGATTTTTCAGCAGATATTTGCATGATTTTTATAAAAAGTATGGTCAGGAAATAATTGTAAATATTTTGTTGTGAGACTAAATCTATTTATAAATTATTTGCGTTTTATTATATATTTTTTAGTGTAATGTTAGAATTGTTTTTGTTTTAATGTTAGTAACAGTTATTAATTTCTAAAACTATTTAAAATTTGTTTCAGTGCACAGAATCAAGGCTGTGATAAACTTTATTACATTTAAAATTTTTAATTACATACTAAATACTTATACATATTCTATGCACTATTTACATACATAAATCTACAGTTAAGTGGCTCTTAGTTATATGGGAAACAATTTTTTATCTTAACAGATTGGTTATATCATTTTTTAGTTCCTTAGAATAGAATAGAACACAAATAAACAGAGTACCGACGCCTGACGGAGCGGAACACCGCAACCATAGTTGATCTTTTGTGTTGCTACAGACTATTACCAAACAGAAGACATTTTGCACTTCGAATGAAAGCCAAATGTTAGCCATTGAGGACCTCCTAATATCAGTAGGTCCTCACAACAATTTTTCGTTTATTTGTTACTAAATATAATATGTAGATGTTAAGATATGTCCATTATATATAATCTTAGAATGAGAAAGTTGTTAATCATTTTAAACTATATTTAAAGGTTTTTCCGGTTTTTTTGGGTAAAGACAATACGTTATTATTTAATAGAAATTAATTTTATTTAACTTAAAATATTTAAAATATTATTATTTAAAACATTTAGCCCACATTTCTTGTAATTTATGAATACTATTCCAGAAAAGCTGGAATATTTTTTTGCTGCAAACCATTTGTCGAGCCATTATCCAATTTTCCTTGAAATTGCTGAAGTGCAACTCTGTGAACTTATGCTCTATTTATGGGAAAATGTGATAGTCAGATGATCTAGGGAGTATGGCGGTCCCACCAAAGCAGTTTTGTGAAGCCTATCACTGGTTTTATTGTGTGAGAATGTATAATATAATATATAATTGTCGTATAATAATGTCACTTTGCCAGTTCTTCTGGTCTATTCCGGTCATCTTTCGATCAATTCGTGATTTAAATTAATCACTTGTTAGCAAAAGGGTTGTGTATTTACGGTTTCGCCGGGCTTGAAAGTTCATAACACACAATTCTGCTCTGGTCTGATCAAAAACATAAAGCATGGTCTTCTTGCCGAAGCGATTAGGCCTTCGCCAGGTGAAAGCCGCGATATATCCGCTTCGCTTCGCTTCACCCATTACAATTTAATATAAAAATGTATTTCTTTTCTGGCACTAAAGAGGCATTTCTCAAGTGACTTTCAATTTTCAATTTGACGTTAGTATAAATTGAGTGGAACTTATTTAACCACTTTATTGATCTTCCTCATTGCTCATAAACATTTCTTGATTATTTCTTATGACACATTTAATGCTTTTGCTAATTGCTGTTGAGTTTGAGTTGGGTCATTATGCAATACCTCCTGTAATTACTCATCTTTGGACTTCATGCTCTATCAGTGCGCTCACGGCTTTTCATATAGAAATGACCACTTTTAAATTGTCGAAAGTATGTCTCACAAGTTTTAATAGATGGAGCGTTTTCACTATATGATTGATGGAGTAAGTGATGAATTTTAATTATCCTTATTTATTGATGATCAGTAAACGATACAATTAAGAAGCTAGTTTTTTAGTAAACTCAACTTGTGTGTCATACGAATTAAATACTGTATATGTTAAATTAATACGCTACGTACTTTTTACTGGCGCCATCTTTTAGGTGAACCGGAAAGAACTTATGGCAGACTATGGTCGTAATATTGGTAAAAATTGTCCTATTAGTAAAAATAATAATTAAAAAATTGTTGTCATTAAAAACAATAGACTACAAAAGAATATTTATATTTAACAATTAATATTATTCGATTCAAATATTTTTTTAACAAAAGTTTTTATTATTTCAATCAATTATTTCATAATACATGAACAAAAAAACAAATTAGGTAATGAATTAATTGCTTCAAATTATTTTGTTTATTTGAAGTAAATATTTAAGTGTCAAAATTAAAGCAATTTTCTTTAGCAAATATATATTTATAAAAATCGTCAAAATCTTATAAGTAAATATGGCCAAAACACAAACACACGTTCACACACTGTTATTGTTATTATAAATGTTAGCTAACAGAAACCACTAACAAAAACTACTGAACTACCAATTTTTGTTGCTGTAGTCTAGAAGTGAACTAACTAAACTTGTTTGCTCATGGCAAGCATGTGCCATAGTACCAAATGCCCGCAAATAAACAACAAAAACTTTGCTTTACTCGTCGTTATAAGAAAGCCAAGACAAAAGTAATAAAAACAAAAGCAAAAACAAATACAATTTTAAGATAAGTTCACCTTAGCAGGAAAATAATGGCAAAAATAATATTGACAGACTTAAGAGATTGACATGCAACTGGCTTTATGTACATAACATAGAAATGTTAGCTGAACGAGACTACAAGTTAAAAACAGTTTGGACATGCGAATTGAAATCGGACGAGTTGCCTAACAAGCAGCGAAGTGGTAGCAGTAAACGTCGTCATATTCAAATAGTTTTAAATGTGACAACAAACTACAACAAAGTACAACAAAATAAAAGTGAACAACAGCAACAACAACCAAATAATTATTATAATAACAAAACACCGGTTCACCTTAAGCAACGAATGAAAGTGCCTAAGGCGTTAACAGCACCAAGCTTAAGAAGTTAACTACAAAGTACATACATACTAACATAGCAGCGATGATGAATAATGTTGTACTGCGCAAAAATTGAATGGACAATAGTGCAATTGAATTGTTGTTGCATGCGGCACGTTTGTTTACTAGTTTTTCTGTTAAAATTATTTTTTCTAACAAATTTTTTGTTGTACATTTCTAGTGTGATTTGTAGGCTTAAATGTTAGCGTAAGGCACAAATTGCGGTTCCTGTTGCTGCTGACTTCATATCTTAAATTAAAGTACTTTTTGTTGTTATGTAAAGTACTTTTTAAATATTAATTGCCTGGCAACTCTGGCCTGTCATTATTCTATTCCTTTTGTAATTATTATTCATTATTCATTTTTAGTATAGTTAATAAAGCGAAGTAAAGAACATGTTAAAAATACATCGGACCGTGTTTCACTTTTGCTAAAAATATATAATAGGTTATGGGCCCAGCACGCTTCCACTGCGAAGTAAAAAGCACGTGCACATAAAAAGTAGATTTAATACGTGTATAAAAATGTCGGGAACGGTGATTCGAGTTGAACCGCTTAACGCGGAAAACTACGATACATGGAAATTACAAATGAAAGCTATTCTCATAAAAAACGATTTATGGTCATATGTCGAAGGTACTGCGTCGTGTCCAACGGGCGAAGGGGCTGCAAAATGGATCAGCTTTGATCAGAAAGCGTGTGCTGATATAATGTTATCAGTAAGTGCATCAGAATTAAGATTAATTGCAGAATGCACAAATTCAAACGAAATGTGGATGAAACTACAAGCCACATATTCATCAAAAGGGCCTGCGCGCAAGGCGACGTTGCTGAAAAAGGTTGCACTTTCGCGCATGAAGGAGGGTGAAAAGGTTAGAGAGCACCTCAACGATTTTTTTGAAGCCGTGGCAAAATTAAAGGAAATTGACGTCACCATCGGGGATGAGCTTCTGGCCATACTGCTCCTATATAGCCTACCCGATTCTTTTAATACTTTCAGGTGCGCGTTAGAAACGCGCGACGAGCTGCCAAAGCCAGACATACTTCGAGTGAAAATATTAGAAGAAGCCGAATCGCAAAGGACAAAAGAAGACAGACATAGTGATGAAAACTCTCTATACATAAATCGAAATAAAAACCGAAACGCAAAACAAAACAAACGATACAGTGATTCTAAACGAAACAAACAATGTTTTAATTGTGGCAAAATCGGACATTTTGCACGTGAATGTAAAAATAAAGCAAAAGCTGAAAATAACACGCAATTGAAAAATTCGGAAAAATCTGTAAACAATAATTTTAGCTATCATGCTGAAGATGCATTTATTAGCTCAATAAAAGAAAATTATTGGTGCCTAGATAGTGGATGTACTGCCCATTTAAGTGCAAACCGTGAATATTTTACAGACTTTCAAAAATCGAATAAAGTGCTTAACTTAGCAAACGACAACACAACAAATATAAACGGCGTCGGTAAAATGAAAATAACTGTAGACGTATACGGTCGTGATAATAACATTGATCTTAAAGAAGTTCTATATGTCGAGGACTTGCGTACAAGTCTACTTTCTGTATCAAAAATAGTAGACAGCGGATATGAAGTGCATTTTCGCCCTTCAGATGCAATCGTATTGGACAAATATCAGAAGGTTATAACTCGAGCGAAAAGATGTGGAAATCTTTTTATTGTTGAAAATAAAAATCATTTTGCACAAGTTGCTGAAGAAAAATGTGACATTGAAAAGTGGCACCAGAAAATGGGCCACATAAATGAAAACGATCTTAAAAAATTGGCTAGTAATAACCTAGTACACGGATTAAAATTGAATCCTAAACAAAAACTTCCGACTTGCGAAATTTGTATTAGTGAAAAACAAATACAAAAACCATTTCCTAAGAGTAAAGAAACTAGAACAAGTGACTTATTAGAGATCGTGCATAGTGATGTGTGCGGACCAATGAGAACAGCATCAAATTCGGATGCAAAATATTTCGTAACATTTATTGATGACAAATCACGCTATTGTCATGTATATTTTATAAAACAAAAATCCGATGTATTAAATGTATTTAAGCAATACAAAAGAGCAGTAGAAACATTAACGGGTAAACGAATTAAGGCTTTACAATCAGACAATGGTAGAGAATACGTTAATTCTGAATTTAATTTATTCTTGAGGAAATTTGGTATACAAAGACGCTTAACTGCTCCATATACGCCGGAGCAAAATGGTATTGCTGAACGTAAAAACAGAACTCTAGTTGAAATGGCCCGTTGCATGATGAAACAAGCTGAAGTTCCGCCAAATTTTTGGGCAGAGGCCATAAATACAGCGTGCTATATTCGGAAAAGGTGTCCTACAAAAGCATTGAACGGTGTAGTACCGCACAAGTTGTGGACTGGTAAAATGCCAACTATTGTACATTTTCAAGTATTTGGCTCTAAAGCATATGTCCTAAAAAAGGATAAGACTAGAGATAAATTCGATTCTAAGTCAGAACCTTACATGTTTGTTGGATATTCAAACGAAGCGAAAGCCTATCGGCTGTGGTCACCTACAAAACGAAATATAACAATAAGCCGTGATGTCGTGTTCGTAAACAAAAATATCTATCATAATAAATACGAAAACATTTATATTAACAATGAAAACGACTGCCAAACAAATGATTATATCGATATTGCGTTCGAAAATTGTGAAAATCAGAAACTGTCGGTCAATCCGAAAATTGTAGAAAATACAGATACGCGAGAAGAAAACTCCATTCGTAGGAGAGGTCGTCCGAGACTTATTCGCACAAATTCACGCGGTAGGCCTCGAAAAGAATATTACACGTCAAATCGGAATGGTGAAGAATCATCCAACGAAGACGAAAATACAAGTTCAGTAAGAAAAATTGCTGATAAAAACCATTCAGATGATGAACCTGACAACAACGTTTTTGAAGATTGTGAAATGGCGTTTCTCACTACATATCAAACTCCAGTAACGATTTTGGAGGCACTTGAAAGCGATGAAACAAATTCCTGGTCAAAAGCGCTAGAAGACGAAATAGTGGCACAACTAAAGAATAAAACATGGGAAGTGGTCGAAAGACCGAAATCACGAAAAGTTATTGGGAATAGATTCGTGCTTCGAACTAAAGATGACGGAAAACAGAAAGTACGATTAGTAGCGAAGGGTTTTGCACAACGACCAGGTGAAGACTTTCATGATACGTTTTCTCCAGTCGCTCGTTCAACATCTATAAGACTACTTGCGGCACTGGCAGCAAAAATGGATTTGGAGATCCATCAGATGGATGTCATTACAGCATATCTAAATGGAGAGCTCGAAGAGAGTGTCTTCATGGAAATTCCCGATTATCTTATACCATTCCTGAACAAAGTTGTTTCATCAAAACCAGTGGGAAAAACTTCAACAATATTGTGTGGAAAAGTTAAAGAAACAGCGCAGCATTGGTTAAAGGCGATTAAATCAAGTAAGTCACCTGTATGTTTATTAAAGAAAGCTCTTTATGGACTTCGTCAGTCTGGGCTATCATGGTACATGAAATTGACAAAGAAACTACAGAATATGGGTCTAAGTGCAGTACAACAGGATCCTTGTGTATTCACTAAGCGAGAAGGCAACGACATTGTTTTGATGACAATATATGTAGATGATTTACTAATAGCGTCCAATAATAAGTTTCGTATAAAAGAAATAAAGGCTGCACTTGCGAATGATTTCGAAATGATGGATTTGGGAATAGTAAGTAATTGTCTTGGCATCGAGTTTCATCAAAATTTAAGCAAGCATCAAGTTTTTCTTTCACAAGAGAAGTATGCAAAAAGCATTATTGAAAAGTTCAATATGAAAGACTGTAAACCAGTGAAGACTCCCATAGAATTGAACATTAAGTTAACGAAACCAACAAAAATTGATGAAGGTGTTATGAAGATGTATCCCTATCAAAGCTTGATAGGAGCATTAATGTACTTAGCTGTTACAACTCGACCTGATATTGCGTTTGCTGTAAATTTTCTTAGCCAGTTCAATTCAAATTATAACGTGGAACATTGGAAAGCAGCAAAACGAATTCTAAGATACCTTAAAGGTACAAGCAACTATGGTCTATTGTATGAGAAAAACAATGAAGAATTGTATGGTCTGGTTGACGCTGATTGGGGCGCTGACTTAAACGATAGACGTTCATATTCAGGGTATGCGTTCATTATATCAGGAGCAGCGATATGTTGGGAAGCTCGAAAGCAACGTACAGTAGCGCTTTCAAGCACTGAATCAGAATATATGGCCATATCTGAAAAAAGAAGCGTTATATCTAAAGGCAATCCTTGATGATGTTGGCATTACAAGTAAGACAATTGAAATCTTTAATGATAATCAAAGCGCTCAAAAATTAACGGAAAGCTTCAGGTATCATCCACGGACAAAGCACATTGATATTCGTTATCACTTTATTCGCAGCAAGGTTAACGACGGCACTGTTAAAATCAAATATATGCCAACAGAAGAAATGCCCGCAGACGTCCTTACCAAAGGACTCACTACAGAAAAGCATGTTAATTGCTTACGGAAATTAGGAATGAAATATTAAAGTCATATTTTATACATAATAAAAGCACTTTAAGAGGGGGTGTTGTTATGTAAAGTACTTTTTAAATATTAATTGCCTGGCAACTCTGGCCTGTCATTATTCTATTCCTTTTGTAATTATTATTCATTATTCATTTTTAGTATAGTTAATAAAGCGAAGTAAAGAACATGTTAAAAATACATCGGACCGTGTTTCACTTTTGCTAAAAATATATAATACTTTTCTTAAGTTTATGATCTTTAACAGGTTTCTGTTATGAGCATTTTTGTTTTGTTAAAATGCGAAAAATATCAAAAATGGTTTGTTGTTGTAATTATGAGTTTCAAAATATTTAAATCTTTTGTGTTTATGTTGTAAATATTTATTAATAATTTTGTTAAGCAGAAAATAATTCTTATCTGATTTTGTTACTCAAGTGGTGTGTAGTGTAAAGCAGGATTGTAACGTAACCAATAATGATGATTATCATTAATGTTACGAAAAATTTTAATGACTTAACGGTCTTTATGTTAATAAAAGTAACCATTCACTGGATTCTTGGATTCCTTGAAAAGGTGCTTTATTTTTATGTATTTCTCGAGAATTTTATGCTCACATTTTTGGAATTTTAGTCAGACAGTTTAAGATGTGTAATATGCAAAATATTCTAATATATATAAAAACCGGATAATCGACTATTTACTGATTTGTAAATATATCGATACTTTTACAATCTTTTGTGAAAAAGTAAAGTATAGTAACAAAATTTGTTAAAAAAATAACTTAAGTCAAAATTTAAAACTTGACTAGTAAATTTAAGTAAATTTCAAAACAAATTTTGAAAAATATATTGTTTTTAATGTAATGTTAAAATAATGTTGCGCAAAGAAATATATACCAAAGTCTTTGTCAATTAAATAAATTAATGTAATAAGTTATTTAGAACATTTTAATTAATTTATTTGGGATATTATAAAAATAAAATAATGTAATTTTACCACAATATTTAAAAAAACGAAAAATATTTCAACCGGCAGCATAAGGCTCGTGGGTCGTGCTTTGAACAACCCTGTTTTAAAGAGTACACATTTATAAATAAATTCTAAAAAGCATTTTTAATTGTCACCAATATTTCCACTATAGTCTATAGTCTACTTATGTAGTCTACTTATAAACAATTTTAAATTTATTTTTAAAAATTTATTTAAAACTGTGTATTATTTAAACAATTTACCAATTGGCATTATAATAATATTTGATGATTAAAACAATAAATTATAAAAATATTTTTCAATATATAGTCTACATATGGTATTTTTCAACTATAGTTGTTATATTGTTAATAATGTATATATTTGCTAAAATTAAATATAAAATGTGTATTATTTAAACCAATAATTGGTCGATTAATAATGAAATAATACATAAAAAATATTTTTAAATTTGTTGTTAAAGAAAATCTGTTTATAGGATTTTACAGATTGTTTATTTGTACAAAATAAAATTGAGGGCACACATAACATTAAGGAAATGACATTGCAATTTAAAAACGCATTTTCAATAAAAACTTTTTCAATAAAAGCTTTTTAAGTGCAATGGTAATATTATTCACGAATCAGTACTAGCTTTGACATTTCTGCAGCCATTGATTCCTTATTGATATCCTTTTTCGTTAACGAGAAACATCTTTATTTCAGTTTAATAGAATAAGTAATAAGTAGAGAATAAGTAATAGAATAGTAATTGCAAAAAATCTATGCTATGTACTAAAATATGAATACATTTGCAATAACAACAATGTTGTTTTGTGTTATTAAGTAGTTAATACATAAGTCCATAATTTATTAAAGTGCAGAATGAGAAATATTTAACTATCATTTGTAAGCGAATAATTAAAAATTGTGAAAACTAGTTGTTGATTTGCAATACTATTATTGTGTGAAAGGTATATTAACAATAAAATATTGAGAAAGTTAGATTAAAATAATTTAGTGAATTTTGTTTATAATTTTTTTCTAATTTTATATGCAATAAAGCAATTTAAATGTTCAGTTCTAATGTTCAATTTGATTTTAAGGATAGGCAAAATATTTGTGAGTGTTAGGTAATTTTAATGAACTGAATTTAAATATGTCTTGAATATATATAGTATTTTACATTCAATTTTCTTTGCAATAGCAAAAATTATAAGTGCTTTTATATAAAAATCTACCGAACTAACCGAGCTGTCCTCCTGCAAAATTAGGGACTTAGCTAATTTTATACAATTGTCTGGTTGGTTTAATTTTATCTAAGTCGTACTTTTTGCGTTGCTCATATGTTGACTTCTGATCTGTGCATATGTAAATGCTAATCCTGTAGTACTACAACGGGCTCTGAGTAGAAGGCCGACACTCTAACCTAAGCTAATCTATGCAAAAGTCTTATTGAAACTATATTAGTTTTTAAATTTTAATTTATTTGTCGCTGTGTATTTTCATATTACGCAAATACATGAATACTAAAAATTGCTTGTTTTTTTTGTTAACTCGTATTATAAATGCAATATATAAAATTGAAATTAATACACTCTATTAAACAGTTTCTACATATAGAGATGTTGTTCTGAAGACCAGTGTAGCAAAAAAAAAAAAATATAGAGAAAGAGTTGCAGAGAAAGACATTCGGAGAAAGAGATATAGAGATATATAGTATATATTTATATATAAGTAGATATTTATTGAATATATCTGAATTCATACAATTGATATTTTCGATAATTCTTTCAAGGCTTGCAAATATATTAACATATGTAGCGTATGTAGAGTACTTATGATTATAAGGTTTGACGATTTTGGTAATTTCTTTATAAATTCAGAATATATCAGAATATATAATTTAAACTTAATTTCTTTGATGAACTGTATTATTGAATTGCCTTTACCGAGTCTTATTTCTTCATCCTATAGTATACTGTAAAATACCTAACTGAATTTCTGTACTATATATCTTTCTTTTATGTACCAGCTGCTTTGTGGTGTCACTTTTATTCAAGTATGTTAGAGATCTACTCATAAAACAAAAGTTTTTTTTAGTTTTTTTTGTCTTAAAATTAAAGGTTTGGTTTGAACACCTGTAGTTGTTAATATATAATCTCAGAACATTTTACTTACTTTTAAAAGTTGCAATTTACTTTGAAATACACCTCCCATATTTAAGAAATGCCATTTTGATGATTGATGCATTATTTTTCATCATATCATTATATAAGCCGATTAAATGTAGACATAAAAATTTATTCTTTAACAACCTTAACATTTATTATTAATTAAGAATAGATAAGAACTCCATAAGAATATTACTATCAACACTTCAGTAATTATTATTTTATTACTTATTATTCTTTTAACACTTTTAAGAATAATTTTGTATTATTGTAAAATACTATAACCAGTTTGCGTATATATATATTAATAAAAATTTTTTTCAATAAAATAATTATTATATTTTAGAATGAATATTAAATCGATTTTTATTTAAAAAAATATAAAATATTTATCGCACATTTTTATTAGCAAACTATTAAAGTCGCTAATACTTATTCTCATAAAAATGGTTATGATTATATCATTTTTAATTAATCGAAATATACATATTATGTAATAATCACCATATCAAAATTATGAAAAAACAAAATTATGAAAAAAAAATTATGAAAAAAAATTATGAAGAAAAAAATATGAAATAGAACTTATGAAAAAGAATTCAGACATCAGATAATTTTATTCCGATTAAATTTAATATAAAACAAAAATCTAAAATTTTTGTCATGAATTTTAAAAATCAGTTTTGTTATTTTAACTAATTTCCATTATAAAAGACGACATTTAAAATATCAAAAGATCAAAATAGTTAAAATAAAATGTTAATGATGTTAACTAATGGTGCTATGATCACACAAATAAAAGTGATACTTGAAGATGACTAAAAAAACTCGTTTTCGTATATGTATTTTTAATAATTATTATATATACAATAATAAATATAAAAAATATTGACTTTTGGTTGAGGGTTGAAGTACCAGACCTGCTTGACGGTTCTTCGAGAAATGTTACAAATACATAAATATATGATTGATTCGCTTAAATTCACATACAAATATTTTTATTTCAAATATTTTCAAAGGTGAAGATTTTGCCTGTTAACAGCTTTGAGATACTTTTAGCAGCGCTTGCTCAATACATTATGTTATGCTAACAATTTAGCACAATATTAATGTTAAGCTAAGTTTCTAAGCTCGTGTTAAACTGGTTTGGTTTTATGTTTATCGAATTAAAGTTGTTTTATTTATTTATTACTCTATGTAAATTGTTTTCTCAAATTATATCTTAGTAAATAAAAAAACTGATAAACTGAAAAACTGAAAACGAAAGTGTTAAAATGCAACGAAGTTGTTTGAAGTTTGACTTACTTTAATGCAAAATTCATTTCACTTTCAATATTTTTAATCAAACCAACCAAGTCTGCTTAAGAGTTAAGAAAACTTTTTATAAATTTTTAAGTTTCGTAAAATTTAACAAATGACAAAAGTTTTTAAAAAAGGAAAGTAAAATGTCGCTGTAAAATTTGGAAATCATTCGTTGTATGGCTTATACGCTTATATGTTGCATATGTGGACTCTTACCCCATTTCACCGACAACAAGAAACCGACAACAAAAAACCGACAACAAAAAACCTACAACAAAAAACCGCCAACATAAATAAACAACAGTAGTAACAGCCGCGAGAGTAGCAACATCCACGATAGCAACAAAAATAACAGCGAATGAAAGCAAAATGACTTCGCTGTAAGTGAAAAAATTAAGTTAATAACATAACAAAAGCCGCTGTAATTGTCATAACAAGAATCATAAAAAAGAGGTAAACAAGTGAGGTATTTTGTGGCAAAAAATGTAACACATGAGGTTAATGAATGTTAACGCCAAACAAAACGGTAACAAGTGTAACAAGTTGCAATGTTGGCACTATTGGCCAAGTGTAACGATGTTTACGTTATTAACGACGTCTTCACTATATACCATAAAGAAAAACCCTAACTGAAGAGCTACTGTTTTGACAAAATGCATGATTTGATGTGAATGACTTTTGTGGATGGATTACTGAATGGTGTTGATCAAGACCTTAGAAAGTGCAAAAAGAAATAACTTAATTATTATGTTTGAGATCGTTAAGAAAAAAATTCAAGGTATTTAAAAAAAAACTTTTTTTATATTATTTTTAAGTGGAAATAAGCAAAAGAAAATATTAAGCCTGAAGATGTTTCATAAAAAAAACAACAAAAAAATTAAGAAAATTTTTAAGAAAAAATTATTTCATTATTTTTGTGTTCGCGTACTGTTTCGTTGAAGCAGACTGAGTACTTTAGAGTTCGCTCGAAAATGCTCGCAAATGTTGGAGCTACGCGAACAGCTGATCTGCACTGTTTTATATTATTTTTGTTTTGTTTTATACAAATTAGCATATATATAGGGTGAAGAACCAAGTAGTCCAGTTCCTTATTCTTAGTTAACTTTTAACTTTTTTAAACTTTTGATTTTAATAACTCAAAAATAAATAAATAAACATATGTATAGCAGAAAATAGAAACCAGTGTGAAAAACTTTTGTAGAGTCTTTAAGCTTCTAATGGAGTATGGACATAATAATTATAATATATAGACCTGGTCAAAATATATATAAGGGACAGAGTCTTGAAGCTATTCGCGAACACCAACAGGCTACCCTACTTAGCACTATCTAATCTCAGAATAATCTACCGTCCCGTGCGGCTTTTGAGGAATACATAGATTAGTCAGTGAGAAGGGTGGGACTCTGCAGAAACCCCACAGATTTTAAAGAGTAAAAGTGTCCAGATGCACTTACTCGAAAAAGACTCAACATGAACATACTATATGTTTATGTATTATATGTTGTATAATACATATGCAATGTTTTATGCAACAAAACTGTATGATATATCGGGTATTTTTGATACAAGACCAAAATATTGTTGGAATGAAATTTGATTTGAATCTGATTTCCGACATATGTCCGCCGCGGCATTTGCTAAGTCCAATTTTTAGGTCATGAATATTGGCTTCCAATGCTTTAAGATTTGCTGGTTTGTCAGTTGTCGGTATAAACCAATGACTTAGCATAGCCCTATAAAAAGTAGTCGAGAGGCGGTAAATGCGAATTGTAATTTTTTTTTTATAAATATTGAAAAATATTAGTCATCATTATGTTCACAGTACTTTCATTAAATTATATTCAACCTTTAGGTTGAAATGGATTTTTTTCTGTAGTAGGCAATCTTGCTATAATAATAATAAATTACTGAATGGGAATATTTAAATGATGCTGTACGACCTGTTAATACTTAAAAAAGTTAATGATAATCAACAAAATAGTTTTATATGCCCATCAATTCCGTGTTCAGAAGACTAGAATAAGGAGTGGTGTAGCATGTTACTCTGAGTCTTCTCTTCTGAGCATACCATTACATAAACGAGATGGTAGGTGTCTAGACAAATCATAATAGTTGCCTGGCAACCCTGCTATATTTTAATTTACTTGTGAAATGTTGTTTTACAATAATAAAGTCAGTTGCTTCTCAAAACTCATTTACGCCGGTCTATTCATTTTATTCGAATTTAAATAAAGAACTTCAAAAAAGATTGATGTTCTCAAAACATTGGTGACCCCGACGTGATTAATAATGAAAAATTAATACGAAATTACTAAAATTTACGCAAATTTTTAAACAAATTTTTCGGTTGCGAAAATTCTATGTGGACATTTAAACAAATTATTTCGGTTGCGAAATAGTTTGCTAAACATTTGTGGACTAATTAAATTCGGTTGCGATATAATTAGTAAATTTTCAAACAATTTGTTTCGGTTGCGAAATATTTTGTCGATCATATTTTAGTCATTTTATATTCGGTTAGAATATATACCGTTTTCCTTTATCGTCAACATACATTAAGACTGAAAAGTTTTCGGAAATTCTCATTTAAAATTCGCGCGCTGTATATTTTTCGATATTTTAAGTTTATGTAGTTTGGCAGCACTGTCCTTAATTACTATGCCAAAAATGAGCTCGATCTGTCAGACAGTTCGTTTACGGCAGCTGTTGAAACCAGTTCACCTCAGTAGTGCGTTGCGAAATGTCTTCGACGGTCGTACGACCGTCCTGGAAGGCTTTGTACCACTCATAAACTTGAGTTTTCGATAAAACTGATTCCCCATAAGCCTTTTGTAGCATTCGCAACGATTCTGCACACGAAATTTCGTTCGAAACACAAAATTTGATGCAAACTCTTTGTTCAATATTTTTTTCCATTGTTTTTTTCGCAACGCCCTACTGAGGTGAACTGGTTTCAACAGCTGCCGTAAACGAACTGTCTGACAGATCGCGCTCATTTTTGGCATAGTAATTAAGGACAGTGCTGCCAAACTACATAAACTTAAAATATCGAAAAATATACAGCGCGCGAATTTTAAATGAGAATTTCCGAAAACTTTTCGGTCTTAATGTACGTACTCTCTGCGCAAGCAGCGCAGCGTTAACCAGTTTTTTATCGCTGCTCAATTGTGTATGTGACCTTGCAATTTAACCGGTTTCAGTAACAGTGATCATTTTATCGGATAAATATTAAACGGTCCTTTTTCGTTGGAGACTTTTTAGTGTTATTGCGGTTTCTAACAATTTGTTGTTTTTTGCTAATACTCAAACTTACTTACTTTTTGCTATAATGTCAAATGAAGACAAGAACACACCTTCATTCCTCAAATTAAAATGTGATCGTCTAACCAAACAACTATTTAATTTGAGTCAAAAATTATCCGAAGATTTTATAAGTTGTTGTCATGAAGTGCAATTGCAAATTTATGTTGATACTCTTGAGCAACTTAATGACAATTTTGAAAAATCACAATCTAACCTTGAAGAAGAAAACTTTGACGAATTTGAAGGTGAAGCAAGATCTAATTTTTCCGAATCATATGTGGAATTAAAAACGGCGCTTATGATAGCACTTAACAATCGCCGATCTAACAATGTGCAATCATCTACCAGATATCCATCAACAGATGAAACTTCTTCCATCAACATTAAGTATTCTCGGTCAAGATTACCTGAACTGCAATTACCTACATTCAATGGCAAAATTACAGAATGGCCGCATTTTTATGCTATGTTTAAGACGATTGTTGATAGCAGTGCAGATCTAAGTAATCTAGAGAAGCTTCAGCATCTGCGATCATGTTTGAGGGATTCTGCGTTAGATACAATTAAGTCACTTGAAGTTAATGACTTAAATTATGATAAGTCACTTAATTTACTTGTTAAAAGATTTGACAATAAAAGATTAATTTTTCAGGCACACATAAATGAGATGTTTGGGCTGCGACGAGTTGAACCAAATTCAGTAGAAGGACTGCGCCGATTAAGTGATAAAATTAATTCGCATTTGCAAGCGCTGTCGACATTGGGCAATAAAGAACAAATCGCTGACTGTCTTATTATCCACCTTGTTGCGCAAAGGTTGGACCCAACGTCACATGCGAAATGGGAAGAAAGATCAGCATTTAATACAATACCGACATGGAATGAAATGTCTGAATTTCTTGACAAGAGATGCCAGGTTTTAGAGCACGTTACTTACTCCACTAGAGCTGCTGCTAATAATAACAACAGGGGAGCCCAGTGTTCCCCAATTAATCGAAAGACTTTTGTCACCATAAAATCACCAACATCTAGATGCACATTTTGTAATGATGCTAATCATTTCATTTATGCTTGTGCTCAATTTGCCAACCTTTCTCCAAAACTGCGTCTAAATGAAGCTAGAAGACTTAGCCTTTGCTTAAACTGTTTAAAAAAAGGACATCATTTAAAGCAGTGTAAATCTTCGCGTTGTCGTCTCTGTTCAGAACAACATCATACACTTCTACATTTCAATAATCTCGTTCAGACCAATGTATCTTCTGAGCTTTCTACTATGTCTTCTGATTTGACTGCGAAAAACAATACAACATCAACTGGTGAATCATATATAAAAGCTTCATTGGTATCAACGAATTCATCGCAACAGCGCCCAAACTATCCCTCATTAGAATGTGTGCTCCTGGCTACTGCCGTTATTTTAGTAAAGAATCGTGCGGGCTCCTTCGTGCCTTGCCGTGCCATTTTGGACTCTGCTTCCCAATTACATTTTATTACAAAATCGTTTGCAAATCAACTACAGCTGAAATCAACAAAATCCGTCACTGTGGTATCTGGAATTGGTGATGGGGATTTTGTCTCTAATAGTTCCACAGAGCTAACTATACAGTCTCGTTTTGGCAAATACTCAACTAATATTACTGCAGTTATCACCACTAAAATCACTGATCAGCAACCCAGTAGTAACATCAATACTAATGATTGGAATATTCCAAAAAATCTACAGCTTGCAGACCCAACATTTAACAATTCTCAACGAATTGATGTTCTTATAGGTGCAGCTCTTTTCTTCGAATTATTATGCGTTGGTCAAATTCGCTTGGCTCCCCAATTGCCAATACTACAAAAAACATTACTCGGATGGATAGTTTCAGGTGGTAGTCAATATGCTACTCCATTAGCCACATTAGCGGCTTTTAAAACAACATCATCCCAAATTGAACACGATCAAAGTTTGGATCAACAAGTCAAAAGGTTTTGGGAAACGGAAAACTGTTTTGATTCGATTGTCAAAACAACGAAAGAACATTTAGATTGTGAAACCCATTTTAGGACGCATTTTTCTCGCAATGAGTCAGGTGAATATTCTGTTCGTTTACCGCTAAGATTAGATATAGATCTACTTGGAGACTCATATATTCAAGCCTTGCGACGTTTTCATAGCTTAGAACGCAAACTACAGCTAAACCCCAATTGCAAGACGCAATACACTGCTTTCATGAAGGAATATTTGGATCTTAACCACATGTCTCCAGTTGCTGACACTGAAGCATGCCTTCCGAAGTATTACTTATCACATCATTGTGTTCTAAAGGCGTCTAGTTCTTCCACAAAGCTGCGTGTTGTGTTTGACGGTTCAGCACAAACTTCTACAGGATATTCTCTGAATGATATACTTATGTCAGGACCTACAATCCAGTCCAATTTGATTGACATACTTCTTCGATTCCGATCCTTTCCTATCGCGTTGACAGCAGACATTTGCAAAATGTATCGCTGTGTTCGCATTACTCCACCTGATAATTTTCTACAATGTATACTATGGAGAAACGATTATCAGGAACCGTTAAAGGTATATAAATTAGATACTGTTACTTATGGCACTAAGCCAGCAGCGTTCTTAGCAGTTCGAGCTATGCAACAATTGGCGGCTGATGAAGCTGAAAATTTTCCATTAGGCTCGAGAATCACTCTTCGTGACTTCTACATTGATGATTTGATTACTGGAGGCAGCTCCGAACACGAAGTTCTTAACATTATGCGACAAACATCTTCATTACTTAGCAAGGGCAACTTCAAATTAAGGAAATGGAGCTCAAATCAGTCATCTGTGCTGAATGATATTCCTGAAGTCGACAGGGAACCAGTGCTGAAATTTGATGATGGCAGTGAATTCACAAAGATCCTTGGTCTCTTGTGGAATCCGACTAATGATAACTTCTTCTTTTCTTTTACATCACAACAAAATATAAAAAATATTACAAAGCGATCCATTCTCTCGCTTATTGCTAGGTTTTATGATCCTCTTGGCCTGATTGGACCTGTAATATCGATGGCTAAAATATTTTTGCAGCAATTGTGGAAGCACAAGCTGGACTGGGATGAGAGCTTGCCAATCAAATTGCACACTGCATGGAACTCACTCTATAATAATCTTTATTTAGTTCGAAAACTAACGTTTCCACGTTTCGTTTCGTTACCTAATGCATTTGTTGAATTGCATGCCTTTTGTGACGCCAGTTTGGACGCCTACGGAGCTTGTGTTTATGTCGTCTCCAGGTTTGAAGATTCAGTCAGTGTCAATTTACTTTGTTCAAAATCTAGAGTATCACCTCTTAAAACGTTGACAGTTCCTAAGTTGGAACTGTGTGCCGCAGTTTTATTGGCACAATTGATTAATCAAATTTCGAAGTTAAATATATTCATGGGCGAAATACATTGCTGGTCTGATTCATCCATTGTATTGACATGGATTCAATCTGAAGCTTCTACATTTAACACATTCGTTTCAAATCGTATAAGCAGAATTCAACATTTTACTGAAGGTATGACATGGCATCATGTACCCACCGACATGAATCCTGCTGACATTTTATCCAGGGGAGCAACTCCAAATGAACTTGTGAAATCAACGCTTTGGAGATTTGGACCATCGTTCTTACGTTTTGATCACTCTGATTGGCCTGCTACCTTTACATTTCAACATAATTTACCAGAAAGACGAACAATCTTAATTTCAATTTCGAATATAACTGATATGTCCATCAAATTCAAATTTATCAACTCATTCGAGAAAATGCAGCGCATTTTTGGCTACGTGTATAAATTTGTCAATAAAGATCGGTCGGGTACTTTAACAGTTCATGACATAAACCTGGGAACCTTTATGCTAATTCGCTTAGTACAAAGGGCAAATTTGTGGACGGAGTATCATGATCTAGAACGTAAAAGACTGATAAACAGTTCAAGCAAGTTATTCTCGCTGTCACCATTTATGGACAATAATGGCTTAATTCGTGTTGGTGGTCGTCTTAAAAACTCCAATTTGGATTTTAATGCTCAACATCCAATCATTCTACCTAGAAATCATCCACTCACAGATGCGATCATAAATCATTATCACCGTAAATGGTTGCATGCAGGCGCACAATCAGTTCTCGCTTCTATACGACTACAATATTGGCCTATGGGAGGGAGAAAGCTTGTCTCAAGGGTCATTAATAAATGCATAACATGTTTTCGTGCTAAACCAACAGTTGCAAGGCATATTATGGGTCAGCTTCCACATGAACGAGTTCATCCTAATCGAGCGTTTGTGATTACGGGTGTGGATTATTGTGGACCTTTTTATTATAAATCAGAAGTTCGTAACAAGCATCCAATCAAGTGCTACATTTGCTTATTTATCTGCTTTACAACCAAGGCGGTGCACCTTGAAGTAGTTAAGGATTTAACAACTTCAGCCTTTCTTGCAGCATTGCAACGTTTTATTTCTACTCGTGGTAAACCCAAAACTATATGGTCAGACAATGCAACCAATTTTTGTGGTGCTAAATATCAGCTTGATGATCTCAAGAAACTTTTCTTCAGTCAAAGGCATTGTGAATTGGTTCACCAGCAATGTCTCTGTGATAACATTGAATGGAAGTTTATACCTCCCGGTTCGCCGCATTTTGGTGGTCTCTGGGAGTCCGCCGTCAAAACCGCCAAATACCACTTCTATCGTGTAGCTGGTCTAGCTGCTCTCGACTTTGATGAATTACGCACCTTAGTGTGTCAAATATCGTGTATAATAAACTCTCGACCTTTGTTTCCACTTTCAGATTGCCCAGACGACCTTAATGCTCTCACACCCGGGCATTTTTTAATTGGTGCTCCATTTACATCCTTCGTTGAGCCTGACTCTACAGCTTTAAACATAAACCGATTAGGACGTTGGCAGCGTATTTGCTTTTTACAACAGGTGTTTTGGAAACGTTGGAGCAGTGAATACCTTACACAACTACAAGAGCGCTCTAAATGGCGACAGTCCACTGCGAATATGACGATCGGCACAATGGTTCTCATAAAAGACAACAATCTTCCACCGCTTCATTGGGTTTTAGGCAGGGTAGTTGAAGTCATAGCTGGTAACGACGGTGTTGTGCGCATTGCCATGGTACGCACAAAAAATGGCGTTTTTAAACGTGCGGTTTCACGGCTCTGTATTTTGCCATTAAATGATGAATCTTGTAACGCCATCGTTCCAACGGGGGGAGAATGTCTAGACAAATCATAATAGTTGCCTGGCAACCCTGCTATATTTTAATTTACTTGTGAAATGTTGTTTTACAATAATAAAGTCAGTTGCTTCTCAAAACTCATTTACGCCGGTCTATTCATTTTATTCGAATTTAAATAAAGAACTTCAAAAAAGCTTGATGTTCTCAAAACAGTAGGTAAATATAATACTTCATTGAAAATTGTAACTGATAAAGTTGTCATTAATTTTAAATTTGTTTTTACTAAAAGTGAATCAAAAACAGTACCGGAAAAATGTTTTCACTGAGTCTTTCATAATATTCTAGTGTAATTTATAATATAACATGAGCTTATGTATCGATTCACATTGATGAAAGACAACCATGAAAGAAAAAAAAAGACTGTCACTTAGCAAATATATTGACTCAGTTTTAAGAAATATGCAGATTTCAATATCAATCTTCATAAAAAGGATTTTATGAAAGTAATCAGCTAGGCTTTATCTTGAGCTAAAAATTTTTAAACTAAAATAAGCAGTGCTTACTCTTGTACTCTAACCCGATTAAATAATATACTTTTGAGATAATATCTAATATTTAACAAAACGATTTTTTAGGTAGCCTGACAACCGTATTTCGATTAATATTGAAAACATATTTCGTTAGAATCAAGAATTTCGAAAAACCATTTTTAAGATATTAAGTAATTTTTTACTAAAGTGGTTTTTGGACCACTTTTTTTATTAATATAAAAAATAGTCATTCTCCACCATATTATGTTTCCCAGTTCTTGAACTAAAGACCCTACTGCGGTACGCTATAGCATGGTGTGATGTATTTAAGCCTTATTCGGTGAAAACAAGGTCGTGATGACACACACGATTGCGAGAGGGTGTCATAGAAATTTTGATCAAAAACTTCAAATAATTCTTTTTGCGCGCCTACAACATTAGGTAACGTTACAGCATCATTTCTATTTACGTAAGAATTTTGTTTTTCAAATATCTGATTTGACTTTAGTTTAGCTTTTTAACTGAATAGCATTTGCATATATTTTAATTTAATAGAAATTTTTTTATTTCAGTAAATAAATTTGTAATAAAAGTTTCACAAATTTCGCATTTGTATTGCTAATTTTGTTTTTTAGAAAAACATTAATCCTATATCTAATTTAAGATAAAAAGCTAAGCGAAAGGAGAAAAAAAACAATAAAAATTTATTTTAATTAATTTCAGAAGCTTTCTGATAGCAAGTTCGTTGTTTAAGTCTTTTGTGCCTACCCATTTTTTTCATTAATTCAGTAACATCTTAAACCAGTTCTTAAAGTTCTTAACATCTGTAAAAAATTAATAGTAAAAATATTTTAATTGCGTCTTCTTTAAATGACAAAAAATTTCTGAATAAATATTTTAAATGGAAATATAAATAAAAGTGGAATTTCCATATATATATAAACAATTCTATAAATTAAAAATTTTAAGTCTTTATCAGACGTTTTTTGTGTTATATGGAGAATAAGTTTTTTTTAAATGGTATTATAAAAAATGAATTTGTTTTTTATTTTAATTTTTTCCTTTTTTTTATTTTATTAATATTAATAAAAATTAATTAATAAGATTATTTTAATATTTAAATGTATGGAATTTTTTTTTTTATAAATATATTTCTGAAAAATGGAAATCTAAAGTAATATCCTTCAAGATATGAACACACTAGAAAAAATTTTGCAGTGTTTTTGAAATGCATTATCGGTAGATTATATTATCAAAGAAAGGAATACAGGGGGCCTATATACACCACCGATATATCCAGCAGTTTTTAAAATTTTTTTTTAAATTAATATATTATTAATAAAATCTTTACAGGTACTAGAACTTCATTTGTAATAAAAATTAAATAATAAAGACATAGCTGTTAGCCAAATACTTATTAAAAAAAATTTTAAATCGTCTTATTTTGTTCATTTCAAGATTTTTAAAATGTCAAAAGCCATTCCATTTGTTAGTAAATCAACGACAGGAATATATATATCAAAAAATTTCAGGTTTTAATATATAATATATTATTTTATATTTTAATGATTATTAACGTAATTAACATTTAAGCTATTTAATAAAATTAAGTTAAATTTTTTTGCAGTTAATGCTTGTTAACTTCAACGAGAATTAATCATACTTAAATGGTATTGTGGCCTGTTGTCCTACATGGAACAACGGGAATCCATATGTATGAATACATGCCATACATATATATATATATATGATCATGAATCACTAGAAACTCATGATTTTAAAATAATTTAATTAAAGCTGATATAATAAAACTTAAGATAAAATATTATAATTATTGCATATTAAAAATTATACTACCTAAAATAGGTTTTTATTAAAAATGAAATAAAAACAAAATAACTAAGTGTTTTAATTTATTATTCTTTATATAATTATATCAATTTCTCAATTTAATTCAGTTAAAATTTATTAAAAGTAGCTGAGGTATGTATACATTCTACTCAAGTTACCATTGCTAACAGAGTTTTAGTTCTGAGTTTACAGTGCAATAAAAATGTATTGCATTAGCTACTGTTATGATGCAAGATTTTAACATGAGCTGGCAGCCATGTTATTAATCATACTGTTATACTTATGAAATGCATGGTTGGTTATCGAAAAACATAACCAAAATACGAATAATAAAGAAATAATGTAGTCCAAAGAAAATCAGTTTTTATTTTCCGTAATTTTTGGTATTTTATTTATATTGCATTTTTTCAGTTAAACTACATATATTACTCCAATTTATTTCCTGTTTTTTTCTTGTGATTTTGTACTCATGTCTCGCACATGTTGCCATTAAAACAGGTGCAATTATGTAAGCTTGATTAGGCAAAACCGTAATAACTATAAAAAGGCTTTATACGATATATATGTGTGTACGTATATAAATATGAATTAATATACTATAGTATATTTTAAGAAATAAATTCAGCGCGTATGTGCAAGCAGGTTTAATGTAAAAATATTAATTTCTTTGGAAACATTTTCTTTTACAAATTTTTTGGTAACAAAGAAATTCATTACCGAAAAAATTATTGCAAAATAAATTGACTGATACATGACATGAAATTCAGGCTCAAAGTTTCTATTATGTTTAGTCACGATTTTATTATGGCTTAGTGATAAAGCTGACAAGATTTCCACAAAATGTTTTCACAATGAAAGATTAAATTTATTTATAGTTTCATGTCTTTTGTTTCTTTATCTTTTGATGTTAATAGTATTCAGTTCAAACGCTACATATGATAAGCAGGATCATGTACAATATTTTTCCAATGAAGGCATATCTGTTAGTTTATATATACCCAATTATTGAGAAAATTTCAAATGATGCAAACAAATTAAAAAATCAATTTTGAGTAATTTTTTTTAAGTTTTTATTAATAAAATTATAAAATTTATTAAAATAATTATAATATTATAAGTAAAATAAAAAACTGTTATTGAATCATGCCTTTGCGCTGTTTACTTACTATGCACTCAGAAAAAAATGTATAATTGAGTGAGATAAATTTCATAAATACAATTAAATATTTCATTTAAAGCTCTCCAGTAACATGTTTTATAGAACTTGATAAACATTCAAGAAAAGTCTTATATATTTTGTATACTATTATTATCAATTTCCCCCAGTGGGGCATACGGCCTTAAAAATTCTTCTAAATCTGCCCTATTTGATGGTTCTCTGTAGATGTCGTTCCATGTATATCATGCTTCATCTAGCTCACTTTCCAACGCTTTGATTAGATTTAGATTAGATTTTAAGATGGATTGGGAAATTGTCATAACGTCACTGCATCCTTTGAGGATTATTGTCACATACCCACTTTAGTTCCATAGACGAGTTACAGTTAAAAACGCCATTACGTCCTTTCGAGAGATGTTGCCTAATTCCGTGATAAGTGGATAGGCAGTGTATAAGTACCGAAGTCTGAGTCTGGCGAGACTATCACAGTGTTCTGCTGTTTCCTCTTCTTTGTAACAAAGTCTGCAGCTATCGTCTCTAATAATATGTAGGTTCAATAGATGCTTTTTAATTCCACAATGCCCAGTGAGAAATCAGTGATGCCACTTCTGTTTAGCATACGTAGCTCTTTAGTTCTGGCTTTTGATCGTTACGAAATGGATTCTTTAGCTTGTTTGCAGGCAATTGTATTAATGCCAATGCTTGCTTAGCTATGTAATCTTTTGGATGTCTAACCGTATAACCTATTCATTTTCACTTTCTCATTTTTAGCTCATTTTGTGCGTCTTTTTGAGCCACCATGTTTTCAGAACTCTACATAGACACTTGTTGACAAACACATGCATCTTTCTCTCTACATATCTGGAGTGCTTCCATGTTTTACAGTCGTAGTACAAAATAGATTTCACATTTGTATTGAAGATTCGCAGTTTTGTCTGCCTCCTGAGTTCACTGGACCGCTATATGTTTTTGTTTTAAATTTATAAGTCGTTACGTCGAAAATCTTTCAAAGGCGGTTTTTGTTTTTTTAATATTTTAAACTTTTATTTCGAACGTTATGTTTGTGTATCTCCACACGTGTTTCGACAAATTCGCTTTTGCCTGCATCAGGAGAATTTCTAATATATGTTGTGTAGTTTGCTCAACGCGACTTTCGCTTTATAGATGCGAGCATCAGCATCAATATATCAACATGTATTTTATATAGCTTTTCTTAAAATTGATTAAAGAAAAACATAAAACAAAAAATTTTATGAAACATAAAATATAACATAAAATATAGTGTCTGTTAAACAAATAACATATATGCATATTAATTCTGTTATTAAAATACTGCTATTCTATCTCACTGAATTAAGAACCATAGCTCATGTAAGATTTTGTAAGATTTAGAAAATAAATATCTGGACTTAAATCAAACAACTTTACTTCATTATTGCGATTAATTGTGTTTAGTAATTTCTGTTTTCTGATATCTAACAGAGGTTAAATGATCTTACATGACAATACTTCATTAATTCTTTGTACCATTTTGTACGTGAAGTAAATTAACATCGTTGCTGTCATGTTTAAATTGAGAACTGCATTTCGTGATGCTGCTGTTTAAATGAAAGTGGGTCGCTCGCAGCATTATTAAAAAGCAAATTTAACAAAAAAAAAATAAAACTTAAAAAAACTATTTCAGCCACCTGAACAAAAATAATCAAACAATTTTTTTTTACTAAAACCTAAAGTATATTGCTTTAAAGAAACCAACAAAATTAACAACAACAACGCAGCAACTAGCAATTGTTGCTGCTATTGGCATAAAAAGTGAAAACCAGTTAATGAATGATAACAACAATAAACGAAGCGAATAAATGTGAATAATTAAACTATCACTTTTCATTGTTGCTATTGTTGTTGCTTTTCATTGCTAATAAGTTTGTGGTTAGCCGATAACGAAAATTGAAATTGCTGCTACAGCAGCAGTAGCAACAATATCAGCAACGGATCGTTATTGGCTACAAAAAATAATTGCATTACTTTATTTGCTATAAGAAAAACTTATAAAAAGAAAAGTTGAAAAAATACTTTCAATTGCAAAAGAGTATTAACTTTTTTCTTTCTACTTTCCAGAAAGTATTTTATATGGTTTATATATTTTCGTTGTTGTTTGAAGCATAATATTCATGCGTGAAGCAATAATAATAAATCACAGCTTCATTCGACGTCTTATTTATGTTGACTTCACACCATACATATTTTTGTATGTTATTTAACAGAAAAATGTTATTGTGCATTTGCTACTGTTAAATATTTTGACTTAAACTAACATGGAGATCAAAAGAGAGAATTGGTTTGATATTAAATATTGTATTGAAAAAAATATTTGGTTTATTTAATTGATATCAGAAAAAATTCAAGTTACTTTATTATTTTTTCCTTGTTTAATTTTTAATAAACACGTTTAACTAGAAATTTGATAAGTTAACATTTTTGCTAAACTGTGTAAGTTGGTCAACAGGTTTATGGTATGGGTATCGATTTTTCATTTAAAACGAAATAAAATAAACAAATTAAGTATCAATTTCTGAAGTTAATTAAAGCACGATTAAATTAAATATTACTGCATACCTACATAGGAAATTATAAAGTAATATATCAAAAACGGCACGAATATCTTGTTAGCATTTATGAGTACATAAATAGCCTGTTTTTCTTAGGTTCCGTATTTATGCAATTTAAAAGCTTTTAAAATATAAAATAAATTTGTTTATTATTTAAAACTTTACTTTGACAATTAATTCCATAAATTTCTAGACATTTATATAAGAAGTAACAATATAAAATAATTTATAACAAAAAAAGTTATTTTTTTAAAAAGTTTGCAGCATCTCCTTTAAACAATAAACATATTACCAATTATATGTGAACTTATAACATTGATCTGACGCTTTCAACTTAGATCTGACGCTTTTAAATACATAAGTATAGTATTAGATAGAATCACAATAAAATATAATGTAATAACAAAATTATTACTGACAATTAAATAGTTATTAAGTTCTTTTTTTAATATATTATAATATTTTATTAATTACAAAATATTATATATATAATTATTATTATATAATTATTAATTATATTCTTATATTCTAAATAAGAAACATCAATTATGTAGTTGCAGCGTTAGAGATGTATAAGCGCCGTTAGGTGACAGATATGAAAGAGTAAAAGTTGAAAAAAGTTTCTCCATAAAAACTGTAAACTTCCAATAGCAACAAAATTTTTCCCTTTAGGATAGACGTCAAAGTATTACGTATGTCTATCGTAAGATGAAATTAAAATCCAGTAGGCACAATCTGATACTGTTTGGAGTATTAATAGTAGTGAAGCAGTTTTATTTGCCACACCTGATAGGAGGTGTAAATGTGGTACTACGGGGAACAGGGCTTATAACTTTTGCTTTCCACAATCTGACACTGTTTAGAGTATTAATAGTGGTGAAGGAGTTTGTACATGTACATAACATATCTAAGCCTTGTAAAAGTGTTGGAAGGGGACATCAGGTGTGTAACTAGTGAGTTTGGATATATGTGATGAGCGTAATTTTTAAAATACTAGCTATTTCTTTCTTGATTGTCCGAACATGTAATTGTATATGCAGCTGTTCATTCGCTATATACCAAGTTGCATTTGTGATCATACTTATTGTTTTAGATTGATGTAGATAACAAGATCGATAGTAGATAAGAGTTGCCTTAGTCATCTCTCACAGTTTGTTAATAATACTGAATTATTGTTTTTTATTTTCATTTATTTAACTTTATTAACAACTGTTAATATTATATGACAGTTGTATGAAAATATAAATAAAAAGTATCTAAATCTAGGTTTAAAATAATCTAATATAATCTAAAATCTAGTCATATTGAGTCTGACACTTCACACATATTTCGTTACAACATAATGAGAATATAATTTTAACCTGTCTGTAATTTTATTTTTTATAATTTACATCTTATATATAAAAATGTAATTTGTAAAATTACTGTTGAAAATCTAAAAGTTTAAAATACATAATAGCATACTATTAACTTATTTTTTTATGTAAGACAGTTTTTATTTATATAAAAATGTTCTTATATCCTAAACAAGTTTTTTGCTTACAAACTTAATTTTAAAAGAAAAACAACGATTAATATTATTTATTCATAATTATGTAATTTTCATAAATTAGTTCTTCTGTTTTTTAATATTTATATTAAAAAAGAAACTGTAAACTACTTTTTTCCAAATACAATACTTGCTTGCTGAAGACTTAAGAAACAAACCCCATTATAGTAAAATTAAAAAGACTTAAGCAACAAACTTTTTGCAAAATGCGAAAGGAAGTTGATTTCCTGACAAAACAGCAGCAAAAAGATAAGCTGGTAAAGTACTTTGACCATAATGAGGTTTTTTTCTGCCGCCAACTAACAGTTTAAGCAAAGTAATAAGATAAAATTATGTTTTTTTTAATTAATAATTTATGTACTGTTAGCCAATGTAATAATTTAGAGAAATGTTTTAAAATGCATAAATCAAGTATTTTTATTGTCATATAAAATGAAAAAATTGAATTTTTTGCCTTTTTTTAGCACTAAAATACTTAAAATTTTTCATCTGCAATTTCGCCAATAGCTCTTTGATGTAATCAGTAGCTTTAAGCGGCTTTTTTTGATTACAAAAGTTATTAGCCAAAATCTTTAAGTCTTTGAGTCTGAATGAACTGAATATGCATTAATATTTTAACACTTTTTGTCAAAACTGCGATCATATCATTATTCAAGTTTTGTTTTAATTTCGATTTGGTTTCGGTTTCGGTTGCTGTTGGTGAAAGTCTTTTATGTTTAGGGTAATTTTCATAAAAGTTTATTAATTTTCATGGGTTAAGGTAAACGATTAAGTAATCGTTGCTTTCGGTCATAACAAAAATAATCATTGATTACTTAATCATTGTTCATATTAATATGAAATAAATTATGAGAAGCAAAACCGAAAAAAGTTATTTTTGATTGTTTTTTGTATTCAAATAAATTTTTTTTGTATGCATTTAAATAGCTTGAAACTAATTTTTGAGTGACCTTAAGTATATATCAATACAACCAGATATTTTTGCTCAATATGCAGATGAAGAGAAATTGATTTAAAATCAAATTAATTAAGTAATTAACTATTAAAAGTTTGGTGTTTATAATACTAATTTTAGTTTTAAATAAATATAAGGTCATGTGTTTATTTTTATTTCCATTTTGTTTATATAAACAAAAGCTTAGACATAACATATATTTTACCAACAATTACTTATATTATACATACTTGTAAATGAATTAAAATAAAAACTTTGCACTTGTACTACAGAGATCGACATGAATGCATTCAAAAGCCAATGTGAAACACACTACCTAAACGCGAATCATGTGTGCACACTAAACAGTATACACACGAAGCGAATGAAATACACTATTCGCACAGTTTAATGTAGTGCACTGCATTGCTTCGTAAAAGGCAACGAGCCTTTGTGAATGGCAACGAATGATTTTCACTAATACCATGTGCTATGCGCTACAAATAATGATGCGTAAGAAATTACCTGCATTAAGTTTTATGCGTTGTAATTCTTCAAGAAATTCTTTAAGGATTTCCAATTTTGGGATGCAATAAATATATTTGTACAATCATAAAATTTTCTAGGAAAATCATTTTATAAATAGAAAACTTAAAAAAACTTATGGGGGCAATAAAACTTTAAATTTTTTTGTTCTTTATTTAGTGGCATTTTTCATGCTAAATATTAAATGTGAGTGCACACCTGGAATGTCAAAGTAATAATTTTTATAAATCTATATGTATGTAAATAAAAATCATTATTATAATTTTTTCAGTTTTTATTACAGAAATAAACTTAAAATTAATTACATATGTAGTTATATACATGTCAAACAGAAGTATAATATAAAAATTACATTTTTATTTAAACAGTAATTGTATTACTTATGGATAAACTTAATTGTTAACAGTACAATTTCTCTATTATACAAAGAAAATAATATATATTTTTATTTATTATCATATTTGAGTACAGAATTTAAAAATAATATATTATTTAAATTATTCGGACCTAATCGATTTCTTTTTTCAGTGATTATATTCCCTGCCATTGAAAATACTCGCTCTGAAGAAGCACTGCTTGCTGGAATCGATAAAATATGTGTGGCAAATTTCCACAAATTAGGGAAATCACTTTTGTGGTTATCCCACCATTTTAGTGAATCAAAGCTACTGCTTATATTAATATTCATTAAACTATAACGTCCTACTTCATCGGCTATAATTTCTTTTGGTGAAAGTTTCGGTTTCTTAATAACGCTTGAAAAAAACAAATCAAAATCTCTCGTTTCGCTTACCGACTGATCTTGAGTTAACGATTCATCGAAATCTGAAATTTTTGCTTTTGATGTTAATTGGGAGATACAAAATTCTTTTACATATTCGTTCTCAAGTTTATCTAAAAAAGAATTTGTTGGGGGATATAAAAAACAAGCAGCCTTGTGATATATACTTAAATTAGGAACAAATTTTAATGTTACCTCCTGCAATACATTTTGTTTAAGTTCCTGAATAGTGGGATTGTCCTCATTACTTTCCTTACAAATCTCGTTCAATGTGTTAATACTTAAGTACACAAAATTGATTGAGACGTAATTTCCTCCCTGAAGTTTTTTGCTAATAATATCAAACTTCTCTAAAACTACAACAAACTAAGTCAAAATAGGTAAGCTGATATTTGCTATTTTCTGCGTTTGATTAGTATCGGTTAGTATTTCAAAAATTTTACCCCAATTATCTAAAATAGATTTAAACAATGATAAATATGAATTCCAACGCGTCACACAATAATTTTTTAATGAAAATGTTAGCATATGTTGTAAGTTTGACTTCTTAAAGTATTTTACTAATTTCTTACTGTTCTCAAATATAGGAATTAGTCCTTCTGACTTCTCAAAAGCTGAGTCTAATACATTATTTAACAAGTGATTAGAACAATTTATGCGAATATTATTTTTTAAAGCTTTTATTATGTTTGAACCCCTATCAGTAACAAATACAATGTTAGTTAAATTTTTTATTCCAAAATCTTCCAAAAGTGATTGTAGTTTGTTAAAAACATTTTCAGCCGTACACCGTTCGAAATCCATGCTTTTGGTCCCCAAAGTCAATTCTTTTAGTTGATCGTCTTTACTGAAATGGATTGTAGCGCATAAAAAATTTCTTCTTATAAAATTATCCGTCCAAAGATCGCAGGTTACGGCTGCTCCATCAGAAACAGCAACTGATAATTCATTTAATATTTCCACTCTTTTCTCATTGGCAATAACTTCAATTCGGCGAGATAGTGTTCTGGAATTCGGGATCATGTCATCAATATCAACGTTGGTACCATATTTTGCTCCAATGTTGATAAACTGTTGTATCATTTTCTTAACGCCTTTTCCATCTATAGCTGAAAATGGACGACAGTCTTCCACCACCCACTGTGAACACGCGCTTAAAATGTTGTCCTTATCCGCACAATCGATTTTTTTTAATTCTGGCACCTTATCGTTATTAACATAACATCTGTGCCGCACCAAATTGGATGTCTGTTTTCCATTGTATTTTAATATTTTATTGCATTTATTACAAAATACAATTCCTTCAATTGTGGAACCATCCTCTTGTTCAATTAAGCCAAAGATGTCCCAAATTTTGCTGCTGCTGTTTGCTTTTCTTTTAATATGGAAGTTTCCGCTGTTAATTTTATCTAATATATTTGACTCCATTATATTATAACTTATGATTAAAATACAAGCAATATAGATATAATTAATCTTAGGTAGGTCATTTACATAACTAATTGTGTAAGAGATATTTTCGGGACTTTTATAGCAAAATCATCAACTCGAACTAAATTGTTTAGCACACCAAAATTTCGTTGCATATTGAAAGGCAGTAGTGTGTTGCATGATGCAGTACAACACAATAGACTGTACGAGCTACAACACTGCACTGCATTAACGAACGAAAAAGCACGACATTGCACGATTCGCAGTTGGTGTAAGCAAGTAAACACTCAAAAAAAGCAGCGAATGTTGTTGATGGCACTATAATGTGAGCCATTCGCTGTACATCTCTGTTGTACTATAGCCAGTAGCTGTTAATAAACCTGACCCACAAATAGTGTCTATAAATAAAAGATATAATTCATGGCACAAACCCTGTGCCAATAACCTTAAACAGTAATTTCCGTTCTAAGTTAGCCAAGCTGAAAAATTTATGTAAAAATTGTGATTCCAAAGAACTTTTCGATTGACCTTCCAAATTTTAAATTTAGTTTGATTTTTACTCTTTTACCAAATGTGTAGACGCCATAGAGCGTTGAAATATAACCGTTAAATATGTACACATCATATATAGTTATATTTGAGAAACATTTAAAATTGCGGGGGGTATTAATGGAGAACTCCTCCGTTTAAATGCCACAAACTACACATATCCGGAATTGGCAAGAAATGCGCAAATGCGTATCTCGGCGTGTGCAACTGTTGAAGCGGAACCCAGATGTGGTGTTGCGGATTTTAACGTTAATTTGTGATTAACCGGCCGTAGGGTTGGGCAGCTAAGCGGAAGTTGAAAGGCAAACGATTTAAAATGTTCAATGCAATTTTTTATGCTTCGTTTTAAATGTAAAAATATTTTAAATACTATTTATAAGTGGGTAATCTATGGTATTCATGTGGCATAAAAGAAGAAGAGACTTTTGTTATGGGTTAATCACTCATATGTTAAATATTTTTAATGTTATGTTAGTCATTGTTTAGTGCCGGCAAATAAAGTTTTTCATTATTTTATTTATAGTTGATTTTATATTTTTTTTTAATGAAATGAGAAATAAAATTCTGTTAAATTATCAAAAGTTATTCATAAACTCTTCCTAAAATTTATTGAGATTTCAAAGTGCTAAAAATAATTCAAACTTTTAATTTGCAATATAATTATATACAATAGAAGGGTTGCAAAAATTAGTATCGGAAAAAATTAACCAATCGATTACAAAAAGCAGTAAAATCAGTTTATATATCAGTTAATACACAAATAGTTATAGTTGGGGTATGACTTGAATAACTCAATTAAGTCCTAGAAGATACAATAAACAAATAAAATAATACTCGAAAAATTCAGTTGAAAACCTTATCATTTGAACAACCAAAAAGCAAAAAAAAGTTTAAGGTCTAAGGTGTTCGATTCGGTGCCAGTTGGTGAATAACACTATAAAGATCATTTATATTCTGCATAAAATAAAGGATCTGCTGACCTATGTTTTAACGCCATTCAGTTTGTTCAACTGCAAGACGAAAATCGCACTGCCCGATGGAGTCTACTAGATATGTCTAGGTTAGGTTCAGAAGGCGCTTCCACTCGAAGGTGTATATTGCCCATTGTGATGCCCTCAAAAATTTTGAGGTGAGTTGATAACTTTTGTTATCCTTTGTCTAAAAAGGATATATATTTGTTAATACCAACTAATGATATAAATGAAAGCTTCAAGAACAATCTACCAATTTTTGTGTTCTCAACTACATTATTTGTGCCATTATTTTTTAAACAAGATTGATTATATATTTCAGAGGTAATATTCAAGCTCAAGGCAATATTTCAATTAACAAAATGCTCTTTTGAATTTAAGTTTTATGCAGTCGTTAATATAGATATGAGTGCTTTATAAACTTTATCGGCTTAAATAATTAAATTTTTGAAATTATGAGGCATTAAAAAGTATTCATTAAGTATTTGCAATCAAGTAAACGAAAAGTGATAATAAAAGTTCAATAAAAAGTTTTTATGAGTAATAATTTTATTGTATTTGATTTGTATTTACTAATGTATTAATTAACATTTTTTATCATATAGTAGGTATTAATATAGAAGTTAGTATTTCATTAACTTCTTGATAAATGTTGGAAGTTTCAATTTATAAGGAGTTGTTTTTAAGGAATACCTTGTTTAAGTACCACAAAGAAAATTTCTTGTAATTTTGTTTTATTTAGAGATGTTTTAATTGTTAAAAGTGTTTGAGCAAGTTTTTTCAATATGCTATATGCTGATATACTAAGCTTTCCAGATATCGTGTTTCAATTTTTTTATTTCTTAAACTGATAACACAAAAAGAAGTAACAATGAGTTAATGCATTGTTAACTCTGAAAATTCTGGTGATGTACACGTAAAAATTTCCAACCTTAAACCTCAATATCTAGAGAACTAAACTATATTGGCATATATCGTAAAACTCGTGCCATAGTATTATATTAAATTATAAGAAAGATCTTAATTCTGTGCTTTATTTTGATTCATGTGCTTTCCGTACTTAAAATATTCTGAGATCCAAATTATTATAATAATATTTTAATTTGATTTAAAGTCATATTGTAGTATATAAAAAATCGTGTAATAATATCTTTTAGATATGTTCTTCAACAAATTTGGTGATAAGGTTCTTTGATGATGATCTTTGATGATAAGGTACAATTAGTAAATTTGAGAAAAAAAAGTTATTTATAGTATAAGATGTATGAGAAGAAATCAATTTAATAATTATTTTAAAAAAATCCTGATTTAAAACATCAGTCCATCAAAAGTCCTTCAACTTCAGTATGAAAATATAATTTTCTATAAAACTAATGTATTTCTAATAAGTGTTAAATTGCTATATGTTATAATATTACAAAATTAAATAAAATAATAGGGGTATTCACTCTGTTTTGCAAAGTCATTGCAAGGTGCACGAAATGCAAGAATGCTATACTAAAATTGTAAGAGTGCAGAACACATTTGTTGCACAATTGCAGCATCAAAAGACAGACAGAGTGAATAGTACTACTAATTTTTTGGCAGTATATTAAATAAGTATATTAAATATGTATATTTTCATATATATTATTGACTTAAGATTTATTTAAAAACATAACTTTATTTTATTTCGATAAATCAATCATTTATCAATCGATGCCTGTGCAACATATTAGGCATATGGTGACCTAAAACGATTTCATATGAAGAGTTAAACAGAATATCGAACGTAAACAGCGAGATAAGAAGGAAGAAGTATGGTCGGTTTGGACACACACTGAGTTAGCCTTATAAAGATGTCGCGCATGTTGCACTTACTTGGAACCCTCAGGGTTCTAAAGACGCAGAGGCAGACCAGCAAAGACCTGGAGACGGATAGTTCAGCAGAAGGCGGGTAAATCGTTTAACGAGTTGAGAGCATAGCATAAAATAGAAACCAGTGGAAAACTTTTGTAGACTCCTTAAGCTAATAATAGAATATGGAAATAATAATTCCCACAAATTCTATCTAGTAACCGTAGTTTGTTAATTGGTTATATGAGGAAAAATTATTTGGTTAATTAAGAAAATTATATAAATGAATTAGTTTAAATACTACGTTTTGGTGGTAAAATTGTAGCCAACTTTAGTGCTTTAATAGACTTCTCCTGCGAAAAAGAACAACCCATTGAAATTTGTTAATTTTTTTGTTGTTAATTTCTTCGTTTTCTAAAAGCAATTTGATCTGCAGTATTACGACACAAAAAAATAACATACTCCATTAATCCCAATTCGTTAAACTTAACAGTATCAAAATTGTCGTCGTTTTAGGTTAGAAATGTGGCACTTTTTTACATTTGAGTCGTTAAAATACTAATTTGCATTTGCAGTCAAGATGCAAGTTAAAAATTAAGTTGAATTACTCAAGCTTTAACACTTAATTTAAGATAAAAACAAGGTTGCAACAGAAGAAGAAAAAAAGCGAGTATAAAAAATCAGCAAACGAATTAAAACAATAACATTTCAATTGTTATTACAGTTTTTACCGTCGAAATTTATTACTACAAGTTTAAAGGAACGAAAAAAAAAACATTTATTTGTTAACTTTTTGTCATTAATAAATTAAGCGTTGCAAGCGTTTTGGGTTAAGATTTTCTGTTAAGAAAACTTGACAATACGTCAACACGCAAGCGCAATTGTTACAACAGTTTTGCTTTTGAGGGCCGCAAAAATAAAAAGTTTCTCACATAAATTTTTTTTTTTGTAAAGAAAATTTTGTATGCTAAACAGAAACAAAAACTCATATAAATTATATATAAAGAAAAAAATACAACCAACAATTTTTAACTTGACTTAAATAAGTTTTTCGTCGCATTTGTCAATCGTAGTTTTACAAAAAAGTTGAATTTGATTCAGTTCAATTTTTCATACTGTCCATATTTAGTTAAATAAATATAACACTTAGAGCAAACCTTTTGAGGAATACGTTAGATATCTCCAAAGTTATAAATAAGTTTGTCAACAGAAATACGCAGTAAGCTATCGAGACTCGTGGGCGTATGATGAACATTTAATACTGTGGGTGCTATAGACTCTTTTAATTAAACGGTCAAATTAATTTTTCGCAACTATTTTTGCAACTAGAAATATTAGAAGTATTTAATTTATTTATTTAGAGTCACATTTGGCAGGACCCGATTTCGATTCCTGGCACTTTCAGTCTCAAAAAAAATTATTTACCAATTATTAAATACAAGAATTATTTCCAACACCACTGATGATGGGTATTTGGCAATATTTGAAACAACTGTATGGTCAGCTAAAAATTCAACTAATTAAAATAATATAAAATTAATTTTTGTTGTTGTAGTTCACTTCGATTCCAACTTCGATTCCTGGTACCTGCAGTCTCATAGAAAAATTATTTACGAATAACTAAATACAAGAATTATTTCCAAGACCACTGATGATGGGTATTTGGCAATATTTGAAACAGCTGTATGGTCAGCTAAAAATTCAACTAATTAAAATAATATAAAATTAATTTTTGTTGTTGTAGTTCACTACTGTTCGAAAAAACCTCTTTAGGAGTATTTAATTAAATTTTACACTTTTTATTAGTTGTAAAATTAAAATGAATTTGTTTTGTAAAAACTATGAACTGAAAAGTTTCATTATTATTCTAACAAAATGATACAAAATTATGTTCAGACCACAAAATATTGAAACATTTATGTTAAATGCAGTTGGCAATTATTATCCATTTAGGTTTACATGGTTTTTGTTGCAGTTGCATTTAATATGTAATAATAATAAATCTAACATAGAAACAATGAAACCCAATTACGTTTAAAAAAATGTTAGCAACATGCCACCACCACCACAACATAATGTGAGGCACACCTTAGACGACTCCATTCCATTTAAGTAAGTTTAAGTGCAGATAATATTTTAGTCAGTTGCCGAGCTACCGACTTGGGTAGTGTAAACCACCGTACGCGACAAACATGCGCCATTGTCTTCAGGTTTGATCTACTGCATCTTATGTCGGTTGAGTTTAATTAGGCCAATTTGGAAATTCTTCCATTGTAACGTAGTAACTGCATTGTAGATTTGTTGAAAACGTGCAATAATGATTGATAAATAATGCATTGATGTGTGTTTGTATATATATATACTCTTCCATTATAAATGTTAAAGTTAAGAATTAGACAAAGCAGTAGGAATGAGTAAAATAATTTTAAAATTATTATTTTGTTCAGATAGAAAAATTCTATATATATAAAAGAGACATAACTTAAAAGAATTTTAGAAAAAATTTCACACATATATATATATATTTTTTAATAAAAGTAGCGCCAACTATTTGGGTTTTTTATAAACTTTAGCAAACTTTTACATATAATTTCATAGAACCGGCATGTAATTGTATAAATGCAACAAGTCCGTGTGGGCGCTAGCTATGTCTTTCTTCAACTTTTTTCCCACAGAACATGTTCCTATAAAAAAAATTTATAGAGGGTATCTTCACAGTAATTATTAAAGTAATTGTTTTTTTTAATATTTTAAGCAGTCAACATTTTTTTTCATTCTATTTTTAAATTTTCCATTTTTTGAGTGCTATTATATGGCACTTTGACTTTCTACTCTTTTCTTTCTTGTTGTTAGTGCTTTTACTTTTCTATTAATATAACTTCAATAAATATTAATTTATGTTAGGACTGTTTATTTTCTCATTATAATTTATTAAAAAGAAAAAATCGGTGTTATGAAGAACCTATAAAACTTAATCATTCTTCCAAGCAATCGGCAATGAAATAAACTGGATTTCAGCTCCATCTCTTTTTGTTTCAATGTGATATTTTCACTAAAAAAAGTGCAATTATGCTTTTCTGTAACCAACGTTAGAAGGAGCAAGTGAGAAGCAAGTTAGCGCAGAGTAAGTTGTATCAAAATAACTAAAACTAATACAAGTAAAAGACATCAAATCCAAGTATATTATTATAGCATCTACAGATATAATAGCAGAGCTCTTAATAATATTTACGATAATATATTTAAAGATGGTAAAAGACTTAAATACCTTGGAAGGTTTATCACAGAAACGAACTTTTTTAAAACAGCTACAGAGGAAAGAATCTTAACTGCATTATAATTTAAAATAGACGAAAAAGAACTTTATGTTCAAAAATTCCATTTAGAAAGGTTACAACTAGGATATATAAGACAGTACTGCCACGGTAGCACCATATAAGTGAAAAATTTGGAAAAGAAGTCTGTTGGCTTCCTATATTCGAGAAAGTGGTTGGAAGCATGTGTTGGGCCAATTTAGAAGACATGTATTTATAGATAACGCTATAATTATGATAGACTCATGGAATAAAGATAACAGGCCATTTAAGAAAACAAAACAGATTACGTTTTCACTATAAAATATATAAATTGTGATATTTCGGGAACACGTAAAAGAGGACGACTAAGGAAAAAGTGGCTAATCATAACCGACTCATAAGTAGTCATAAATATTTTGAGCCATTTATAGAAGGTGTGACATCAAGTCAATTAAAAAAAAACGAAGGGCATTTAATTTTTATCAAAAGAAAGTGCAAAAGAAATCAAATCTGATACTCTGGATACAACTAAAAAGGGACGGTCAACAAAAAGACTAGATAATCATGACCTACTCAAATAAGGTGAGACTACAAGCCATTTACAAAAAAAGGAAGATTGCGTAGGGTTGGGCATAATGTCTATCAAAAGAAAGTATAACAAAATCGAATATAATACTTTGGAAACAAGTAAAAGGGGACAGTCAAAACAAGAGAATAGATAATCATGACCGATTTTTATAAGGAGAGACAACAAACAAGCCATTTAAAAAAAAAACAAAGACCATGTTGGTTTAGATATACATTGTCTACCTAAAGAAAGCACCAAAAGAATAACAAATGTGATATTCTGGAAACACGTAAAATAGGACAACGAAGATCAATGAAACTACTTAAAAACCTCGGGGGTACACAATTGGAGAGCAGTAGTAAGTAATAGAGATGCATGAAAAATACATTATTTTGAAGTTTTGGATTCTTAAAAGACTATCAAATAATGGAAGAATAAGAATTATTATTAAAATTATGAAGTATTTAATATGTAAA
>NC_051847.1:42463623-42484709 GCF_002237135.1 Teleopsis dalmanni
ACACTCACATGCGTGTCCGTCCTCAGGAAATTAAAATGTTACACGCATCCAAAATGATTTTATGGTTTGTCTACACTTTTATTTACTTAAAGAGATTTTTATTTGTATTTTTTTTTTTTGCAAAACTTACCGCCTGATACTTGTTAAAGATAATAACACAAGACTTATGCATATGCCTTATAGCCAAAGCCTCGTAGGCCGCGCTGGTTAAGTTCTTATAAATGTGTCGTGTTCAACATAAACTTGAGCAAATGCGACTACTCGCACCAGCAATTCTTCGCCTGCCTCCAAATCGTGTAAAATAGAAAAACATAAAAAATACTTAAAAATAATGTTTAAAATTTTAACAGAACAAGTGAGAAAAAAAAAAATTAAATAAATGAATAGACCATGACTTTATACCAACTTCCAATCAACACTTTTATACAAATTTGTGGACTTTTTTTCAATTTTTTTTTTAGAGTTTTTAATCTCGTTAAACCCAAGTCAATCGCATGTATCATAAATTTGTCCATTATTCTCTTTAACAAGCTTGAGTATGTATTTATTGGTACTTGAATGTACATTATTTGGATTCTTTGATAAAAATAAAAAAATCCATACACGTTCTACTAGCCTTTTTTCACTTCTCTTCTGTAATTTATATTCTGAGTAAAATGTCTTCATTTAATCTTTAAATCGCATGTACTTACTTATGAGTACATTTTATCTACTTCAACACAAATGTTTTGGAAGTTAAATGTGAAGTTTAGAAGTCAACGGCAATATAATTTCTGATTTCATAATAATTTTTGAAAACTCTTGGCATTAATGAATTATAGCTAATTTGACATAAGTTCTGCTAATTATTAGCCTGGGCATTGTTCAAAAACAATGAAAGCAAACCTTCTAAACCTTCTAAAGGTGGCAAAAGTAAGTACCATTCAAAATACATTAAAAGCTGCAAATTGGAACTTCTTGGTATCCATTGATAATTGAGAGCTATTAAATAAAATTTACTATTCAGTATTAAGTTCGATTTCAAAGAAACAACTAAATTGCTAAATACTACTCAACTATATTAGACAAATGATTTTTGAAAAATAATAATTACAATATTAACTCATTTGGAGTTATACATTATTGTTCTGCATTACTCCAAATAAATATATGTCAATATATGATATGATATATGATATAAATATATGATATATGTCAAGATCTGTAATGCAATTAAGAAAATGTTAGACTGCATAAAAGTCATTTTTATTCTTGATCAGTATAATAAAAATAATCAACTGGACAATTCTTTGTTTGTCTTCCAACTCCGTTTATCTGTCTGCTCACAATTGACCAAAAATGACACCTTCATCATTCAAAACATTGTTTGGAAATGTTTATGCACAATCTAGCTGACTGTGAGCATCGAGTAGTGACAATTGATAAAACATGCATCCCTTACTACATAACTGAGGGAAAACACAAGCCAGAGAATAGGTAGAACCTGGGATAGTGCTGCTAAATAGTGCTCACTATCCCATAGTGGCAGCACTATTTTGGGATTTAAGTGGTATATTTTGCATAGAAAAACAATAACAGACTACTATTACATATTATAGATTCGGTTGTATGAAAACCACAGCTGAATTAAAAAAATGTACGGTACCAATTGCTTTCTGGCCAGTTATCCAGATTCAGCTTCTAGTTACTATTGTCTGTTTTCAAAGTTGAAAAAAGGGCTCCAGGGAAAGAGATTTGTATCAAATGATGAAGTGGAATGGAAAACTATATATATTTTGGAGGACTTGATAAATCGTACGATATCATTTAAAAGGTATGAAAATGTTCAAAGAACGTTGGACTCGATGTGCCGAGCTAAAAGGGGGCTATATTGAAGCATAAAATATAAATTTCCAAAAAAAATGCATTTTTATTACTTAGAGCGGGTGTTTATAAATCCACTTAGTATACTATTAACTTTTGTTTTTATTTTATATAATACGTTATTAGTTCTGTCTAATAGAATCTTTTAACTTGAAATGATCGTGAAAAGATCTCTAACACAGTTCCTTAAATATGTGTACATAACTTAACAGTCAAGTTCAGCTTATATTAAATTAAAGGAAAAGTATTTACTGTTTCCATTTACTTTACTTTCAAGCATTATGACTTTAAGGGAGTAAGTTACAACCAATATTTTTTTATTTGATAAGTGATCTAATACTGAAAATTATATAAAGATATATATAAAGACATAAAGATTTTATTTTACTTATTTGAAGTGACGTTGTCTTTCTCTTCTGTTGATTTACCCACTGTTGATTTAGTGCATTCTTCTTGCTTCACATCTCATAAATAATAATAGCTCATAAATAGTTCTCTAAATATTATTATACTATTATATTTACTTTTAAGAACATAGTATTTTAATAACTAATTTTTGAATTGGAAAGGTTGCATTGTATATTTATATGAACATTAATTAAATTTTTTAAGCTTTTTGTTCGTAGTTTTCAATGACGTTCTTGCTGTCTGCGGTCAAAAACTAAATGAATTTTTCCATACATTTTCTCTGACTTTGAATAGATTTAAATTGAAAAATATTAATTGCAATAATTTAAAATAGGAAGTTGTTAAAATAAATCAACGTTTTATTATTTTGAATTTATGCCTTCAAAAATTTAATTTTTTAAATATTTTCACACCCGCATTAACCTTGCTTTGTTTTTGAATACTTGGTAATTTTCCCTTTTTGGTAGTTTTTTAAGTGTAAGTTGAAGCAAGAGAACTTGAAGTTAATATATTTTATTTTTAAAAATTTATTTAAGATTTTATATACTTTACAGTTTAAACTATAATTTTGACATTTTCTTTTTTATTTACTTTCAGGTATGTTGAACCTCTTAAGTGGATGGGAAAAGTTCTCATCATATTTTAAAAAACGAAACCTAACTTTGACTTGAGTGAGAAAAGTTCACGGTCAAGTGATGAAATGATACGATCTAATTTGTTTAGTGAATTGTTAAAATATCACATTCTGAAAATAGTATTAAATTTTTTATCATTATGAACTGTAAGTAAAATTTATGACTAATTTAGAAATTTTAAAAAATTTTAAAACGTACTTGAAATACTTTTTGGACTTTGAGGATAAAATATTTCCTCAAAATATAAATACATTTGTTCTGCCTTTCTTATAATAATATATTAAGTTTTGAAAACTTTGATATAAAATATTATAATATATATTAATTTTATAAAATATTAATTAATTCAATCCATCATAGAGGAAATAGTAAATAAAGGAATTAATTTACACATATGATTTGGGTAAGGGTAGTTGTCAAGATTATAATTTGGCAGATGACATATTTAGACCATAATGGTCCGTTGTGCTACAATACGAAACGGTAACCTTTATTAAACCATCTTGTCAATATAACAAATTGTTAGAGCGTTTTTTTTTTGAGCGTCATGAAGGAGTGGAATGCCTACGCACTGATCACAAACGGCGCTCCGGAAAGTGAGAGCCCGATTTGCACGAACTAAACCACTCTCACTCATTCATAGAGACCTTGTCCTACCCCGGAACTACTTTAATATTACTTCGAGTTGGGATCCCTATTAGTCATTTAAGATTTCCATCGGTGTGACCTGCATCCAGGCCCCGCTACTGCTGCAGGTATTTGACCTTGCCCTTATTCTTGGTGTGATACATCTGTTTGTTAGATAGTTAGATGTGACATTTTGGTATGAGTTATCTGCGTGTTAAAAAATATTATAGTACATATTGTGTTTTACGTTACAATAAAAATTAATATAATTTTATAATTACAATTATAAAAATATTGTATATTATGCATATTTAGCTATTTAATTTGTCTTAAAAGTAAAAACACTTAAACTTAATTTTTTTTGTGTTTAGCGTGGAAAAAAATATATATTTGTACACATTTTTTTTAAATTTCCTTGAAATATTAATACACTTGTTTTTTACTATTAAAATTAATTATGTAAATTATAGTGCATCTTCAGCATCAAAATTTCGAATTAAAAAAGTGTTATTGAATGAAAGTGTGGCTGTACCATGACAAATTGTTTTCACCATGGGAAAATATTTTAAATTATTTAAATATTTTTTGGAAATTCCTCTATTTTATTGAAAACAAAATATATTTTAGTCTTCCTTGGGTAAAATTTTTGAAATTTTTTAATTTTATTTCTTTTTTTAATTTTCGGATCAAATCCAGTTGTCCAAATAAAAAGTAAGAGTGAACATTTTTTAAACAGTTTTACTTTCTTTTAATTGCTTGTCATAAAAAGATTTTGGTTAATAATATATATAATTGCCTAAAACAACACATAAAAAATTAATTAGTCTGTTTATTTAATTTTAATGTGTCTCTTGAGATACATATATTCCTGTTCTTTGAACTATAAAACTAATTCTAATTAGTTACCTGTTTAATTTTTTATTAATTTTTTGTTTGGTAAATGTTTTAATTTAAAAAATTCGGTAATACGGCGTTTACATTGGCCGAAAATGGCTCATTTTGGTCAAAAATCGAGAATGAGTATCGAATGGCTCATTCTTGCATATAAAATTTCAAGCACAAAATGAGCAATTTTCTCACATTCTGTATGAATGACGTTCGAATGCATTCCACATATGTTCCAAATGCAAAGGAATCTATTGAACATACCCTAAATGAAAGCTCATCATGGCATTTTGACAGTTTGTAAAAGCTGTTTTGACATATTTACAAAAAAAGATAAAACAAATGTTTAGTAGTTTTATTTCAGTTTGAATTGTTACCATGAGAACGAATGAAATACAACGAATGTAAACACTTTTAAATGAGTCATTCAAAATGAGCCATTTTCGGCCAATGTAAACACCGTATAACTTTATTGCTCTATAAAGTATTTCTTATTTATTTTGATTTTAATAGAATGTGCCTATTTAAAATAATTGCCTTATGTGATAACATTCGTTTAAGGGAATCCAAAATCGTTTAAAGGCTACCTTGATATTAATGGTCTTATATTAAAATATTAACAATGTACTCGATATGTAATACAAACTAAACTATTGAGTGTTAACTCACAGTAAATGTATATATTTCATTTTATAACCTTAGAAGTTAATGTAGTAAATCTAAGTTTACACGAATATAAACTTTATAAGTAAATCTGTGTTTAAAGGCAAATAAATATATACATACATATACATTCAAGACTTTAGGTATCAAACTGTAAATTTATGGACTGACCATACAGCTATTTCGGATACTTTCAAATATTTATTCTCAGGAGTGTGTTGAAAAATCTATTAATTTAATGTTCTGTGTATAATTTTTGGGCAGCAGGAATTGCAGGAATTAAACCATGTCCATGAATCAAGGAGACATGGACTGACCATACAGCTAATTTGAATACCTTTAAATACTCATTATAAGTAGTGTTTGAAAACAAAATATTAAAGCAGTATATTTTTTATAATTATTGGACTGCAATCCTTAGAAATTGAAACCTGTCAAAGACCAACTTTTTTTCTTTTTTGAATCAAGTAAGTTTATCGACTGATCATACTGCTGTTTTCATTATAATTACTCGCAGAAATCATTTATTGGTTCAATATTCTGTGTATAATTTTTGGACTGCAATTTGCAGAAATTGAACCCTACCAAAATTAAAAAGTGGGGGCTAACACTTAATACATAATATTTTGCTATTTGATGGTATACGAAACATCTGTGTGTTCAGCCCAAGGCTCACTTGATTAAAAATAAAAATATGTTCAAATCTGAAAATTGCTTAAGTATTAATTGTTATCTTATTTGAAATATATATCTTGCCATAAACCAAAATTAATTATTTTTGATTTAGAAACCTTAAAAACAACCTACACAAAGTAACTAAATTTATAATTCATCTAATTTATTTAATATATTAAATAAAATTATAATTAAAATTAATTTTAACATTTACTACAATTATTTATTAAATGTAAAAAAAAAAAATATAGTGATTTAATAGTATAATAATATATTAATAATGGAGTTTTACAAATCTTAAAATTTTATATTAATTTATGGCATCAACATTCTTAAAGTAATAATATATCTTAATTTAATAGTAATAATAAAACAATTTGTTGATTTTTTCTCTGCCATTATAATAATTTAATTTGGAAATACACTCCTTAAATCAATTTTCAATTTGGAGTTTAAGTGAGTGGCATAACTCAAGAGTCAACCAAAAATGTCAATAAATCCAAAAATGTACATCGAAACGTCAAATGACATTTGTAAATATTGCGAATTTAATGATATAACAGCAGTAGTTAAGTAAGACTTAAGTTAAACTTCTATGGAGTAACATGAGTACATGAATTTTTTTATTTATTAAAAATATTTTTTTCCAATTTATTAAAAATATTTAACACCTTTAACAGCCTAAGTTTCGCAAGTTACCCAACCTAAAACCGTAAATTCCCTTTGATCCACGCAAACCACAAATAAATGGGAACAATGACTGCATTTTGGTGCATTACTCGTGCATATCAAGGAAATAACTTTTGACGCATACCGAATGCAACTCAGAAGTCAATCCATAAACAGCATTTCGGCGAACAGTAGGAGGAAACATCTGTGCATGGCATGAATCATGCAGCAACAGATATTGAAATAATGATATAGAAGCATAATATCTATAGATGGGTATATAAAGACAATAAGAAATAAAATTCCATTGAGATTGCAGACTTACGAACAGAAAACGAGCAAATAATATGAGATATTTTGTAATTATGAGACCAAATCAATATTTTGAAATTTAAACAAACCAGAAAAAGTGGGTTCATTATACAAAAGACTCAATTTTCGAACGTACTATACTTACTTTGAAATAAAGGTCAATAAATGAACAAATAAAAGACTTTTGGAAAAAATGGAACATTGAAATGAATCAGAGTTTGTTGTAAAAATAAATTGGTATATGAGACGAAATACTTGAGGAATGACTTATGGGTAAAGACATTCACCCATTCACCCACGACAGCAAAACTACGTTCGTTACATGACAAAATTGTTTGCCAAAATAAATTTGCGATCATAAACGTCAATACGTGTATAAATGTGGGTTTCTATTATATTTATCTACATAAACACAATAAAAGTATAAATAAGCACTCTATAAAAGTAGCAAATATGACTTCTACAGCACAGCATGCATCCAATGGCGCCACGCAAAGGTACGAGTAGCAAAGCAGCATTATCAAAGACTTAGTCAACAATTGTTATATTGAATCTCGTATATAAGTTTTTTTTTGGCCAAGTGATGTTGGGTAAATGCTTCATGAAAGATTTACTCACATTACTCCGCGCATACTCGGGATGCATAGAGAGGCACTCCTTGCGCCTAACGGGAGACCAACAAGTTTATCAACGCCGTGACGCGTTTTGTACTGTAATGTGACTTAAGGCTATAGAGCAAACTTAGACACGATTTCATTCATATTTTTAGTTTTAGTTTCAAATGTTTTACCTAATTCTGTCTGTACTTTTTGTTTTTACCAACGCGCCTTAATATTTCTCAAAGAAGGTTGTCTAGCGTCTATTGTTGATTTCTTGCTTTAATCTTGACTTCATTTTCATATTCTTTTAGTATAAAAAGACGTAGATTTGGTTTTTCCGACGCTCAATGTGCCAGGTCAAAAGTGCGCTGTAGGTCAGCTAATGATTTTAGTATTCATTTTTTTTTCAAGACGAAAACACCTTTTAAAATTTAATTTTGTTTTAATGTGCCATTGTAATTATGAAGCTAAGTGCATCTCTACTATAGTAGAGAATTTGATCAAATCAAGGCTTACAGGTATTGAGATTTGAACTCGCAATAAAAACTTAGAAAGATACATTTATATAAACCGAAGTCTAAGTGTGGAAGGTTTTGTTTTAAAAATGTAGATTAAAAGTTTGGTTGAAAAAAAAAAATAAGAGAAATAAATTAGCAAAGCCTCAAACACTAGTATTCGCCAGCTAGAAATTGCACAAAGCTAGGCTCTGAAAAGACTTTTCAAGATACCATGGTACATTAGGATGAATATCACCCTTAGGAACTTAGGGCCCTAAAATGTTTTACAAAAACTGACGGGGTTACCAACACTGCGTTATCGAATTTCAGTATAGTTACAGGCTCCCCGGAGAGGTATGCAGATCTGAGGTCAATTATTGTTTAGTCTGATGAAGTGACAAATAATAATCCAGTCAAAGCGTAGAAAGGGGTTATGAAGAAACCTCGCAGTTAAGAAAGAGTAAAAGTGCTTAAGTGCATTAACTCAACTAGCCTTAACATAATAGAAGAGAAATAAAGAATTCATGTTAAGTAATATCAAAAATTTATAAAACCAATCGTTCAGTAGAGAGTAGATTCTATTCTTTACTAAATTTTGTACTTTAAATTTGATTGAATATTTTTAAAGTCATATACGTATAGTTAATGATATTCGATGAGATGCAAAAATTTTTTAATGATAACATTTTTACATATTAACATATTTCTGAAAACTTTAGAAAAACGTATTAACAGATAAGAAAAATATATACGGGTGTTTCTCAAAACTGATTGCATTTGATACACTTTGGTCGATTTAACCAGATTTCAACTAAATCTCAGGTCAAAACATTCTTACTCGACGCATCATGTTGATTCAACCATACCACATGATGGTTTTCATATTTTCTTTCTTTAATATCGAGTGAACTAGTATAACTAGTTCATTCTTCAAATAATTTAACTCTATTTATTGACCGAAGTTTTTCATTTCAGAATTATACACCTACATCAATGCGAATGTAATTTAAGTCAATTAGACAATTTTATTTAATGTCGCTTTGTATAGGTTTTATTAATTCAGACTTAATTGAAATATCAGGAAAGCACTATATGTGTTGCAAATATGCGGGGAACCGAGAATTTGGATAATAGCAACTTTGTTTTAGTTAACCAAAATTGTAGTTAAATAAGTTTCTCGTAGTAAATACAAAAATATGTAATTATTTAGTTAAAATAGAATATATACATATGCACATTTTTTCCAAATCGAGATAGTGCTGACCGTTTTATTCGCTTCAAAGGAAAGTGCTCGACCATGACAATTTGAACACAGTGCATTATGTACGAGTTCTAAAGTAATTGCGAACCATAACTCGATGAGTTTGATCGAAATACATAATCTAGATGGTTGTCTTTCAGTGCATGGTAATATACCTTGTACAAAACAGCCACCATGCTAAGTGAATTGTGATGATGTACTGAGGGCTTGGGTTTATAACCACTAAGGTGGATATGGGCCCATGAGGGTGGCTGAACTCCATTCCATTTTAGCTGCGTTTTATTCAATTCAAAGGAAACTGTTCGCAATAAATTTGTCACAGATAATAAGATGATGAGATAGTGAGATAGTGAACGGTCAGTACTAGAACTCGATGAGTTTGATTGAAGTATGGAACCCAGAGAGTTCTTTCGATGCAAAGCAGCCATCATGGTTAGTGAATTGTGAACCTAAGAAGACATTGTTCTTATCGATAATCTACTGTATTCACTCGATTTGGCTCCGTGCTAGTTTTGGTTATACCACGAGTTGAAGTTAATAGTGTTAGGAAATCATGCCAATCAAGAGGCTTCGACAGATGTACTAAAGGGAAAATTGAGATAAGATTAAGAAATGTTACTAAAAATTAGTTCGATATTGGAAATGTTGTATGACTCGGAATGAAAATTCTTATCTAAAACAATAAGAATTCTAATAGTACTCGAGAAGAAAACACACAGAGAACGGAGTAAAAGTGCTGGATAACACTAACTCCAATAACAGATCTACACTAAATATCGTAAAACACTAATTAATAAATAAATAAACAAATTTTTTAGAATTTTTTAGAACCAAACTTATCCGATCTGATAGAGACCGTATATAAAATAAAATAAAATTTTTTTTGGTTCCCACAAACTAAAATGTAACCCTTAATAATGACGACGCCGCACTTATATTCAATTTAATTTAGTATGAATTGATGGATATGTATTGATTAATAAAATATTTTTTTCATAATATATTTTAAATTATTTAATTTATAAAATGATTAAATGAAATTATGCAATAAAAATATAAATTATTGTTAATAAATACTTTTAAATTACATTTTAATGATAATAAAAAAAATTTAAATATTGTTATTTTTATTATCAATTAATTTTATTATTATTTTTATTGCTTTGCACTAGATTTAAATAATAAAAAACTAAGATTGAATACTATTTTTATTACTAAAGTTTTTTTATTAATAAAATTGTAATAATATATTTGCTATATATAAGATGATATAAAATTACTCAAGGCACTTAACTTTAATTAAACTTCCTCTTTAATCCATCAATCAATGTTCAAGTGTGCAGTAATAAAACGAAAATTGGTTTAACATATATTCGATCAGGCCCATCCTACCCACTAATATGTTTACTCGCTGTGTTTTAATATGGAATGAGGTATGTGAAACAAGATACAGCAAAATCCTTGACCTATAATCACAATCAAGCAAAAATTGCAGGCTTGAATGGCAACACTTATTCAGTTTCATGGCAGGTTAAACGTTTAAGTGCTTAAACCGCAGAATTTCCGCTGTAAGAGATGGTTAACATACGTTCAAGCTGCAGTTGCTTTAGGCCACAAAATTGAAGAATACCAATAAAAACGTTGAAAAAATTTAAATGATGTTCCATACAAAATAAAAGTAAATAAACTTTACAAGAAGCGGTTTGGTCGAGTCTGGTCAAAAACAATGAAGCCGAAAATTGCACCGTTTCGCCGCGTCATATTCAAGGGCTTTTTCGACGTTATGGTGTCTTTTTTCTATATATTTCAGCGTATGTGAAGTCATAGAATTGCGGTGATTTCGTGTAATTTGAGATACAAGATAAGAGGAATTAAAAATTGTATACCTAAAAATAATAATCATTTCCTCCTGATGTCGTTTTATAATAAATTCTAAGGTTTTTAATTAAATTAATGAATAAGAGTTCAGTTTGATTTTTTGTAGAATACTATGGTTAGTCTTTAATACCATAGAAGTAAATTTAAATGATTATTAATATATTAAATAAGACAATTAAATTATAGTGAATATTGAAAAAATTACATATAATACATTTTTATCACATATCTTTGAGTATGTAATGTACATTTTTTTATATCCATCATCATGGGCGAACCCAGTGCCGAAATTAGGGGGGTAGGGGAGCTGATATACTGATATGATATAAATATATATTTTAAAAATATCATATGATCAAATAATGAATAAAGTATTCGTGTTGCTGTAAAGCTAGACTTTCTTTAGTCATCGCTTCTAATTTGACAGGCACGAGTTCTAAGCCTGGCACTAGCAGTCCAAACAAATTATATACGGACTATAAACTAATTAAATAAAATTCGATTATTTCCAAAGACCACTGATGAAGAGTACTTGGCAATACTCGAAACAGCGTTGTATGGTCAGCCAAACTTCAATAAAATTAAAAATAAATTTTTGTGTTTGTCCTTTATTTCTTTCTTTGTTATTCAAAACCCCTCTAAATGATCAAATAATATCATATTATGGACTTGTGCACGGCCATGTCCGTCATTTTGTTTTTATATAATACATGATTTAAATTATTTTTAAATTACTTTAAATCAAGTCAATTACAACACATTACGTTGAAAAACATCCTTTGCTTCTTTAAAGTTATGGAGTGGTATCATACGACTTATTGAGGTTTGTATGATAACGTAATATGACAATAAACTGAAGAAAGTTGCTCAATATTCATATTACTTCAGATTTACGTATATTAAAGCGGGTTGGTTTTTCTTTCTTAAGAAAGCATATAGCAAAGCATGATCTTATGGATCATTATGTATAAAAGTTACCAAGAAACTATATATTTAAAGTAAATTTGAAGTCCATGCAATTTTTAAAAACATGATCTTAAGATAATTGCAAGCCTATGTTTGTAAAAATCCGATATCATTTGCCAAAGATATTTGATTGGTAAGAAGAAAAATTTGAAATTACATTTAAATTGATATTGCTAATTTTATAATTTGAAATGGTATTGTCGTGGACGTTAAAAAGGGAAAATTTGTTCACAAGCATGGTGGTATGGTATGGGAATGGTGAAGGATATATCTTTTTAGTTACGTGAGAACTATCGATATTGATAAGAGTTTGAAAGCTGAGAATGTCAAACTGTGTTGCCATTTCTATTTAATTATGCTTGGCAATTCATCATGAATCATTGAAAAAAATAAATCCGTTCTCGAAGTTCATAGAGCAGAATAGTGTTTAGTGATGAAGCTCATTTCTATGAATGAAATTCTGAAAAAAATTTTATTCCACAATATTTCTGTCTTGTATTATCATTTTAAGTTTTCATGCATCTAAAAAAACACCCGATAGTTCTATTTCATCGTTTGAAAAGGTATAAATATTTGATACTTTGATTACTGAATTGATATTGGAATTTTTTTAAGTCTTAAGAGGGGTGTACTACAAGAAAAGTTGAGAAATATTGTTCTCGAAATTTTTAACATTCCGTTTTTTAATTTGCAAGTATAAAAAATTGATTAAATTGAGCACCTACTTCTTGTATAAGGGAAGGACTGTTTCTTGAACATTTAACAGAGTTGTTACTATATCTTACGAAACAGAAATTGAGGTAGAAACAATGCCTCCACTGATTTTATAAAAATGATGTTATTATTAAGAATATAATAATTCACATTCTGCTGAAGTGCAATAGATTTAGTGTAACCGACGGGGTTTCTTAGTGCTTTATGACATCTTTAAAGATATAGGGTTTATAGATGAATATGGTGGGGTTATCAGTATGAATATGAGAAAAGAAGTAAGAAATATATAGATATATAACGAAGAAGGTAGTGTTTCCTCTCTAACCGCATTTTCATTTGATGGATGAATCAAATGTTTAATAGTGATGAATATTGATAAAAACTAACTGTTATATTGTAAAGGAACGTTTGGGAAAACAATGAGTCAAATGCTAAAAACGAACATTATAAATCAAAGCATAAGGAATTAATTGAGTTCTTTAGTAATGAAACCCTTCCCATGGATGCATAAATTAGTATTTTTTATGATGGGCAAGCAGCCTTACAACTTCTTGAATTTTATTTTGGAATGTTAAATCGCTGTCATATGTATCTACCTATTATCAGTGATGAAACTTATTCGATAACATTATATTAGTCAACTTAGTATACTTTTACAAATACTGAAGTAAGAAAAACCCTAAGATAAAGTGATAAGTTTTTGTGTTTTTTATTATGAAGAGGCAAAATAATTAAAACTTAGATGTTTTTTTAATGAAACATTAAAACTACTAACTTCAAATATTTCATATTTTTTTTTATTTTAAATTTTATTAAAATTATAGAAATATGTATGTAAAAAAATAAAAAATTAATATCTTAGGATTTCTAAAATTTGTCAAACTTATGGTATACTAAATAGTATTGATGAAAATATGCTGATATTTTTAATAGATATAAATAATTTCCATAATAAATCATCGAAAGAAAACTGGATCTCTGCATCCAAGTAGCAAATTGATTTGGCCATTGTTATAGAGTAAATCGATTTATTTTCATAAAGTTTTTTCTATTCTGTTTTTAATATTTTTGTTACAATTGATTTCATATACCCTGGAGCAACAATAAAGGAAAAAGGAATATTGTATAATAAAATAAAAAAAAATATATAAAAAGTAATAACAATACAAATTCAATAGACTTAGCTAAAAAAGATTTATTGACTTTATTTTTTGTTATGTAAAACTTGAAACAGGGTGTTTCATTAGTGGTTGTAGTAATTTCACTCATAATAAATCATAAAATATCTAAATATAAAATTTGTAGGAATGTAGAATATAGAAATTTTAATTATTCTACAAACTTGTCTCATAGATGTTAAGGCATATACCTAAGCACCCTGTAAACATATATAAAGTGTTATGAAAAGAAATCACAATCTAAAGAGTATTTGATGGTGCGATTATGTGAGCACAAATTTTATTATAAGCCATAAAACACTTCAAGCCACACTTGTGGCACATGCGAATTACTCGTATACTCATATGGACAATCTCCACAAGCCGTTCATTGACAATCACTCATAAATAATTATGTCATGAATTCAGCTGGAAATCAATCACTTGCTCATTAATGAATACCTTTTGGTTGGAACTGATTGAGTTTTTCCATAAATCCGTTACAGTTGATAGTTTCGTAATTAAAAATTAGAGCTTCAAATTCAAATATTGAATTAAATATTTAATTAAAAATGTTACTGATCTGTTTATGTTAAACTTAATTATTATTGATTACAATAAATTGTATTAAATGTTGAAATATGTATCTCATGGATAATGAAAAACATTTAACACATTTAAATATTTTTATTGATTTGAAAGTAGACAATCTTTGATTTAAGTGATTGTAAGTTAAATTTATGTTATTTTATGGAAAAACTACTTTTATGATATTGTAAATTATCAGTATTAAATTTTATTCCTATTATACTTAGATGGTAGTAAGTGATTTACTCTCTAGTTAGCGTTTAGAGAATTACTTTCCAGAATATATGTATGCATTTTACGTGTATATTGCAAACTCTACTTTACAAATTCTACCGAGTTCGAGTCAGTCTTTTTCATTCAGTACAGGGTAGCATTCAGGTTAAGTAATCGATCCACAGAGTGCTTAATGTCATCTTTTTCGTGCATACTACATAGGTTGCAGACGTACACAAAACTATACATAAAGCTGTCTAGCTTTCTTATCTGTCTATATAAATCTATCTATATATCTATCTATATATCCAGCTATATATTCAGCTATATATCTATTAATTATATCTATCTATCTAACTATCTACCATTTAACTAAAAGTATCGTATATAAATTATACACATATGGAAATAAGTTCGGTCTTAACAGTTCTGTTATTGTTTTAAATATTAATGATATAGATAACACTATAGACCATAATCTATAGTTTTTATTGGTTTTGATATTAAACTATATAGGTACCCATATAAACCAACTTCGATAAAATTACATAAAAATTTGTTAAAAATTAAAAACTATTTTGATTACAAAACGAATGATGGAAATTAAGTAAAATTAACTTATCTCATTCCTATTTGAACCGCTTATATTAACTTTAAATTTTTCCTTTTTGTTCTTTAAACATGAAATACCTGTACTTACCGAATTACAAAAACGTTATTCTACAGAATGTTCCTATTGAGATACAACGAACTGCCATAAATAGCTCAATGACAGCTGTTTTTGTTATTTATATGATTTCAAAAGTATTTACATCCATAACATAATTTAAGCGTGGTAATAGAACAGTGATATATTTAAGCGAAAAACAATAAATGGATATATATAATAAAATTTATGTGCTAAGAACTATAACATTTTATTATAAAATTGGCAGCTCTAATGAACCCTATAATGGTAGTTAATAGTAAAGAAAATTACAACTAGAACAAAAATGGTTGGAAAAGTTAAACCTCAAATCGAAAGCAATACCCAACACAGTTAAACATTCAATAAGTGCGAGTCGATGTTAGAATTAAATGCTGCATCTTTACAAACTAATGTTGGTTGAAACACGAAGGTTCAACAAGATCCTGTACTGTCACATAAACTTGTCAGCGAACAATGACACATAATTTTGATAGTTAGTGATCTACACTAGCAATCAACAACCAAATGTAAGGTTAGCTTTAAAAGGCACACGTTGATGTGAATATCAGTACTTCCATTTGGAGACATCTATTGCTCATAGTAATCATCAAATGCAAACTAGGCTTCTCGGTATGTAATATTTTGCTGTTCAAGATCCGCAACAGCAAAATACTAGAGTGTTGATGTATTTAGAAAATTTTTCTTCACGAATAAATGATATTCCTGTAGTTATATATTCTTAAATTCATAGTTTCAACTTAAGGCAGTAATATCGAAAATAATACAATTTTGATTAAACAAATTCAAAAAAACTTAATAACATCAAGTATACAGTTAAGGACTTCAAACACGTGAGCCAAATTAGCACATTGTGATCCCACACGATTCAGGTAATACCCACAATCATTGACGTGAAAATCGCAGCATCTTTTCCAAAGAAACGCGAACAACACATGAGATATTCTTCAGCTTATAATAACTAAACGTGATTTTGTTTATTTTTTTTTTAATTATGCGCTAGATAGGAATTTTTCTTCTGTTAGTTGAATAAAATTTTATTTTAAATAAAAAATTTAATACTCTAAAAAGTCGCATTGAATTTTAAAAAGCTAAATTCTGAGATTTTAAAGACAACTTCAATCCATATAAGTTACTATGTTCACTCAGATGATTACCTTTCAATGTATTAAGATCTAATAAATACAGATAACTTAATTTAGCTCTTGACAGTCATAATGTTTTAGAGCTTATATTTAATGTTTAAAATATAAACTTTTGTTAAAAGTGTAAACAGAAAAATAGACTAATATTTGACCTGCAGAACTATTAAACTACTATGTTATTCCTAAAATAATTACTGATTAATATTAGTGCATCCATTTTTAGTATACCGCCTATGGCAAAATACAATTTTAACTACATTTTAAATACATTTACTTTTTTTTTGGGCTTTAAATATATGAATAATTATATGTATCAGTTGTAATTTTTTTAACCATAAAAATATTGGAAACACTTTACTAGCATAACTTTATAGGTCTTATAAGTATACATAAGTAATAACTTGAATTTAGTGCAATAAGGGATGTCTTAAAACCTCTTATAGCTCCAATGGCATATAAAATACTATTATATGACTTTTAAAATTTTTTTAATGTCAAAACTTCATGTAAATTTCATACTTTACTGCGGTACTTATTAATTCATTGTATGGCCTAATATGAACCCAGTGTTTCTACAAACAAATCACGTTTCACATTCACATTTAATTAAAAGGCACCGCCAGTACTGATCGTTATAATCTAGATTTTTACTCTTTACGGCCATAAAAAACAGATAAAACTATGTGAAATTGTTTAGTAAAGAATTCTTAAACAATAACAAGTCAGTCAGAATGTAATTAAACTTGAGTCACATAATACATAACCACACCAACCACACCAACCACAAGAGCTCAACCCACACAATGGTGAACTGGAGTTACACATAACTGTGCAGAAGCGATTGCAGAAACGGCATTAACGATACTACGGAATCCGATATACAATTGCACTTCTCATGCCTTGGGTAAAATGCACCCGGGCGTGGGTGAAAGAAATGCAGCAGCATAAGACATCAGCATGAACAGCGAACTACTTAAGATGTATGATGTTCACTGCAAAATGCCAACTATAGGGCGCAAATGGTTGTATAACCAAGAGTATAAGACATTTGTGTTAAAATAAATTACATGCGGTCCAACTTAGCCGCAGTATTTGCATTCAACAAACTAACGAACAATTTCCTCAGTGGCTTATCTACAAAACCAGCAGATACAGTTGCTCTGGTTTTATCGTTTTTATTTCGATGATTTTTTATTCACGTTAAATACGGTTTACTGCCTTTCCAATTCAGTCAGTTAGTCAGTCCGTCAGCAAAACTGGCTAAGTCTAGCTAAGTTGGTCTTTTTTTACCTATTTTTTAATTTTTTATCTGTTAGCCGCCTCATGTGCATATTAAGTAATAGAACATTTTTTTCTTATATTTTTTATGTTGTGCATTTGCTTGGCGTTAAGCCTTTCCATGGCGTAACGAAATTTGTGCGGTTTGCATTTTTATTTAGGTAATTTGATCTGCATTCAACAGTCACAACCTAAACAAACAACTTAAAAAGATAAAAATAAAAAAAAATAAAAAAAACTGAATAAAAGAACTTTAAACACGAAATGAGCTCCATTTTTGGTTTCATGTGCAAATCGCAACAGTTTGCAGTTATCATAAAAATATATATACGGATATGTAGCTATGTGTATCTCTCACTCCAATTTGAATTTTTTTCAGTTTAATCAAAAATGATATAGTAAATAAAATTTATATTGAATTTTTTTTTTTCACTAATTTGAAATTATTACTTGAATGTCAAAATGATATAAAGCCTCGCAAAAAAAGTAGCAAAGTTAGGAACGAAAATGAAAAATGTTGAGACGAAACTGGCTTAAGCCGTTTTAGCAGCATATAAATAGTTGGTAAGTTCTACTGATAACAGAGCTATCTAATCTAGTAGATGGATTCAACTTTCATTCAAAAACAATAAACAAAATTTTCATGCATCACTACACTTCAGAGTCAAATCGACAGTCAACTGAGTGAACAGCAACTGACAAACCTTGCCCAATACGGCGAAAAACTCAATAGATATGTTAGCTGGTAAGGTTATGGTGTCCGTATTTTGTGATGCAGTTAGAAATTTGTTCATTGACTACCTCTAAAATCGCCTAACCAATTATAGCGATATATACATGTTGCTACTGGTGCATTAAAAGTACGAAAACGCGCAATAACAGCCCCATATGAAAATGTCCTCTTTCACCACGACAATGCACTGTGTAATAAATTGTTGGCTACCACAGCCAAATAGTACGTATCATACTTATAATTGCTTCCACATCGTATCTACTAGATTTAATGCCCATCGATTAGTACCTGTTCGCAGATCTCGAACTTCTATAACTCTAATTTCTCTATATCTCGAACAAAAATGTTGTTCCGTGCCGACAGGAATATGGGAAATTGCATTCTATAAGTCGAATTTTTGTTTTAAGTAAAAATGCATTTTGCTGTTAGGGGAAGTCCATTTTTCCAAACCAAAGGTTTAATTTTTTTTTTCGTATGTTGCTTCTTTGTGCAAATGCCAGTCGTTGGCAACGTGGTTTAAAGTAAATAAAATAACTTCCAATGCTACTTTTAATTATTATATTGACCTTGACAATGTAATTTGTACATTAAACTTTTCTACAGATGACGATATTATTAAGTACTATATAGCTCTAAATTGCTAGATCCAATTCTAAGCGCAACGGAAAGTGATGATGAGGGCTCGGTGGATATAATTGTTTATCAGCCTTCTAAGAATGAAGTAGAAGATTCATTTAAAATTCTGAACTTATATTTGCAAACGAATGATACTACAACTAATAGTGATAAGAGTAAGAATAAAGTGGAATCTCTTTTTACTGAAAATAAGAAAAAAATTGAAGACCCAAACCCTAATTTCTGAATATTATACTTCACTATAACTTCTGTGCTTTGTTTGATTGCAAATAAATAAATATCTTAAAATGTGATTCAAGTTTCTTTCAAAAATAAAAAAAGTCCAACCTTTGCAGAATTGTACTTCGAGTTATGGAAGTTTGACTGTATATATATTCTACCTGTTCACTTTAAGTTTAAATTTCTACAAATATGTTATATACCTTTCTTGAGGCTAGCTTAAATATTTCATATATTTTTAACAATGATATGCCTTTTTTGTGTATTTTTTAAGGCATCATTAAAATATTATTTTATTAAATTTATATACCAATTGACACATCCTGAAATCCTTGAAATATCTTGTTTTGCAACTGCTTTAACCACACATCATTACAAATTTGTATGTCTGTCTCTCACGAGTCAACGATTTCAGGTAAACGATTTTTAAGTAAAGGTGCTACCAAGCTAGATACAAAATTATGATAATGCCGGTATTGTGGACTGAAACAAGTTAAATTGAAAATCCATAGTCAAGCATTCCATTGCCAAACCAAGCAAAAACTGCACTTACTGCAACTGCAACAAAGAAAACCCTTAAAAATTGTTATTTTTTAACTTTTGTCTCCATTGAAAATATATACTTCAAAAAAATAAAAAAGTATATAATTAAGTATGTGAAGCAGCTGAGTTGAATTCCATTAATTTTAATGGAAAAAAGATAAGTAGTCACAGTCAGAAACTTAAACTCATATACATTTTTTTTTTTTGAAACCATACATATAACATCCTTGCATATATAAAATATGTAAATATATACTTAAAAAATTTTATATAAACATTTTGTGTGAAGTAATGCTATAAAGATACATTTTTGAATTAATTATAGATTTACAGAACACAAAGCAAATTACTTACTTCTAGAATAAAATAGTAATTTGCTTTTAGCAAGATTTTTTAATTATTTTTAATTTTAAATTGCAATTGCGAAAACAAGAAAAAAAATTTATTCTATAGAGAATACTCATATGAGAGTCTTTGTGTGTTATAAATTAATTTTCGATTAGTATCGCTAATCGCTCAACTCATACAAGACTGTTGAATGACTGATTATATCACCTTTGGCTATAATTTATGAATAAAGAGCAATGCCACAAACCGGCCATAGGAAATATTTCAATTAATGACTTAGAACATTTCAAGGACTTTTGAAATATTTTTGCACGAATATTGATTTTATATCTTTAACTTTGTATATTTTACATAATAGATAAATATATTTTATGATAAATGCAAGTAAGGTGTTGCCTGTAACACCCTCACAATAGTCTTAGTACACGAATGGCCCGATTGTATAAGAAGACAAAAGCATTTTGTTCTTCAAAAGCGGTACATAGTGGCTTAACCCGTAAAACTTGCTTGTTTCATAATGAAACTGGTAATATAAGACAAAAAAGATAAAAATATGAGTAATTTAAAATAAAATTTTATATACAAAATAATAAAAAAAAAAAAACAATAATAAAATTAAAGTGCAAGTAGTAAAAAGTTACTAAAATATACTTATAGATTTATGAATACTTACACTTGATTTAATAGGAATAATAAAAATAATAAGTTTTGACTGAGCTTTAGAAATGCATATACATTTCAGAATTTTTTTTTATAAATAAGTTGTTACTAAATTATATACTTATAAGCACGGTTGTCACTTATGGTACTTTAGTATCAAAATTGGTACTTTTTTTTCCGTTTGGTACTCATGTTCAAAAAATGGTAC
>NC_051847.1:42484809-42509888 GCF_002237135.1 Teleopsis dalmanni
TTTGAACTACACTAGTGGGCATTAAATTCCAATTTTTTTTTATTTTTACCACATTAATTACTCCGGGCTATACGGCAATACAAAAGACAGTTTTAGGTAGGCCTAGACCATTACTAATGTTTCTACGACAGGTGACAATTGTCAATGAAAGACAAAGGCGCTGAGGTTGCACACGCCTTACCAGTGCCCGTCAATAGATGAAAAAACCTTTAATTGACAATTTAATTGTCAAGTTTTTTTAAGATATTAATTTTTGATGAATTTTTTTATCTAAAAGCGAAAGCGTAACAAATTTTACAAGCGGATATTGGCCTTAAATTTCAAAGTGCAGCTTTGTTTATTTTCTTTTTTTTTTTTTGTAAAGGAAAACAATCACAAATATTGAACTTATTTTTGTGGTAAAAAATTGTATGTTGAAATTGACATAAATTATTATTTATTCAATGAAATGCAATTTTGAATAATTTGTCAAATATTAAATAAAGAAAATGAGAGTAAAAATAAAAAATATTGACACAACTTAAATAGTTCAGATACCAAATAGTGAATTGTGAGCTATTCGTACTGTACCGAGAGGATTAAATCTATTTTGGAAGCAATTGTGTGGAGTAATGGTAAATGCTAAGATTAAATTAAAAAATATTTACATAAGAAAAACAATATTAGGCCTTTTTTTCTTAAGCAAGTTAAAAAAGTGCAACCGTTTATATGAAACAACATCACTACGCCTTTTCTTTTGCAAGCATATCACAAAAGAACAACCGCTTATTTTAAAAATAACATATGAAACAACAACACTGCTGGCTTATTTAGTGCAACCTTTTTAGCATAGTTGCCAATACTAAAAATTCATCTATTGTGAACGATTTTTGGAAGTACGGAAGTACAGATATTTGACAAATAGTAAGCAATTCTTTTTAATTTAGTGAAATCAAAAAATTATACTCGATTATTGAAAAAGCATTACAATACAGATTTTATTTACAATTATGTAAAAAATATTCTTACCTATAATTGCAAAGAATTATTCATTTTCAAAACTTTAACATTAAATTTTGTTACTTATTTTGCATATATAAGCCTAACAGAATTTCCAGTTCTTCCAGAGTTGATTTCAAAAGTAGTGCTTATTTTATGTTTTTTTTTTGCGACATACTTACAAAAGACAAGGCCTATTATCGTAAACAGGGTTAAGTATATTGAGGATTCTAAGAGTTAAAGTTAATACGACACACTTGTGATTAAGATTTTAAACAAATTGTGTTTTCTATACATAGTAAACATAGTTCAGATCTTTCGTTTAGATAAGAAATACATTATATAAATCTTGAAATTTTTTACAGTATATAGTTACCAATAGTTCAGTCTCAGCTTAAAGAATACTGTTTTATAAAGTGTCGACAGTTTGAAAATTGTCTGCATAAATAAGATCTTTTGGGTCACCACACAAAAACGTCAGAATTGTTAAATTGCTTGATCTTTTTAGTATTTTACGTCTTTAATACTAGAAATCTTAGGTTAGGTTAGATTGGAGTGGTGGTCTGTATTCAAGAAAGCCCACTATAGCTCAAAAAATGACACGTTTTGGCACCACAGGAATTGCACTGGTCCGTACATAGATCAACATGTCCAAAGGATCACCATCGTGACCAAATTTAATGCATTGAAAGCAACAACAAACTCAATTTTGACGTGCCCACAACTTTCTGCATAACATTGGCATAAGACCGGGTTGATATAGTCTTTTGCTGAAATGTATATATATATATATATATAGAGCTCGGCAAAAAAAATATATCAACCAGGTTTTAGGTATGAAACATATAAGTGTATATATATTTTAGGCATTAATTTATCTTTGAAAAATATTTCTAAATATTGGATAATAATAAGTTCTATTTATATTCATTTTCTTAACATTATAAACTGTATTTTATAACATTTTTACATAGGATTCCTATATATTATAAAAGAACTGCTACTATTAGTATCAGTATCAAGGTCTTCATCAGAGTAAGTATACGCTAACTATAGCATTTATAATCTACCTCTGTAATATATAATATCACTATGATATATAATATCTATATATTTATATAATATACGCTATAATCTATAATATACCATACTTTATATATTTTATACTTTATTTTTATTTTATTTAAATATAAGTCTAACGTATGTATTTACACTTACATATTTTAATTGTCGATTTACCATTGAAAAATATGTCATCTATATAACGTAAGTATATGTTATATATTTTACTTTTTTAATATAAATTATTTCCATCTGTAGTGTGTTTCGGAAAATTTCGTCTTCAGTTTTAATTTTAATACTTCATATTGAGATAACTTAAGAAAAACACTGGATTCAGGTAAAATTATTTGAAATTAAAATAATAGTTCAATTATTATACATAAAATTTGTAAATAATGCAAAAAACTATATAATAGTGTATTCTAAAGACCTTTGTTGACAAATTTAGTGATAGATTTTAATGGATTGTAATGATGCATTAGGTCTATTACAAGAAGCTTTCTGAATTTCCGCTAATACTTATTAGGCCTTTTATTTGTATGGGAGTCTTCAATTTTGACATTTGATTTTTGTTGAAACCTAGTGTATGTCAAAAATGAGTACATCATAGTGTTTCAGCCGCTTAATGTATTCGATTATTGATCCCATGGCTAATATCTGTAGTTTTATTTATACTATATGCCCATGATTTTAATTCGAAAAAAAGTATATATTTCATAAATTGATTTACCTTTGAAAAATATTTCTATTGAAATATATTTCTTTTCTTAACATTTTAAAATATTTCACCTTGAAGTGTTTTTCAAAAAATCTACAAGTTCTATTTCCAAGCTAAATACGGATATTGTTATAAGATATTGTTAAAAATTGGTTACAGGTAAAATTATATTAAATATTTTATTGATTCACCTATTTTTTGGCACCTATTTTAATTGTTGAGATTGGCTATATAATGTATATATACATGTATAATGTATATATACATTTCAATATATTTTGACATTTCCATCCATTTTGACATTTGCAAAATTTCTAATGTTCTAAATGAACTATTTTTTTTCATAGTTTGCAATATAATCCAATTAGTCTACTGAGTCGTATTAACGTATCTCGTAAATTTCTTAATTTTTATAAGACTTTACGAACTACACAACTTAAGACTGACGTCCTTTTTGATATCAGGAAGGAAGGCTTGAAAGTATTGTATTGACATTATCGTGGTAAGTTAAATTATATTAAGAATTCTTTAAGATTATTTTATATATAATTCTGCCATTTTTATTTTTAAAAAAATTGAGAAACAAAGTGCAATTGAAAAAATTTGCACTGTACTTTTTTAAAAAATATATCTTATCTTGTCTTTCAATGCATATACTCTGTCAAGCTTAAATTCTTTTATTAAAAACTAGAGACGACAGTACTTCATTCTCTTTACGATACGAAAAGTACACAATAATGAAAGAGACACATATATTAATTTCTGCTCGGGACTAAATTTTTACATCGTGTATGGTAGAGATTGTTAAACAACTTCTTTGAGTCACGAACACAATGTTAGTATTTTATAAATCTACATAATATATATAAACCTATATGTGTATGCCATATAATACACATAGCGTATTTGTTTTGATCAGCTACAGTGAAGTCAAAAGTATATAGTGAATATGTCAAAAGTTATCACGGAGTTCGTGTATACTTAATGTTCCATTTAAGTTTTTTAGTGCTTTCAAATGGTAATGAATAGTATAGTATTCAATTGAGGATAATGCATAATGATATATAAAAATTAATAACTTAGCAAAAAATCAAAACGTGCTTTTCATAAAACTAATATATATCACATTATGGTAGTTTACCGATTTCTGTTATCCTTATATGACTATTTATTGTTATATAGTGCCCGTTTCTTTCTTTGTTGCCCTACCTCCGTGATTACATACTTCTTTTTGCAAATAAATATAATATAGATATTATAAATAATAAGGTGATCTTCAGATATTGAGTTCTTAATGTCCTAATATTTTTTAAAGCATACCTTTCCCTCTCCGTTTTTCTATAAAAAACTCTTCATTTCTTGGGTTGAAGATTCCTTCACAATATATTTGTTAATATACCAACTATTAATCAGTTGTTAAAAAAATATGTGTATGAAAAATATTTAATTTAAGAAACGTTAAACAAATTTATTATTATTACTTATATCTACTAAATAAATTATATTAAAATTCATATATATTATAGTTTCCAAACTAGTAGCCGTAAATATGAAGCCACAAAATGTACCACGTAAAAATAAACAAGAGCGTAAAAATAAGGATACAAACCCCCGTCAACAAGGTGACTTTCCTACATTAGGTGAGTCTTTTGGGCAGCCTTATGGACAGCTTTATGGACGAAATGACCAGCGGAAAAATATAGATGCCGGCTCTAGCGTACGTGATGATAAACCATCAGCAGCAGATTTAAATTATGACTTACCAGAAATTATAAAGGAACTAAAGACATGTCAAATAACTGAAGATACCGAAAAAGTTGCTTGTACCTCAGACAATTTTTGGACAATGTCATTCCCAACTGAACAAGAACTGGATGATGATGCTATAACATATAAAAAAAAGCGTATTAAGCGTCCTCAAATATGTTTAGATTCTATTAGTACTCAAACAAATTTTGATACTCAAGTTGATGGTTCTGTCTTTCATCCAACCATTACAATAGATAAAGAAGGCAATATATCTAATATTCCGCCGAACGTGATAACTGATGGTTTCGGTATAGTTGGACTTCAAAGCATGTTGGAACGACGCAAACGCAGTCCTGAGTTAACTTATCTACAATTGGGCGTTGACGTAAATCAGCTCGATATCGACTTAATGTCTGATTCATTAATTTATCCAAATTTTGGCGGTGCCTTGAACCCTATTATTAAAACAAAAGATAAGGCACCATTCAACGGCACTAGGCGCCAAAATAGTGAAATGACAGAAGAAATGCTACTCTATATATTTTATTCATGTGCATCATTTAGTAAACAAATGGAAGCTGCTGTAGAGCTATATGAACGCGAATGGCGTTTCCATAAGATGTCCAGCGTTTGGATGCAAATGGGACCGGACGAAATCTATGAACATGATGGTCCACGAATTGCTGGTATATTTAAAGTATTTGAGAAAGAAGAATGGGGCTGCTTTTTAAAATATTCAGTCATTAACGTTAATGATTTATGTGAGCGTCCTCAACTAAACGCTTTCGAGAACCAATAAATTATTAATTATTTTTAATAATTTGATATTAATTACTGTAAATAATTTGTTATTTATAATTTGTGATTTATTATTATTAATAGTTAGTTATTGTTAATAATTAATTGTTAATAATAATTAGTTATAAAGTAATAATAAATTATTAAAAATAATTTATAACAAATTATTGATAGTAATTAATCACAAATTATTAGTAGTAAATTATAGTTATTAATTAGGATTAAAGTAATACAAATTTTGCAGTAATAATTTATTTTATAAAAATTGTAGTGTTAAATATAAATTTATTTGAGTTAAATAATGTTTGGAAATAGTAGACGATAATATTTATATTAACTTTTTTTGATAATATATTTTTCAAAATTGAATAAAAGATGTATTATCAAAAAAATTTGTGTTTATTAATGTATACTTAAAGCTCAATAAAAATAAAAAAATATATATTAAAAAATAGCATATTTTCTCCAAAGACAATTCAACTATTAATGAGGATTCCCTTCTATGGTACATGAATTCTTTTATCATGGTTTAGTCCCACACATTTGATAGTACCACGCAAAATTTTGAATATGACGTATGGCGCTCTTAAAAAAAAATTTTAAAACGAGCAGTGAATGGCTTTCCTCAAAAGAAAAATTTTACTCTTAAGTTTCAACAATTTTTACTGAACTGCACAATAAAGGCTGATCTGTTATATCCGACAATACTTAGTATATCCTCTTACAACCTTTAATTTAATGACTTTTGTTTCCAATTTATAACACTACGTAAGCTATCATTATGGAAGAAACATATTGGCACTAGGCGTCAGTTGACCAATAGGTCCAAATTGGCTTTAATATTGATTTGTAAATTCCCAATTTGTTATCGGGACTGAGTTCAGAGTTGCGATTTAGAAGCTGGTACAATTCCTTATATTTAATGCATCTTTTGGCTTCAATATGTCTTGTCGATGTGAGCCTTCTATCTAGATTAATTCCTAGATATTTCACATAATGTGATTGCGCTATATCCACATTATTGATTTTAATTGCACTGCAAGCCACTCCATTCAGCAAGCCACTCTTCAATGAAACCAAGATGCCTGGATAAATTCTGTGTTGCTATAGTGTAGTCACGGTCGTTACTGACTATAGTTAAGAATAAAATAATATTTGCTGTAAAAAAAAATTTATTTAAATTTGCAAACGATTAGCTAACACATGTATGATCCCACTAAGTGGAATGTATCTCAACATTTGGAATCCCAAAGTATGCAATAATCACAACTGGTAAGTAACAATTATTTTTAGTATTTTTGTTATTTATTACAAAATTTGATGTGATAAATTGCAAAATAAAATATACAATTGCAATTTACGAGCAATAACCATAATAAACATCAGCAACAACATGTCGTGTAGCTGCAACATAATCTTCAGATACGCAACTGCGTAGGAATCAAAACGATTTACGATAATTTTTTCAAAGTCTTCATGGAGGAGTTGTTCATTGTATTTTGATATTTTACTTTATGATTATTAAAACATTTTTTTGTTTTCTTTTTATTTGTAGATAAATATTATTGCAATTTATACAACAATTTGTAGCTTTACGGGCACGTTAAATAATCCACGCCGAGTAATTTATCTAGCGGCAGAAATGGCCAATAATGCAACCATAAAAATGATTGTTTTAATTTAACATTTTAACAATTAACATTTTTACAAATATTGCAAAAAAAAAAACAATATTTAAAACAAAAAAACCAAATTATTTGCAAATTCCAATGCAAATCACACCTTCATAACATTTTACTCCGAAATAAGGCGAATTACCTGGCAAATTTTTTTAATTGAACTTCTAAGCCGTCATTTGATTGCAAAGATTGTTAAATAATGTGAAGTAACAAATATTTAAGGTCAAATAAATATATTTATTTTAAATATATTTTTAATATGCAATAGTGGTAAAACACGAATACCGACTAAATAGTTCAATAGAAATTTCGATAAGTTAGATCTTTCCTAGAAACGTGCAATTTTATAAACCACTGACCTATAATAATGAATAGTAGCTACTATTTCTGTAGATTAAAACCGATATTCTCATTGGGAAGTATTATGACCAAATTGTGCTTGATTTATTTGCTTTGAGATAATGGATTCTAGTTGACAATCATAGTGATACATAATAAACGCAATTCAGTTATAAATAAGACTTTATAATATATATTAATGTGTAAACATGTAGTATAGATATATGTCTATATGTCGTCTATTTAGAAAAGATCTGCCAATCTTCCTCTTTTATGTAGTGTTTGAGTGTTTCTTTATGAGAACTTTCCAATTTAGAATTTTGCATATAATAGTACTGATGTTTAGATCTTTATGTAGATCCCCTAATATTACATTTCACACCTGTTATGCTCCTTGGTAGGCCCCTTGACAGAAATTTACTTCGAGAGGGTTTTCAGTTAATTTTAGCAATTTAGAAAAAAAACATATTTGTAATAAAACAGTCATTAATATTGAATAAATACATAAAAATATGTTTACATATATATACTAATTATATGCATGCTTCATAGCACTCATATAAGAGTGATATCCAGATTATATGGAACTAAAAAAATTTTTTACAATACAATTAAATTAATAAAGTAAAAATAAATTAATAAATAAATGAATTTTTATTTAAATTTAAAAAAATTAAATTATTTTATAATTTTAATATAAAACTTTTTAATATTATATTAAGCTAATAAGAAATATATTCTCCTAGATCATATGAAACTAATTTTCTGATTAGGTAAAATTTTCTAAAAGATTTATCAAATTGATTAATAAAGTAAAATTTAATTAAACTAATAAATTATACCTTTATTAAATTTGAAGTAATTAAATTATTTTACAATTTTAATATAATCCTTTTTAATATAAAATTAAACAGATAAAGGAATATACTTCCTCAGATTATATGGAATTAATTTTCTGATTTGTTAAATTTGTTCAAAAAGATTCATCAAATTAATTAATAAAATAAAAATAAATTAAATTTATGAATTAATTCTTTATTAAATTTAATTTCAAACATAATTTGAAATTATTTCATAATTTTAATAAAGAACTGTTTAATATATAATTAAACTGATAAAAAAAATATAAACTCTCTCTTATAAGAAATAATTTTAAAAGATTGATTATTAAATATTAATTGTGTTTTTTAACTGTTGTTAAAATAATAAAATAGCAAATTATATATATACAAAAATATTTTTTTATATACAATTTTTTATCACTTAAAATAAAAGAAAAAACTGTACTCGCTACTATGCTTTCGCGGACCTACAATCATCCATTAGTTCGGTTAATTATAGGTAGGCAGAAGCGAACGATTTTCTCTGCCTTCTTTGATTAGAGTTTATAAAATCCAAATTTATTTGTAAACTCTTGCCAAACCAAGAAGGGGGAATTTTTTTTTATTTAATTTTACTATATTGATTTAAAAATTGTTGAAACCAAATTCGACCACACCGAGCATCGAACCAACGCCTGCTGGAGAAATTCTATTCTTCAACGCCAAGCGTTAGCTCACTTGCCCATTTAGCCATTTTTATTCGGGTGCCTAAAAACATTCTTAAGCAACTATGGTTAAAATATAATGTGGTGAAGTGGTATAGTGGTATAAATATGGTGAATATTAACAAACCAAACCAAAAATTATTAAAGCTAATAACAAAGTAATATATACACTACGTTTACGCGAGTCTTAAAATCACTTTTAAAACTGATTTTAAAATTTGTTCTTAGAGCGTTTACGCACAAGAATTAAAAGCACTTTTAAGGTAACTGTCAATCAATCAGCTGTTTAACAGCAAACATAAATGTTGATTTTAAACATTTTAAAAATGAATATGGTAAAATTACAAATTGTTTTACTTTTATTGCAAAAAAAAGATATTATAACCAAAATTGTAGAAAATAATAATAAAGCAACAATGCTGATTTTAAAATCATTCCGTAAAAAATTTACAAAATTACGAGAAATGCGATTGCAGCTCTTTAATAAAATGGCAATACGTTCCGCTAATGAGGCTTTAATGAATGTAAATGTTTTTATAAAGTTTTTCATAAAATATTTAGAATGCATTTTTGTTTTTAGCTTCCACCACGAATAAGAACTTTTAACAAAAGGAAGAGAAGTTCGGAGTGGTGGGATGTTGAAGTTCTGCAGTTCTATGACGATGAACAATGGATTGCTGATTTTCGAATGAATCGACAAATATTTTTCAGGCTTGTAGATTTGCTTAAGGATAAAATGGCACCAGCAGAAAATACTTTCGTTGAAGGGTTGTCTGTTGAAAAGAAAATAGCTATTGCAGTTTACAAACTTGCCTCTTGTGCTGAATACCGTGTAATTGCAAAGGGATTTGGAGTATCAAAAAGTACTGTTTGCTTATGTGTTCACAGTTTCTGTAAAGTTTTAATTGAAAATCAAGTCGGCAAAATATTATCCTGGCCAAATGCATTAGAATGTGAACGCATAGCCTCGAGATTTGAACAAAAATTTAAACTGTCAAATATTATTGGTGTTATAGACGGCACTCATGTGCCAATTAAACCCCCAAAAGACGGTGCTGCAGACTTTCGTAACAGAAAGGGTTATAGTTCCATTGCAGTGCAAGCTATTGTGGATGATCAATATTTATTTAAAAATATCACAGCACAAAATCCTGGCTGTGCACACGATGCATCAGTGCTTAGGGGCAGTTCTCTATACAAAAACCATAATACATTAATTCCTGAAAGCCATAGTGAAATCGACGGAATTTACAACGCCTCAAATGAAGCTATGCTTTTTAAACTTCCTTATTATATTATTGGTGATGCAGCTTATCCGCTTTGTAACTGGATTATGAAAAATTATAGGGACGAGTTAACTGTTGAAGAGACATCCTTCAACTTATATTTGAATCAAGCACGAATTGTTGTGGAGCAAGCATTTGGTCGCTTGAAAGGAAGATGGAGAATACTTTATAAGAAGAGCGACCTAGATGTTTACAATATGCCGCATGTGATAATAGCGTGCGGAATTCTTCACAATTTTGTGGAGATATCTAAACAACGTTATAATTCCTCATGGGATGTAGAAAGAATCCACGGTGAAAGTGAATATCCCCAACCTGAACAGATGTACAATCGACAAAATTCGTCGTCCGGACATCTTATGCGAGATCATATATGCGCGCACTTGGCGAGAAAATATCCACTTCTACATAGAAGCAATTAAAAAAATAATGTAGAAAAAACCAATTTTTAATTAATTAATTTATACGTTTATTTATAACTAACAATATAATATATATAATATAATATATTTATAACAATTTATGTTTAATAATAAATTTAAATAATTGAAAATAATAAATTTAATATTAAATTGAAATATTTTTTCAATTTTTAGAGAATAAAAAATAAAAAGATTTTCAAATATAGAATAAAAAATAAATAATTTTAATTAATTTAAATTCTGCGATGCAATTAGACCTCTGATAGCACTTTCAATTGTCTCATTGCTACTACGCACCAAATTTTCATTGTGCTTACGCTGCTCTTCCAGCATTTTCGTTTCCCATTCACGCTGTTTTTCCGCTTCCTCGCTAAAGAATTTTTCTTGGCGGCTAATCATAATTTTGCATTCGCGAGACCAACTTTCATGAAAGCTGGACAATGCCTTTGCGTAACTTCCTCTGCCCTTCGATCGATCTAGTCGAATTTGCGTTGTGGTGGTATTTGATGAAGTTGACGTCGAAGGCAAGTCATCTATTCCTAACTCCCAATTCGTTTCATCTACGTTATTCTGCGAGTTCGAAAATGCGGATGTCGAAGGCAAATCAAAGTCTGAATTGTGCTCATCTGTGTTGTCATTCAAATATTCTTCATTCCATTCGCCTACAATTAAAGAAATTAAAGTTCGGTAACAATATATTTACTTCTATGATAAATTACCATTTAAGTGTTCAATATCAAGAGTATCGCACCCGTTATTTTCAAGAATTGATGATGGTCTTGAGTCAAGGATTTCGCACATCAATGGATGGTATTCCATGCAACTGTTACCACTACAATTGTTATGTTTTTTTATTTCAGAGTATTGTCTCTTTAATACCTGCCACTTTTGTTTAATTTGCTGTACACTTCTGTACCAGCCACTGATTTCCAGTTCTTGGCGAACAATTTCATAAATTGTGTCCTTTCTATATTTTTTGCCGTCTAACAATTTAATTATTTGTTTTTCTGCAAATATTTTAATTAAACATTCTTCCTCCTCTTTCATCCAATTTTTTCTTTTCATTTCCCTTTTCTCCATATTTTTAGTTATTTGGTTAGTGTTATTTGTAATAAAATTCAAATTATTTGTACCTATTTACTGTTAACAGCTGACAATTCAAACCTTAAACTGCTTTTAAGGTGTTTACGCAAAGCGTAAAAGTGACATTTCTTACTAAAAGTGATGTTAAACTACTTTTAGTAAGCTAAAAGTGCTTTTAAGCAAAATTCAATTTAGGGTGTTTACGCGATCTTAAAATCGATTTTAAGAGCCTTAAAACAACTTTTAAGGCTCGCGTAAACGTAGTGATATATGCATATTTATTACATAAAAACTATAAAATTTGATATAACCAATAAAACACATAATTAATTATAAGTATATAATGTTAAATTAATTATTTTATTTATAATTATTAAATCATTTACTACAAAATAAATTATTTTGTAAATAATAAATAAAAAATAATTATTAATAAAAATTTTATTTTTACAATTATTTTTAAGAATATGTTTATTATTGTTTTATGTTTTTTCAATAATTAATTTAAATTTTTAAAATGGTTTTTTAATTTATTAAAATAACAAATTATTAATTATAAATTATTATTTGTTTTTATAATCATCATATTAATATTTATTTTCTCCTTTATTTGTTAAGAGAATCTCTATGTAAAATAATGAATTTAGTAGTACATTTTTTTTTAATAATTCTTTAAAAAACTTATATGGGCAATTAATTATTAAGTATATTATTTTACAATATGTTAAATATATATAACAATTCACAAAAACTTTGAAACTCAAGAAAATATATTCCAATACCTTGTAACTATATATAGAAAATATATTTATAATCGAACCTATGTATTTAGTGATTTTCGCCTATTTGTCTGTCTGTAGTTGGAGATATCCGCCTGTATGTTTGTTCTCGTAAAATAATTGTTCAGTTTTAAGGTGCTACAAAGAAATGGTAGCGTAGCAGCAGAGTGAAGAAGAAGAATTAAGTCAGTAAAAATCTGGCACATTGGGAAATACGGGCTTCCTCTAGAATTTGTTTAAATCAAAGTGATTAGAAATTAATATACTAAAGGTAAATATTATTATTAGAAGCAATAGTATATAAGTGGGCTGGTTTGTTTTAAACTGGTCGTAGAAATTTTTAACTACTTGGGTCTACCAAGTCTACCTATCAGAGGGTAAGAAGTTATAAAATTATTATTATAAAAGAAAGAAATTATTTTTAATCAGAACAATGCTTTCTTTCATTCAGTTAAAAAAAATTATCAAGAGTAAAATGTTTCTTATAGACACTCAAATCTTCAACAGTTTTATATCTGAATGAGGTTTGTTACCTCTACTCTGCTTGCGTAAATCAATATAGATTTACTCAACCAGAGTCTACGGAGAATCTGTTTCCCTCCGGGGAAGAGTTTTTCTTCGCTGTCCATATATACATAATCTAACAGCACGCTATCTATCGATGAATTGAAGACCCCATATAATTCCAAATTCTGGTACTTACAAATTCACCTACTCTACACCTAAGATTTAAATTGAAAACACTTCAAAATATATGTAAATTCTCTCATGGAATTAGTATTAACTATCAGTTGGTATGCTACTGTGTTAGAATGTTAACTTTATAGAAAGTAATTATATATTTATATAAGAAATTAAAATTAAATTAATATTAAATTAAAAAATTTTATAATATATCTGTCGTCAAAAACGTCCGTGTGAATTAGAATTAAATCTATTGGTTCCTTTACAGAAGCAAAAGTTTAAATTGTTAAAATAAGTAGTCTTTTGTTAGATTTAGCGGTCTTTGACTTCTTGCTCTATTGCACACCTCGAGAAATTCTTTCATGGAAAACTCTTTAAATTCAACTAAGTCATAATAACTGCTGTAGTAACGTATTTTGCTGACCTTCTTGAAAACCTCCTCAGAGACGGTGTCAATAAATTGTAAGATCATTGGAATAATCATTTTAAAATTGAGAGAGATTATAAGGCAAGATAAAGTAACTCTTGCCATAAAACTTTTTGAAAAGTTTGACTTTTGAGTACCAATTACAAATCCTTTTTTTTCAATCCGTTCTGCGAATATGTTAATATCTCATAATGGATTGAAATGAGTTATTAAGATTTGCTAAGCTTCTGGAATGCCAGAATATCTTATATTGGAAGTTGAAATCAGGATTTTTTAAAGCTTCCTGAAAAACACTACAGATATCGGATTGGCCAAACGAAAGATCGTTGAAATAAGTTCATTCAAATTGTGGGAGAGTATATTTAAAAAATTTATTTATTTATTTTAAAGTTAACTAAGAATTAGGAACTGGGCTGCTAGATCTTTGAATAATAAAATCATTTTCACAACTTAAAAGCCGATTTTTCCATTTCATTTTCCATTCGATATATTGAATTGTGTTATTCAAATTGATTAAAAAATATGTAAGTTTTCGGAATTAATCTATTGTTAATGCTATTTTCCATTTCTGTCTATATATTTCTTGGTTTTTTTTTAGGATACTTTAAAACTTTTATGGATTTTCAGATCACCCAATATATCATCCTTATCTTATCCTCCCTATAGTATTGTTCTTGCACTTTTACTCGTGCTACGAATCTTGTGTTTAAAATTTTTCATTTTCCATCTTTTAAAGAAAACATATATATATATATATATATTGTTTATATACTTTATTTAACTTATAGATAAAAATTTATTAATTTTAATTGCTTGTTATGACACTCAACTCAGATTTTCCTTTAACTCGGAATTAAGAAATATATATTGTTGTTTAATGAATAGTTCATTCAATTAAAATTATCTTTAATTAACTAATTTCGAAATCTTATATGCATTTCTGAACCACAACACAAATAAATAGAAAAGTAAGAGAGAATGTCTAAACCGTAAAACCAAGTTGTTAACCTTCAGAAGATCGTTTCGAACGCGATGAACAAAAGTTCAACTTGTTCGCTTGTGACATTTTGTGGTGGCACGTTGGATGTGCGGATTGCACGAAGATGCAACTTTTTGCGGTTTGCTTAACAAAAACATGCCACAGAGTTATTTAAACAATCAACAGTACATAAACATGTGCCTCAGCATATTTCAACTAATAACAATGATGAGTGGAACCTCTGAAAAAATACGTGCTTACATTGTCCATTATTTTGTATACAATCATTTTGAGGCCCAAAAACAGACATTAAAAAATATCTGGAAAACAAATTAGAAAAGGTAAACAAAAAAATTGTCACAATAATTTCTGCAGATAAAATATAATAAAGTGCAGTTTTTAAAACAAATAATAATTTTTCATATAAATGCAGTTCAGTTGCGGTTCGCGATACCAGGGTGTTGAGAACCGCATTTGAGATGAACAATATCTGAACTTCTAACTCCGAAGACGGGAAGTAATTTGTTGTAGTTTACTACTTCTCTAATAATATATTCCCATAGATATATAAAATATATCTAAAACGCTTTTTGAGAATATGGTATACTGGACTACAAGTAACGCAGAGCTATGCCATAAAATATATCAGACAATAGGGACATAAAAAGGGGCACAAACCAGACTGTAAACTCGAATTTATGTAATGTCCCCTCACAGGTAACATTGAATAGATTCAAATGAGAGACACAATAGGGTACTAAGCCAAGTGACTCAATAGCGATAGGGTGCTGGAGTATGTGAAGCAAATCATATAGAGTAGTTTGTGATGTGATTGACCTCACTCATCTCCATTAATAACAATTAAAACGCAATAAAATAATAATGCGATATACCTATTGGGAAGATATATTGACAGAACGCTAATGCCAAAACTGATTATCAAAATTTGGAACCAGTTGTTGAAGACACTCAAAATATTAAATAAGTAGTAAAAACATTAATTGATGCAAACTGGCTGGTAACAACTCATGGCTATTGCTAAGAGTTTAAATTAATCGAATTCGACTATTAATGATTAAAAACCTTGGTTGAAACCCAAAACACGAAATATGGGTTCTTCATGTTTTTGTAGATAGAAACTTCTACATTTTTTGATTTGCCTCTCACACCAAAAGAGAATGATGCATTTTTAAAACGCAACATCACTGCAGACGAGATATGAGCTGCTCACAGAATTGTCAAATGGAACATAGTATGGATTATTGAAAGATGGACTATTACAGGAGTTATAGGAGAAGGAAGAGAAAAGTTTTTAATATAGGAAGATGCAGATATTTAATTATAATCTTTCACTTCACTTAATAAGAAGTATATTAACAAAATACATATCCAATTCTGTTTATTTGAATACGCTACTGTTATCGCTGTATGATGATCGATGCTAAAATTAGAAAATCACTGCCAAAAGAATTTCAATCGTGCTCAGCATTCGATCGCAACAAGTTAAACTTTACGATATGCTAAGCCGTAAATGCCAACTGTCACTTCATCTCGGCGTTCGACTAGTCATGAGCACAGAAATCCTAAGGTTGGTAAAACACGCTCTCGTTCACCATTGCAGCACATTTCCATTGAATTTTTCTAACTTATGGGTGTAGTTAAGTTCCAAGCAAGTTTAGTTCCTTAACTTAATTTATTTAATATTCCATGCAATGTGACTCGATATATACAGCAAGTGAAAATGCCAAGCATTTCGCACTGCTGTGCAAACGCTCTTGGGAGTCTTGGAAGTCATTTAATTGATATTTCAGAGACAGCTTGATATTATTTTTTTTGTTTTTATTTTTATTATTCCTATTAAAAAAAATGTCAGAAGTCAATGTAATTGTGTTCCAGTATTTGAAATTATTATGATTTACCATGAAAAACACATTATGGCTTAGTTGAGAAACAAAAAACTAATTGTGGCTTATCTGTGCCGGTAAAGTTGCTTAAGTTGCATTTTCAGGTTATAGAAACTATTAATATAGTAATTGTTATTAAATGAGTTGCACTATAAAACCGCTCTAAAGCAGTTTTTGGTAACTCAAACTCAATCAAGTGACTTAAGCATAAAAATTATTATTTTATAATTAAGCAATAATATATTTGAGTTATTTTTATCACCTTAAACTTACATATTAAACGACGGAGTAATCTTAATAAGATATGTAAAACTCAAATGCATTAATATGGATTATATTTTAAAGAGAGACTTAAATTCATTGACATTGAAATTATAGTTTAAAAGAATGGATAGAAGGTAATAAATAACACGATAGAAAATCATAATGTGAAGACCCATATTATTAACTAATGCACTTCAATTGATGCTGTAATGAAGCGCAGCGTTTTCCTTGCCGATCTGGTTGTGTGCAAAGCTTTACTTAAAAGAGCAAGCACTCCCATCTTTTTATGAACGCAAGGATTTTACTCCGCTTTTACTAAGCCCACCCCTTGTAATGCATTTTTAAGGTGATATATTAAAGTGCATTTAAAGCACTTCGAGCATACCAAAATCGAAATGCATACTTATAATGACATGGTAATGTAAAAGAACATATTCACTAGTTCTATAGAGTATATTGTACGGCTCAGCTCATGCACAGCGGCGACTCAACACTTTTGGGAACCCTTTTCTTGAGAATCTTGAGCAACTTTACCACTGAATAGCATCTTAAGCTTTGTCAAAGGTTCTAGCTGGTATTAAACACCGAGTTTTTCCCATCTACCGTAGCACAATGGGCCAATAGGCCTAAGTAAATCTTCGATATAACATATAGAGCATATTGACAGCGTATGTTCAACTGATGGTTATTCAGTTTAATGATCTCCCCAATTTGCATTATTTTGCTGAGAAACATCTTTTATATAGAGAATATTTACTATAGAATTTAATTTTTTTAATTTAGGTTTATTAAAATGTATTGATTTAATAAATATTTTTATGTTATGTAGTGAACTCTTCAACTTAAAATTTACGCTTTTCATTGAAGGTGGCATGCTATTCACTTTTTTTATGTGATTGAACATTAATTCATGTGGGGCTTGGTACAGGAAGACTTTTAGGAAACCAAATAGCAATATTGCTTAACGATCACTAAGGTAGAATTCGCAAATTTCTAGGCGCCCTGGTGCGTCAGCCATGTCTTTAAGAAGAAAAGTGAAATGCGATTTAAGAGATATTAATTATTCATGGAATAACATCCGTGGTAATAAAACGCAATATGAGTCCAATTTGAGAATAATCTTTTAATCCTCTTCCTTCTTTTCAACTTTAAAATTAATTAATTTTATTTTTTAAAGCTCCTATCAATAATTAAATGTAAATATCAATATTTTTCACATAGAAAAATATATTATTCTGCAGAACATATTTTTTCAGAAATTTCAAATATGGAAATCCAACAAAAAACAATCTATCTATTATTATTCATTCCACATAACGATAGAAATTCCAATTGATCGATAAAATATTTAGTGTAATTTATAAGGTATTCGGTGTGTGATGTTTCTCATGTCTCCTTCAATTCTAGTTCTAGCGGTTCTTAGCGGAATTTTTTCTTGTAAACTTAAAGTTCTAAAAACGTTACTGATTATCTTCGAACTATTATTGAATACTATAGTATTCAATTTGGGTCATATGTGATTCCCATACTAATCAGCATAAATAAAAATTTGTTGTAAAAAGTAATGTCTGTTATTTAAAATTAATTTGACATTTGAAAGGTTGAAATTAGCTATTAAGAAAAATTAGTTACAGATATTTTGTTAAATATTATTACTAATATGTAAAGACTGTTAATAATTTATGACAAAAATTTTATAAAAAGTTCAGCAACTAAGTAAGTTTATTTGTGTGTATATACTCTATTACGAAATAAAGTTTTTGACATGCCTGGTTTTAACACTTTTGTAGATAACAATTATCTTTGTTTCATTGTTTAGAAAATACTATATATTTAATTTAATTATTTGTTTATGTAAGAAATAATATTTTTAGGGTTTTTTCCAAGACTTCTCACAATACTTTTTTAAATATATTTTTATTTGTTTTAACGTATTTTTGTATACAATTATTATCAATGTGATAAGGATTAGTCGTCCTTAGATGATTCTAGTCATTTCAAAATAAAATAAACTAAATAAAATATTTCATAATTTGTTTATCATATAGTATAAAAGGATATGCTGTATACATCTCGCGTTGATACTAACTTCCAGTGCATTCTAGGAACAGAAAACATATTCTTAGGATGAGACCCATTCAAATTGTTCAGTTTTTCTTAGTAACAGCTTCAGTGCTGTTGCCCTTTTAGGGAATATAGTTGCAAACCTATTGAAATAGTTGTTCTTTCAAGTGAATATTTCCATTTCTCTTACATACTTAGATCGTGGCATTTCTACGACTGTTTTTAAGTAGTTTGTAGTTGGTTTAGTACATTTTGTTTTGACCCATTCTATGTCGAAGATGTTAAATATCTTCTTTTGCAAAGGCACATTTTTCTCTTTGACAATGTAGGCTATATATGCTTTGTCTTTTTAGCTTAGCTAAATATTGTTTATTGTAATTGCCAGTATTTCTCTACATGCACATTGTATCACCGGTATCTTAGTAGAAATTATGTCATTTAGCGTTTAAAATATGCCTGGTACAATGATGACTCAAAAATCATAGGTTTTCATCCTGTTATAATTTAAATGGCATGTTGAGACCAATTCATTTTCCAACTGAATGCAACATATTAAAAAATTCAACGTCTGCAAGTTTTTGAAATTCCTTTATTAACGGAATTGAATATCTATTACTTTCAATATATAGTAATATATTTTAAATAAATATATTAAGTTTTTGTATTTTTAACTTCACCACCAATGCATATAGTACCATAAGGGCTTTTTTATTGCAACAAATAGTGCCCCTAATAAAACCATTTAATAGATTTATGGATACAGGACGCTATATTTCTTTACATACTTTAACATAAGATATGCTATATAATTAATGCATGATGATATATAATATTACATGATGTTATGATAGTATAACATGATGACATGTTTAATCAAATACCCGAATGATATCATTTATTGTTGATCAATCCTCAGAAGTATAGTACATTAAGTTTTAAAAATGTAATGTAGCGCCAGCATATTCAAAACTTTGTCACAAAAAAATCAAAAAGAATGGTATATGAATATGCTCAAAAATTTTGTTGTTATTTGGATTTTATTGTTTGTTAACAACTCCTTAAATAATAGACCTTTTTCAAAAATTTTTTGTTATGTTGGTGCACCCTTTCTTGACATATGGTGCAAATTTGAGCGCCATCTGTCAATTAGTTTGTTTACAGCAGCTGTTAATGTGAGACTACCTCAAGTGCATTTAGCAATTTTTACTATGGAAAATTCTTGTTGTACGCGATTTTTTGACCAAACATGGCACCACTGTCATCGTTCAGGCACCATATTCGCCAGATCTGGATCCATGAGATTTTTTCCTGTTCCCGAAACTCAAACTGCCCCTACGTGGTAAGCGTTTTAAGTCGATACAATCGGTAAAAGAGAATTCGCTGAAGGAACTAAAAGCCATACCCTCACGGGCCTACGAAAAGTGTATGGCAGATTGGGTTAAGCGTTGGCATATGTGTATCGCTTCAGAAGGAGCATATTTTGTGTGTTTTATTTACAAAATCCGAGTACTTTTTGAGCAGAAGGTATATGAATGCTAATTTTGCATATAACTTAATTTATTAATTAATATAACTAAATATTACTAATTAAATTAGTAAACATTACTAATTAAGAAATTTGTATAAACACATGTCACAATTCTATTCACTGACTTTACGGTCTTAAATTAGAACTACGACGGTTCATAATCATTAGTAGACAGCACAGATAAGAAAAGCTTTAACCTCTTCCGTAAAATGGCACTCGACAAAAACAATTGTAGGTGTTTTAATCAGCTTAACGAGTTTTAAATGCTAAAAAGCGTATTTCTCATTTACTTAATAATAATTATTTTTGTGACAATAAAACCATTAAATTATGTTTTTGCTTTTGTTTTCATAATATTTTTAGATCTTAACACATTTTCAAGTAAAATAAACTTAAACTCATACGCAGTTCTGGTTTAAGTTATTACATCAACCGTGTCAACTATTGTGACAATCGTAGTCAACGGCCTTCCAACCGCTACCGCGATTGCTAAATTATTCCCAATTAATTTTTGCAATTTTTTAAATTACTTTTTAATTGAATATTCATGTGATTTTAAATTATTTATCTAGAATTATTTGCTCAGAATTTCGCTTTAGGCAAATCGTTCTAGTTTTGTAGGTGACCATAGTCTCAGTTGCCTTTCTCACGCGTATCCGTCCGTATGATTACACTCGTTAATATTATTAGTTATTTCCTTTGGTAACATATCTTAACGACTGAGATGATGTCACATGTTGAAATTTATGTGATGTCTTTTTGCTTTTCTTTGAATAAATTATTTTTAATAATATTTGTGTGGGCATAATTTCTACGTTATTTAGCCCAAGAGCGTGATAAGAATATAAAATGTAACTTGATTTTGTTCACAAAAATTTCTTTAGCCAATTTTTTATAAATTTGTGAGATAATCAAGAGAAAACGTTATATGTTATTTTGTAAAATTGTTTTTATTTTTAATTTATGTTGATAAATTTGTAGTTTCAATAATTCAAATTCCCGGTTTTATATAGATAGATATAGCATTGAAGAAATTGATCTACTTCGTTACCAAATGTTGTCTTTAAGTATTTTAAACTTTTAGCTTACAACAAATTTGTTTCAATTTATATGAAATCCAAACCCTTTTACCTATTCATCTACTTAAATCTAAAAAATGTACTACTATAATAGTAGCAGAATAAAATAATATGGTATGGTATTTAGGGGTATCGGGTTAGGCTAAGGTCGCTATGCACTGCGACCAGTTTGATCTATTGTGCAGCCCTTTGTATTTGAATATTTAGTAACTCGAGGAATTGAACCAGCTCATTCGGAGGGAATTTTAAAAGGTGTTCATCCTCTATTTGGTATGTAACTAAAATTTTGTTTCTTCTGTGGCCCAGTGCATCACAGTTGACGATCAGATGTTCCATAGACGACTCTTCCTCATCACAGCAGAATAAAAAAATAATTAATAAAATAAAAAATAAAATAATTAAAATAAAATAAATTAAACAAATTATTAATTATACTATAAGTCGATGGACGACAGTCGCTATTTTGCTAATATTTATTTATGTATATATTTATTTAAGATTTACATTAAGGAACTGTAAAAATAAAATTTTAAAATGAATAAATATTTAACATAAAAAAATAAAAAATAAATAAAAAATAAAAAAATACATACTAGCAGAATATCTACCAATACTTCACGAATAGATTAGACAGGCTAGCACTAAGTACTATGTAAACACCGCTGAATGCTTAACGAAACTAACTAGAGATATGATTAGAGAGATGTGATTAGCATTTAGGAATACAATTCTCATATTGATTTTTTCGGGTTCTGTGTTATTAGAAAACTATTCTTAGTCGGTAATGTTTATTTTCCGGTGAAATCAGAAACGCAATACCTTAATATTTCCTTTAATACAAGTAGCAAGTAGCGACCCGCTTGTTGTTATAAAACAATTATATGTCAAAAATTTTTGTTTCCCTGAAAATCTATATATTAACTTTAACGTATATTAGCTTTCAATTTCTTCTAAATTCATTAATTTTAAAATACTTAAAATTTTAAAAATAGCTTACTCTATATTTAACTGAAATCAAACTTTAAATCAGCGTCTATAGTGGCTAAACGTCTACACTGGATGACGAAATTATCCATATACATAACTTTCGGAATCATAAGAACCAAAACGATTAAGTAATGGGTTTTTGAGTTTCTTCAGGAATATTTCGAATATGTGATTGATTTCTTCATGAAAAAAAAGTATATTCGATACTTATAGTACATTTAAGTAGTACCAGTAGTACCATTCAAGTAGTACCAAATATACGACATTATTTGTATTATAATCGTTTTTCTATCATTTTTAGGATAGTTTTCTCACAAAATAATGTCACATTCGCTAGAAACGAAAACGAAGAAACTAAGAAACTTTATTTATTCTTACTCTTCTCCCGGATACAAAAAGCGCCTGTATTATTCGATAGACTGTAAATCATATGGCGCGTCAGTAATCCCCCCACAGACACAAAAATAAAAATGTTTGATACGTGTGTGTTGTTCATTCTGCTCTATGATTCTGGGACCTGTCTCATGACTGCTGAAAATAAAACCAAGCTACAAACGTTAATAAATCACTGTCTGTGAAATATACTACAGATATGTATGGTGGCCCAGAACGATAACAAACGAATGGTTATAGAGGCTCACAGGCCAAATAAATGTATATACAAAAGTGAAAATATGGATGGAGAGGGTATATATTACGTAAATCTTATGATGACAACACGGACATCGCGTTAACCTGAAACCTCTACTAGTGTGACGCAACGGTAGACCTAGAATGACCTGAAGGAAAGCAGTGTATCATAAAATTGGTAAATCGTTTAACGAATTAAGGCAAATAGCATGAAACAGAAACTTGTGGAAAACTTTTCTTAAGTCTTTAAGTTCCTAATGGAGTATGGAATAGTAATTCTTCTTAAAACTCTTAAGGGTATTACGGAATTTTATTAATTTTGTGATGTTAGAATTGAACTATGTTTCTGTAACTCTTTTTATATTTAAAAATATAATATTGTAAATTATTTTTAAATAAAATACAACGTTACAAGTAATTAATCAAAATTATTGTATAAAAATAAATACCACTCGTATGTACATAATGGGTACATACGATTTTATGTACTCATACAAAACAAATGCTTCATATTAAATATTAATTTTAAATTAAATAAAAACAAATATTTTGAAATAAAATTAAATATAAAATTATGTATGCAAATGAGTAAATTTTTACAGCTCACACTACCATGACGGAATCGGTTTATGCAACTCCATTCATTCCGCATCTGTGGTACCCGTATGAGCGCAATTAATTACGCAAAATATGCAAAAATTTCATAAACTTAAAATGTTGAAAATATGTGAACAAATACAATAATCCATACACCAGTCAATAATAATTATACTAAATTGTATTATAGAAATATGTAGATTTTTAAAGTAATTTATTGCAGGAAAACCAATTACTTTCAAATTTCAATAGATACGTAAGCGTGCCCACTTTCAGTCTTTATCGCTATTGTATTTACGAGTAATTAATGAATAATCAGAGCAACTCGAGTATGTTGAACATTTTAAATACAAATGTATCTACATATGAGATATTGCAATTGCAATTCTAATTAAGTGAACTAAAGTATTATTGGAAACTCTTTAATTCGCGATTATATATATTGGCTTATCTGAAATTGACTTGAATCTAATAAAGGGGGGTCTTTAGTTATTTAAATGCAATGTTATTTTTCAATTCATTATGTAAAACATTTCTCAACACCTGCATTTAATTAATTTACTATTGTTAAGAAATTAAATAGTTTTGTTCATTGCTTATTACTCTGTTTTTATTTTTTATATGAAAATAATTACTAATTAATTAATGTATGCTGTCTATAAGTGTGGAAGCCTTATTTTGTTATAAAAATTTAAACCTTTTTCGCCAATCAGCACAAAAAAATTTACAAATAAAATAAGTACAAATATTTTTAATAAAATATACAGTACTTTCTTTTAATTTACATATTTTGTATGTAGGTGGGTTGTCATTAGACTATGTAGAGAGAATAACACAGTGGTTTTATTACCTCCATGCCATAACTACTAGGCTAATGAAAGTGCGACTATAACATCCACGTAATACTCCTCGGTAACACGTTTCTCAGTAAGGTCATATCTCTGCTGAGGGTGTGGCTAGTATAGTCGGGCTAAGCGAGAAAACTCTACACAAATTCCCCAAATCTAAGGTGGAACAGCATATGCCGATGGATGCATGACTAGAGTGTGTCTAGTCACTAATATGCGAACTTACAGAATTTTAACAAGTGCTTCATTGCGTCACCGGGGCACTGGCTTGGAGGACCGACTTTCCCCTTTATTTTCCGTTTTTTATAGCAACAGCTACACGGGAGCACGCCTCTCAGTAAGGTCATGTGTCTGCTAAGGGTGTGGCTAGTAGCTAAGGGAGAAAACTATACACAAATCTCCCAAATCTAAGGTGGAACAGCATATGTCGATGAATGAATGACTAAAGTGTATCTAGTCACTAATATGCGAACTTAGGGCGCTCAGGCAAGGCCCCATTTTAACAAATGCTTTACTGCGTCATCGGGGTACTGGCATGGTGGACCGACTTTGCCCTTTACTTTACGTTTTTTATAGCGGGAGCATCTGTATATAGAGATTTATTTTCGAAAGGTTTTCAAAAACTAATTTAAAATTTAGCACATAAATT
>NC_051847.1:42509988-42512822 GCF_002237135.1 Teleopsis dalmanni
AGATTGAAGGTTATCAATATATAAAAAGTTTATTAAAGTAGTGAACTAAAGTTAAGAAAGAGTTAATATTTATTTTAAAATCTGTTTATTTCAATTTTATGGCAAAGTCGGTGCAAATCAATTGATGGGGTCATTAGATTCTAGTAGGAATTTAAAACATTTACTGATATTTTAAATAGCTACTAGATGATCTCTAGCTCAAAAAGTACCTGGATTTTGTATATAACACACACAAATTTAAATTTTATTCCAAATTTATTTTATATCCTTCAAAATATACTCCTGAAGCGATACACATATGCCAACGCTTAACCCAATCTTCCATACACTTCTCGTAAGCCCGTGCAGGTATGGCTTTTAGTTTCTTCGGCGAATTATCTTTTACCGATTCAATCGACTCAAAACACTTACCATGAAGGTGCAATTTGAGTTTCGGGAACAGGAAAAAGTCGCACGGATCCAGATCCGGCGAATATAGTGCCTGAACAATGACAGTGGTGCCGTGTTTGGTCAAAAAGTTGCGTACAACAAGAATTTTCCATAGTAAAAATCGCTGAATGCACTTGAGGTAGTCTCACATTAACAGCTGCTGTAAACAAACTAATCGACAGATGGCGCTCAAATTTATACCATATGTCAAGAAAGGGTGTACCAACATAACAAAAAAATGTTTGAAAAAGGTCTATTCCTTACGGAGTAGTAAACAAACAACAAAATCCGGATACTTTTTAAGCAGAAGGTATAACTAAATTAACTTTGCAATATTCCTAATGGACTCCAGATCAAAAAATTTTAATCTTATTTTCTCTTTTTTTAAATTTGTCAATTATTATTTGACAAATATATTCCGGTATATTCCAATTGACATACATATACTATCAAAAGTTTGAGATTCCAATCCACAATTTGCATAATGAGCCCTCGAAATGCCTTTGTTATTTAAACATTCAATTCCATTACACAGTATTTTTTTTTTATTCCTATAATATTTTACATTTTCAGTGTTATTATTTATTTAACCGAAATTAGCAAATCTTTAATGTTTATTTAATTTTTTATTTTCTTTTTTTGTGTAATTGCAGTCAAATCGAAATTCTGATTATTATGACATATCACCACGTCCCTTTGGTGCGGTTGCAGGCCCCAATGCGGCAGTGGGCCCATCACCGAACAGCTTCAGTACACGTACGAAATCGATACGACCCAGCGGCGGTTTTGTGCCGCAATCGCAGCAACAAATTCGCACCAATGTTCCACATGGCCAATCACAGTTTCTAGCGCAATTCAATGAGCCAGGGGCAGCGGTAAGTAATCACCCAACTATCGAGTGTGTATCAAGTTTATAATCACCAACATAATTTGAATATTGCAATAATCGTTTTTATTTTTTATTATTTTTTTTTATTTTGTTCGCCGTTAATTGTTGTAATTATAATTTTTTAAAGTGTATTTTGTGGCTACCACTTATTCTTCTTCTTCAAAACTACAAAAAAAAAAAAAAACTGACAGTTGACACTTTAATGTGTGATTTCTTGCGAAATTTCATAAAAATTTAATTATGGATTGCGTATGAATAGAAGTACTTTAAAGATACTTTGCATTTATAGCTTTATAGTTGATAGATATCTTTCAAAAACCAAACAGATAAACTGCGGAATAATAATTAATAATGTGGCAACATCCTGAATTAAATAAAAATGAATAATAACGGTTAAATGAATGATTAGAAGATAAAAGCAGAACATAAATAATGATCTGTTGACTTAATGTGACACACTTTCAAGACATTTCATTAAAATATTCATTGAATATATAGTATATAGATGAATATAATTATTCATTCATAGAACGTATATAAAATCTAAAGAAACAATGGAGAAGTAATAATTTGGGATCAAAAAAGTTTTACAGCTCAAAGACATCACAAAGATTTATTGATTTAATGTCACATACAGTCAAGATATTTCAATAAATTATTGATTGAATATATATATATATACCAGTGACGACGCGTGCCCTATTTGGAAGGGTGTGCGGCTCTTCTTTAATGTTTTTTTTACATGTACCACTTAAATTAAAATATATGACATGTTTTATTAATAATAACTATATTATATTAGGCAACAATATATTCGCAATATTATATTAACAATTCATTAACAAAAGAACATATTAAACAAATTAAATTAATAATTTATATATAAATTTAATATTATGTCAATATGGAAGAAACAAAACTTTTCACATACTTGTAACATCAAACCAACTTTTTTCAAACAAAAGAGTTTTAACTCAGAACCATACATGTTTATCCAGTGATCAAACAAAATCAAACCCACTTGCAACGTACAAATGTGCGCACAAGTACTCCGCACAGTAAGAACAGAAATTCGTGGGTGCTACTGTTAAAAGGGGAGAGACGAAATGTGATAGAAATGTATGCTGAGATGAGCTGCAAACTTCAGCCGCTCATGCAACCACTTTGGCAAATCATAATGTTGGATTCGTATGCATGCAGTTGATATTCGAATAGAACAGAAAATTACTCTCATACAATTCTCACTATATAAATCTCTATCTCTGATATTACGAACGGGAGCACACGCACATTATTTTGTTCATATGCAACGTATGAATGTGCTGCCAACTTCTTTGCACACAAAGGGGAGAGACGAAATAAAATAGAAATGTTCTGTGATTTGAGCTGCAAATATATGAGCACACCTAACAAGTATAGCAGCAAAGAGTATATATACTCTATGATAGCAGCTAACAGAAGCAAATTGATTGAGTTTTCATAGACAATTATATTTAATTGTTTTTGCTAAAACTTT
>NC_051847.1:42512922-42532462 GCF_002237135.1 Teleopsis dalmanni
TATTATTATTATTATTATTATTATTATTATTATTATTATTATTATTATTATTATTATTATTATTATTATTATTATTATAGAATTATTATAAAATATTATTTTGGGTGGGTACTGTTAGATTTCATAATAATTTAGAGCTTGAAAATGGTAGATATCAAAAAATAGAAAAAATAGAAATAGAAGGGTTCTGAAAATATCATGGTCAAGCCATGATATACAATAATCAATAATCAATATTTTTGCATACAAAACATTTTATTCAGGGTCTGAAATAGTCTGATTTAGATACTTATATCATGTAAATCTAGATTTTAAAAATAGTGTATATCTAAAAACTCAAGTTTTTCGAGATTGGATCATTCGAATGATTCTAAAAACACAATGAATGAGTCACGTTACGAACAATTAATGCATTATGATCGAACGCTGTTATCAACCGTAAGAGATGAAATAGATTCTATATGAGATTATAATATGTTTGAAGAAATCTATATGACTTACTAACATACAATTAATTATCCGAGGAAAAATGTAAAGAAGAATAGAGATTACTCAGTTTTCTATAAAGGACAAAAACATAAAATCTCAGTAACTTTATAGGTGTCGTTAAAAATATAGCAATAATTTATTTCTAATATAATATATATAATATAATATAATAATCTAAAATAATTTCTAAATATATTTAGGAAGTATAGTCAATAAGTAATGAGAATTTTGAAATTTGTTGTTATTTATGCAGTTAATTTTTTTTTTTGAGTATTAGTTGCACTGTAGCATACATGTTTACTATCTATTAGTAGGTTTGGCACTTTTTTTTTGTAGTAGTAATTTAGATCTGGCCATGAGACGAATAAAAATCTTTTTGCCTACCTTTTCTTACCGACCTGACAGACCTGACATATGTTTCCATAAAATCAGAGACTTAGCCAAGCATATAGACTTGTCAGATTACTTCACTTTCACTTAAATTGGGGAAGGTGTGCCTTTTAGTGTTGGCTTTATGGAGGTACTTTTGTTTTATGTATGAACAACGCTAACCCGCTGTTTCTTCAACTCTCCTAGATATTTTTTTCTATTTATGAATCAATGCCCAGCAGTCGGGAGACTGTCAGCGTTTGCTTTAAGGTTTCATTCTCTTCCCAAACAAATTTAGTTTAAATAAATACTTTTTTTATTTAGAAATTAAATATTCTTGCGATTTTTTGATCATATCTTGCATATATATAATATGTAATTCTTTTATGTCTATTGTACAGTAGTTTTAATATTCAAATTGTAATATAAAAATAAATAATTAATAATAATATATAAAAATATATGAAATTAATGATAATAAATAATAATATTAAAATAATTTATAATTAATAAAAATATGAAAATATGAAACGACAAATATATATATGTTGCTTGATCATCAATATTCGTCGAATTAAGGAGTCAGTTAAATCTATTTTGTAGGGGTTTTTATATGTATATTCTCGTTATAAAATTATAAATTATTGCTAAAAATATTTTATATAAATATTTTTTTTTTGATAAATCTCTATCTGATATGGAGATCACCTGCTGATTTTGAAATTTTAAAACCAATCAAAAGCGAATTAAAAATATTTACCGTGTAACTACGCATACCAACCTACGAGTGCATAACCGGAGACTGCCTGAGGCAGCAAGGCAGCAAAAGGTCTTATCATGATAAAAGCCTTATTAAGATCAAAGACCCTGCTTAACTCTATTTTAAATTAGTTTTATTTGCTCAATGTGCACAAAAACCAACAAAAAAAAAACAAACAAAAGCGAAGGCAATAAACAAAAACCGAAACGAGATATGCTCAAACATGAATTTATTAAGAAAATAGAGAATAGATAAAAAATATTGCATAAGAAATCGATTCAAAACAAAGTCAAACCATTAAAGCCGAACTAAATCAAGACACGCCAAAGCCAAACAAAACACTGAACACACACAACCGAAATCGAGCGCCGACATGGAAAATTGGAGCAACGAAAACCAGTAAAAGGCGCTTGAAGTGGTTTGATTGGATTTACAGTAGTGAAGTGTGCTTGGTTGCTGGTTTGTTGGTTTTGCAATTGTTGTAAGTACGCTGCATTAAAACACAATCCACACATATAGCGCACAGTTCACAGAAACTCCCATGGGTCTCCATCTTTTGTTTGCAGCTGAGCGTTGCCCGGTCAGGAAATACCTGCGTCAAAGCTGAGTTTATCGCATCTTATTGACTTCAAAACTTATTAATTTTTTTCCTATCAAATTCGAAAGTAAATATGTAATTATTTTTACAATTTGTTGCATTTTTTTTTTCAACAATGCATTTTTAGCTTTAAGATATCTTCATATCTTTCAAAATTATTTCAACTTTTATTCATGTTTTTTTTTTCATTTACACAGACCTCTGGCAACGAGAAATTGGCAACATCCAATCGTTTAAATGGTTTTTCAGCATCGAGACCATTTGGCAGTGGTAGTTTTACGCCTAGCAATAGTCGTGCACGACCTGCAGCATCTGCTTACAATGCTGATTCCTCTCCAGCAGCTCAATCGCAAGTGCCTTTCCGCAATACGCGTACGCGTTTTCAGCCAAGCAGTGCCACAGCTACCACAAGCACTACAACATCTACTGAAGCCACATCACCTACGAGCAATAAACGTTTCAACAGATTTGGCGCTTCTCGAACAGGTGGCTTCAGACCCTCTGGATATAATAAAAACGCTCAAGCCAATAATGATACAGAACAACCGACAGTTGTTGAGCAAAAACCAAATTTCAGCAGGGCAGCAAATAAGTCCAATGGTTTTTCACCAAGACGTCCAGTATTCATAAGCCGTGAAATTAATGAACCCGTACATTTGTCAAAGTTACAGCGTCCATTTGCTTTAAACAGTGGTCGCGTTAAAATACCCACTAAAGAAAGTTTGTTTAAACAACCCGTAATTGCTACAACAGCAGCTGTTAAGACCAGTTCAGTATCGGATAGTGGAAGTGATGAGTATGACGAAGAATTGCAAAATGAAAACCAAGTCGGTAGTGAGCAAGTTAAAGATATTAGCAAAGAAAAATTGCAATTGCGTGAAGCTGAGGAAGAAGCAACGAATACTGTTGCCGATAGCACAAAATCGCCCGCAACGGAAGAGGAAACTAATACCATGATTATAACTTCCAATTTCTTTTTACCTGGTCCCACCAAATCGAATGAAGATAACAGTCAAAATGCGGAATATATTGAAAATTATTCCGAAGAAGATGGTAAGGAACATAAAGATGAGACTACAAGTAGTGAAGAAGCAGATAAAGATATTGATGCCACCACGGAACATAGTGCTGAATATGAGTACGAATATGTTGAAGATGAAGAAACCACTGAAGAGTCGGTCACGAAACATACAACAACAACAACTACCACTGAGTCCAGTCTCAATATTGACAATGCAACTATAAGTACTCCAAGTTTAGATACACAAACAGTGACCACGGAATTAACATTAACAAGTGTAACCGCAGAGCAGGATATAACAACTGAATTACCCATTACCACGGTTTCGCCGCTTACAACTAAACATACTGATACCAGCATACCGAGTGATACCAAAGAAGAAACAACACATGAAAACGTGGAAGAACCGCATGATGAAGAATATGAAGAAGAAGAAGAATATGAGGAAGAAGGAGATGGAAATGGTGATGAAGAAGAAGAAAAAAATGAACATGAAAAAGATATTGATAACACACATGAGACTAAAGTTAATGACACAAATGGTTTGAACGGAACTTCGGTTCTGACTGCGACTGTACAAAGTAAGCCTGATAATGAAATTCTAGATCAAATTATATCTGTGGTAACAACAAAAAGCATTGTTAATGGTTCAACCTCATTTCCCTCGCCAGTTACACCCAGCTCAACCACATTATCAATGGAAGAAGAAGCTATTTTCACAGAAAATAAAGTACAACCGGCTGCAGAGGACTCAACTGAAGTTGAAGACAATGATCCAAGTAGCGATCAACACACCGAAATGCCTGAAACTGTCAATAATGCAACGGAAGGTTATGTTGTGATTGCATCTATACAAACCAGTCGTAGCATAAATGGCGCACGTTTTCTACCATTCCCAGCTATAGAGCAAGAAGAAACCAAACAAACTTTGTCCGAATTAGAACGTAAAATTCATGGCCAAAAATCGAAACCATCAACAAAAAATAAAAAGGATTTCAATTCTGAACAAGCCGGCGATAGTAATGAAGTAGTACAAACTACTCTATTGCCAGAACAAACATCTGAAAAATCTACTACAAGCGCTTCGTCCACAGAAAGCATAATAGACAAATTAGATAGAGTGCAATCTGAGTTATCCAGTGGTTTGCTTTCTGGAAAATATCCAATTATAAGTGGCATGGAAGTTTCTACGCAAGCGACAAGTACAACATCTGGAAATAAATTTGTGCCTCATATACGCAAATTCCAACCAAAGACTACTGCTACACCCAAAGTTAAGATACACCACTTCGATGAGACAGAAATGGATGAATTGGCTGGTTTATTACCAAATGGTTTTAAACCTAGAAACTCATATAAAAATAGAAAGATCACCACTACAACTAGCACTACAACACCAACTCCTGAAGTAGATTTTAAAAAGCCCGCACGTAATTCCACTATTAGTCGGTCATTCAAGAATGGTGCTGTGGCTGTACAAGATGTTGCTTTGGCGGGATTGTTACCTAAAGGTTATAAACCTTTAAATACAACCACTACTCCTACGGCAAATGCAGATGTAAGTGATATATTCAGTAAAATCAAGTTTGATGACAACTTGGAACAATTGTTACCAAAGGATTACAAAACAGAAACGACTGCAAAACCTGCTGTTACGGTAGTTGATGACATATCCAAATTTTTACCTAAAGGTTATAAGCTACGCACAACTTCTACCACACCAAGCACAAAAATCAAGAAGCCAGTTGAGGTTATAAATGATGACATAAGTAAATTCCTTCCACCGGGCTATAAGCCACCTGCAGAAGATAATGAGAATCAAAAAGATAAATCCAACAGTGGCATTATAGCATTAAATGGTGACGATATTAGCAAATTCTTGCCAAAAGACTATAAACCAAGTGGAGAAACAAGTAAATCTAGCTTAGCGCCCGAAGCTATTGACATTTCACAGTTATTGCCCAAGGACTATAAACCAACTAATGCACAAGATAAAGAGACAGTTGACGTGTTGAAAAAAGTTGAATTCAAAGAAATCGATTCATTACTACCACCCGGTTTTAAACCTATTTCTAACTCTACTAGTAAAACAAATGCAGCCCATCCAGCTTCGACAAGTACCACAACTACCGAAAAGTCGGTGGCAGATGATACAAGTAATACCAATTCTTCAGGTAGTGGTTATAAAGTCGTTTTTCCAAAGGGCATTCATAAGAGAAAGGGAGCACAACGTTTGACTACACCACCTACACAAGATAGCAATGAAGCTACCTCACCTGCTGTTGTTATTAAGAAGGGTCCACCAACGCGTGCAACCACTGAGTTTACTGGTTGGCCAACACCATCTACGACACCAATTTCAATTGAAAAATTGCTTGAACAGGCGAAGACGGCTAGCATAAATTTCGAGGATCTGTTATCATCAAGTACAACAACAACCACTACAACGACTACAACTACAACAACAACTACCACACCAAGACCAACGAAACCAGGACACTGCACTAACGATTGTGATCTGGCGGCTACTATAAAAATAGTAGATGGTGTAGCATGGAAACCAGAATTATTAGATCATAATACTGTAGAATGGAAAACTCTAGCCAGAGAAGTTGAAGCACAGGTAAAAAAATTAAAATTATTTTTATTAAATAATAAAATGTTAATAATTTTTATAAAATTTTGTAGTTAAATGAAGTTTATGTGAGTGCACCTCAATTGAACAATTGGTATAAGAAAGTACGCATCGATAGTTTTAGTAAGGGAAGCGTACTAGTGGACTATTATGTTGAACTGGCCAATATAACCAACGATGTGAATACATTGGAAATTAAGAAACTATTCCATGATGCTTTGCAACATCCCACACAAGAAACAATACCACAAAAACCATCAACTGAAAATGAAACAGATGAAAGCGCGGAAGAAAAAGAAATCAAGGAAGAGAAATTGATTAAAGAAACTTATCAAATGGGTAAATATGCTATCGATCCTATGGCTACAGTTTTTATTGGTAAGTAAATGGTATATCATGTGTGATAGGATTCTCAAAAAGTCAATTTTACTGTTCCATTTTTGCAGTTATACCTAAAGCACTTTCGCCTACTGTTGAATATGCTGAGGAAGATCTGTTAATCCCACAATGGGCAATAGTAGTGATTGTAATTGGCGTAGGCTCACTAGTATTTGTTGTTATCTTTGGTGTGACTGTGGTAAGTGTTCAGTTCATTAATGAAAATGTGTAATTATTATATAGACCATAACATATAGTACATTAAAGCAATTGTGTGATATTTTAAATTATGTATATAAAATGAAATAGAAATCTATATCCTGATATTGAGTTTCTTTTGATTTGATATATAAAAAAAAAAGAGTCATTCTTTTTAAGACTCATTTAATATAGTTTTTATGAAACATAAATTTCATTATAATAATAGTGATTAGATCGTCCGAAATTAATGCTACCTAAACCTTTTTAGTTAAGTATAAGAAAACTGTAAGAAAACACGAGAATTTTTACATATTATATCCTATTATTTATTCAGACATCAAGGATTACTAAGCCTAAACTGGTTCAAAACTGAAACACGCCAATTCTGAACTAAATAACTATAATAAATTAATAATCGTTTTAATTTGAATAATCACGAATACTCAAATTAGTCAGTGAGTTGTGAGGGACTCTGCAGAATCCCCCCAGCTATCATAGCGTAAAAGTGCCTAGATGCACTAACTCGAAAAGGCTTAACATTATTTTAATTTCTGAGTACAAGTAATTCTACTATAACAAAACAGATAGTAAACCTATAAAAAACATTTATTCCAGATTTAAAAACATCGCATACAATATGGATTTTGAAGTCATGACCCGATAATAAAGATCCAAAACAGACTAAACCGTTCAATCGGGGCAACAATAATATTACTACATATCTTAGAGTAGATTAACCGCAATTAAAATAAAAAAGCAATATATGTAATTTTCAACCATCCTATTTTGAAAATAGGATTTGAGAATACCCAGTCTTTATAATAAACAGAGTGATATACACCCATCTATATACAACACACGTTATACGATTTACAAGAAACTACCCTCTTGAAATGACAATTCCCTAATATATCTCTTTCACTTGTTCGAGCAAAAGAAGTCTAAATCTTTAACTAAAGTAGCTAGAATTAGACTATCAGATTTTATAATAAATGAGGCGATATACATTCATTTATGGTTGTGAGTAAACTAAACATTAATAATAAATCCTCCAACATAGGTATATCTTTCACTCCTTTAAGTACAAGCCTGGAACTTTTAACCAAAATAAACAGTATAATTAATCTCTAACCTCTTTCGCTTTCATGGAAGTTACAAATAATACATATTTATTACAAATTGGGATGCATACGGATATAGATATATACATTGTGACCGAAAAGTTTCCGGAAAATTTTAAATAAAACGCAAAATTCTTAATCTTCATCAATATTTATTTTATCTCCTTCAAAATATGCTCCATTAGAAGCGATACACAAATGCCAACGTTTCTTCCAATCATCAAAACATTTTTTATAGGCGCTTTCCGGTATGGCTTTGAGTTCCCTCTGCGAATTCTGTTTTACGTCTTCTATGGATTCAAAACGCGTTCCTCTGAGTGGTAATTTGAGGTTGGGAAACAGGAAAAAGTCACACGGTGCAAGATCAGGTGAATACGGTGGCTGTTCGATGGTATTTATTGAATGTTTGGCCTTAAAATCGTTGATAATGTTGAACAAATTGAGGTGAATCGGAACAAGCCGGGCGTTGACACGTCGCATACACAAATTGTCCACCAAAATCAAACGAGCCATCTCACGACCGATGCCTAGCTCTCGTGCTATCTCTCTAACACTCACATGAGGATTTTTGAACACGATTTCCTTTGCCTTTTCAATGTTTTCGTCGGTGGTAGAGGTCGAAGGTCGTCCAGAACGCGGCATGTCTTCGACGGTCGTACGACAGTCCTGAAAGGCTTTGTACCACTCATAAACTTGAGTTTTCGATAAAACTGATTCCCCATAAGCCTTTTGTAGCATTCGCAACGATTCTGCACACGAAATTTCGTTCGAAAAACAAAATTTGATGCAAACTCTTTGTTCAATATTTTTTTCCATTGTTTTTTTCGCAACGCACTACTGAGGTGAACTGGTTTCAACAGCTGCCGTAAACGAACTGTCTGACAGATCGCGCTCATTTTTGGCATAGTAATTAAGGACAGTGCTGCCAAACTACATAAACTTAAAATATCGAAAAATATACAGCGCGCGAATTTTAAATGAGAATTTCCGAAAGCTTTTCGGTCACAATGTACATAGGCAAAACATAGACATAAATGGGGATGCATTGTTATGCCTTTAATAATGAAGTTAATGATAATAATAAGGTCTTTAAAAACATCAACCCATTAAAGTTTTTATTTACTAAATTTTTTGTTTAAAATTATATATTTTTCCATTTTAGTTGTTAAATCGACAAAAGCGAGCTAAGAAAACACCAATACCTTTAACGAACGATATGCTCAATGAATTAAAAATCAATCATATGGGAGGTGCTGACAATTATGGAGTTGATGACTTTTACAATATCGATGATGCTTGGAATGACACTAAGCAACCAATAAAACCAAAGGTAAATATTAACTAAGATATAAGTTATATTAAAAACTAACTATATCTTTATCTTTTCTATATTAAAGCGCTTTACGAATTCGATGCACGATAGTAGTGGTTCGAATATTTATGATAGTTGGCGTTCCACACGTCATGGAGATTATTACTATGATAGTCAAACAAACTATTCACAAAAAGGTGATTCACTGCAACGTTCACTGCACCACCAGAGTCATCATCAACCCAAACAATCCCAACAAACTGCACACCACCACCAGTCATACCCACACCAGCAATCATACGCTCATCAATATCCTGATGCATTTGCGGATGCCCATCAAATGTATACCTATAATAATCACTCGAGTAGAGGGCGCTATCCCAGAGATTATGATCCAGACTTTTAGATTCTAGTAAACTAGTAGTGCTCTCTGGTATAACTCCTTACACTTTTATAACTACTCTTTTATTTATGTATTGTAATTAAAACAAGATAGCAATTTTTAAAATAATTTCTTTTATACTAAAATAATGAAATTTAATTTAATGTCTAATGAATAAAAAAATTTAATGTAAGTGACGCAGATTTAAAAAAAAATTGCATTTAGCAATTTATTGTAAATTTTGATTTTTAACAAATTAATTTTAATTTTTTAATTTGTTTTTTTTTTTTTATATTTATTATAAATATTTGGTTTGTATTTATTGTCTTCCGTTTAGATTAGATTGTAATTGGTTTTTTTTTATTCGGTTTATTAAAGTGCCTTGCAAATTGTTTAATTAAATTAATTAAAAAACTGATAATGGATTGAGAAAAATTTCTAAATTTGTTAAATTGATTTAAAATTAATTTTATTTATTAAGTAACTAAATGGAATACTTATAATTCAATATAAATGAAATATGAGAATGTATTAGTCAATCTTAATTTTAATTATAAGCAAAAAAAACTAAAAATCTAATGTTAGTCTAAGTAAACATTATTGTAAAAAATAATATATAATATAAATATAATTTTATAAAGGAATTAATTATTTTTATTTTAATATAGTTGATATAATTGATATAAATTTTTTTTTATATTTATTTTATTTATATATGTATTATTCTAACCTGGTATTCAATATACTAGCAATTGCAAGCATTATTACTGCGTCTATGCAAGTACGTAATCAGGGGGTTGGGATTAAGAGCCTAAAGCCCTACCTTAAATATATCCAAGTACTATACGAGTATTTATGCGTTTGTGTATATATTAATTAAGCAATCGGACTTCAATGATTTTTTTAAATTATTGAAAGCATCTGAAAGCACTCCGCCAGAGGTACATTGCTGGATATCAGCCTTCTGCCGACTGTTTAAACAATATGATACTCGAATTAAAAAGTTTGGACCGAGTGCTAGAACATCTTTAAACTGCCAAAATGGCATAGTTACTGACTATATAATTCCAGCTCCATTGACTGAGATGAGAGCTTACTAAAAAGCCGAAACAAGTAGACAGCAGTAATTATTTCTATATCGTTTATAATATAACATGCATCTTACATCTCTTTACGATCTCTTTCAGATTAGTATCTTTTTAGTATTTACTGATTTTTTGTGCTGCTCTTCGTCTCTAAGTAAACGAAAAACACTACACATTTCGAATGAAAGCCAAAATGTTAGCTGTTAAGCACATCCTGACATCAGACGGATATTGGGACTACGGGTGTAGTAATTATCCTCCTGTCTAAATCAAAAACGGACAGTCATGGAGAATGTAACTAATTTGCCAAGCAGAGTCAAGATTCTGTTTCTTTAGATACAACCATAAGTTGGTTCTGCAAGCCATGTGATGACCCTTTAATTAAACTGTTAAAATCTCAACACTGTTTAACTAAAGGGGAACACCTATAGGTGCTATAGGTGTATATACAAACAACTGTTTAGTCTGTCGGTTAATTGGAGTGTTGAACCAGTACAGTCCTTTTGGTTACAAAACACTTTTCTATATACAATCTCCTAGTGTGATTGTTAATATTTCCGTTAATTATTAATTTAAGCTTGTCTTTTTTGCTTCTTTGCTATTCAGCGCATTGTGGTTCTTTCATTATAATTACTTGGTAATAATACTTCTGTTGTAATTCTATATTTAAAATTATATTATTTAGTTATATTTACAGGCAAAAAATATTGTTTGGTTTTATATATACAGGCGCCAATATGAATTATATTCTTATCACATATTATCTTATATTACCTTGGAATGATATCTGAAAACACAAATTCTTAACATCATTTATTAGAGTATTTAAGTAATAAATGAAAATCACTAGATATGATTTGATTTTCTAAATTTAACTCATAATAATAATGAAGTAAATATTCCTCTACAGTCTTCCATTTTTTCATTTTTTGCTATATTCATTAAATAATCAAAAGCCAGGGTTCCAGAAACACCACCAAATAAGCGAAAAAATAAAAAGGTGCTAGCTTTGCAAAAAAAAAAAGAAAAAAATGTTTATATCAATAAAATTTAATAAAAAGATTTGTTTGCCGAAACCCGGGATTGAACCGGGGACCTTTAGATCTTCAGTCTAACGCTCTCCCAACTGAGCTATTTCGGCACATATGTTTATTTGTTCAAAATAAAAGCAAATTAAATATTATTATATTTTCTTGTAAATATTTTGATACAATTTTAAATGAAATATATTAAAAATATATTAAATGTACTATATTCAAATTATTAAAATATATATATGTACATATAACATTTTACATATATATAAATTTATATTAAAATTTGTTGACTTTATAAAAATAAATATTTTTTTGGTTTTTTTATTACAAGTACAAGTTTATGTTGCAAAGATAATGAAATATATTATTTTTTAACTTATATGTATGTGTGCTAAAAGAATTCATAGATTGATATAGGAAATCATATTGCAATCGCATCTGCTTATACTTTAAAGATACATGGACGAAAGCATTTGAGTCGGTTTGACGCCACATCAAGTTTAACGAAAACGTCAGCATTATTGTCAGCATTATTAATATTACCCAGAATGATATGTTTTTGAATATATTTAGAAGTTTATTTTTTAACAATCCAATGGAAATAATATAATATTATTATGTTATTTTTACCTAAAGGATGCTATATTAGTGCACTCTTTGACTTAATAATTATGGATTACATATATACATATACAAAGGTCATCAAATATGAATGATGACCTTGTATTAAAGAAATTTCAGTATGATTTTATAAGAAATTTCTTTATAATTCAATTAAAATAACATATGATATATATAAATATATTTTATTTATTATTAAATTAAATATTATTAAAAATATTAATAAATTCATTGATCAATAAAAATACTTTTCGTCAATCTATACTACACATCCCATATGGTCTAGTGGCTAGGATATCTGGCTTTCACCCAGAAGGCCCGGGTTCGATTCCCGGTATGGGAAATTTTTTTTATTTATAAATTCTATTCATGTTTTTTTCTTCTAATTTACACTTTTTTTCGTTAACTTAGGAACTTAACTATCGGCTTGATGAACAATATTTTCTACCTACTATTATAGTCTTTCTTAAATTAAAAGTAATTGAAAATCTCAGATAAAAATATATTAAAATCACAAAGGTTAAGTTTTAAACGTAATCTATAATACATAAACCCTTGCTTGCATTATAACTCCTAGAATACTTACTCGCTAGTTATAGTGGAAAATAAGACAAGGAAGACTACAACACTTTATGTAAAAATGTTTACAATATATTTTTCAACTATGGTAGCCTTTGACACTTTCGAATGTAGAACTTTAGGAAGTTACCAACAAGAAGTACATTAATACTGAAGTACGAAAACGTAAGGTTGGATGAGTTGTACACTAAATGAGACCTTACTTGACGTTCCTTATTTAACGGTGACTTGGAATACGTAGAATGCAAGTAGTCGTGAAAACCTTCAAACAACCATACGTTACAAGACATTATGTAAGATCTCAATACACCTCAGGAAGACCTAATAAAACTTAATAAATAAGTCCTTACTGTAACTGGGATATCAATTAATAAATTGTAAATAATAGTATGCAATAGATTAAACTGTTAATCTTGTGTAAAATTTTTGACCTTTTAAACAATGTTGTATGGATATAATAATAATTCTATTATTGTTAAGCCATTTGTTCTTATAGTTTGAGATAGAGAGATCCGATAAGTCTACTTACATTTTTTCTATATTCTATTAAATTCTATATAAATAACTTTTAAAATTCATAAGTGCCCAGTTAATATTATAATATTTATATAATATAAATAATAATAGCTATAATAATATTTATAATAATATATATAATATAATATATCGGCCTTCCCGTGGTACCTCTTGCAGTGCGTGTCTACCAGCTCTTGAAGATATGACACCAGAACACCTGATGTATTTTTGTCCAGGTCTGGCCAGAACTAGGTTTAAGCTTCTGGGGGCCCCCTTCTTCAACTCACTTAGCGATATCTCCAGCATTAGCCAGATTCTTACCTTTGTTAATGCCTCTGGCTGGTTCTAGGTTGACCCTCTATCTACTACCCACTATTACGAGGTTTTTTGTGGATTCAAAACGGCTTTCTCTTTTAGCTAATTGGGGAGGACTCGTCCTCCCTCCACTACAACTAACTAACATAATATATAATAATATATATAATACATAATAATATATATAATTAATGATAATATATATAATATATAATAATATATAATATATATAATATATATAATATATAATATATATAATATATATAATATATATAATATATATAATATATATAATATATATAATATATATAATATATATAATATATAATAATATGTAATAATAAAATAATATAATATTAGCTGAATTTGCCAACTGATAAATAAATGACCTATTCCACAAAAATAAATATTAAAAATAATAATTACAGTTTTTTGGAGCATTAAAATTTTATTTAATATCAATAATTTATGTTTATTATATTATTCAGTTTTATAAATATTACTACAAAACTAAATGCGGAAGTTAATAGATTTTACTTCACATACAATTATAAAAGATAGTATTTTGCTTTTTTTTTAAATTATAAAAAAAAATTCATATAAAAAATTGTGCTGAACCTATGTACTACAAACTGTCATATGTACGTATGTAAGTAGTAAATGCACTTAACTATGCGCATGTATATATATATAATATATCAGTATAAAAACTACTGTAAGACATATGTATGTTTGCATACATGTTAATTAAATATTATTACATATATAAAAATTTTGTATATAAATAGTGTTGTTTGTATATAAAAATTAATATAAGAAGTCACACATTGCCTAAAATGTAATGTTAAGTGTGGCTTAGTTTAGTTAACCTTTCGTTCTATTTGTTCGAAAGTAAGTCTTACATTTTTCAGTTTCGTTTTAAATGATATAAAATGAAACAAATTAATTACAGTTTAAATGAAATAAACTAACTCGAACGATAATTTTAAAATCGTTACGATTTGAGCTGTGTTTTTTTTTTCTTATGTGTTTACCAACAATTTGAATTCAATTGATATGGCGTTAAATCTTTAGTAATTGAAAGTTTTGCTCCATCAGTAACCATTTTATGTGTGAGTGCAGCTAAATTCTTGGCATCATCAATGCCCGAGTGTTCACGACCCTCGAATGTCAGACCAACATGTTGCAAAGCATCGGCAAAATTCATTGGGCGATAATTATACCATTCACGATATACGGCGCGTATATCAATCCACTGATTGAAAAATGAAGGCTTCTTCAAACCTTTGCGAGCACATTCCTTAGCTAAACAAATACCAAAATCCCAATCAGTCCAAGTAACAAGTGCACACGACTTGCTTTGCTTACTCTCCTTCGTCATTTTTGGTAGCACCAGATTTCGTGCCCTCAGTTCTTTACGCAACCATTCTTGGAATATTGTTAGCGCTATCTGCAATGGCATACCGCTTTCCACAGTTTTTTGCGTTATTCCCGTAAGTGAAGTGCAAAATGCACTTAATTTTGGTATCTCAATTGGCAATATGTATTTGTGAAATTCAGCCTCAATTTTACCAGTTTTTAGGTTAATAAGTACAGCAGGAAATTCTATAATAAAACAAAACAATAGATAAATGGCATTGTATAAGGAATTGTAATTGTAATTGATATTACCTATGATTTCTGATTCACGCCATGATGGCGGTGCTTGATCTTCCCAACAAGTCGCTTCAAAATCTATTGCCACCACATAATCATAGTTCTGATTCGATAAATTGGATTTACGTGATTTAGTTGTGGAAGTGGTACTCCGTTGGTTTCCATCAACATATATGGTTTCGAGAAGACCCAGTTGTCTAGAAGATTCAGAAGAAGAAAAATATGAAAGCAAATTAATATTATTATATAGATTTTAAACATGAAAATTTATGTAAAGATAAATAGAATTAATAAATAAATTGGCATATAGTAATGATAAGGTTTATAGAATAGTTCACGGATAAATGGCGCTAAAGATTTTGAATTTCTAAAACTATACACAGGTTAATAGAATCAATAAATTTAATATAATTTACAAACGGTTTATTAAGTATAGATCACGTATAAATGTTTCTATAGATTGATAATTTCTTAAATTTATATAGACGAAACGATTTCTACAGTAGTCTAAATGTCTATATAGATTGTGAGTTTTTTAATTTACTCTAAGGGGAGCGAAAGTAATAAATCTGATAAAGTTAGTAGAGGATTTATACAGAAGTTCAGGGATAAATGCTTTTCTTTGAAGCCCGTTTCTACTTTTATTATTATTGTCAACGCAATGAGCACTGCGACCGTGGGGTCTATTGTACCCCCTTCTGGATTTAGAGTATGTCTCTAAGTTATGTTGCGTCAATGAGAAGTAGTGTAGAACCTACTTTACAGTCTTATTGTCTTTTCCGTAAGGGTGTACATTCACAGGAGTCTATTCCGTTTATGCATTAGTGCAGGACATTCTAACAGCACATGTGTAGCTGATTCCTTATTCTTTTCGCAGAATCTAAAGTTTGCATCCGTATATATACCCAGTTTTATGGGTATATAAAACCTAAAAAAAGGCCCTTTGGTATATTAAAGAATAACAGTGATGCAAGATTAAAGTTTATTGTAAACCCAGCATGTGATTTGTTGTGGTTTAGTGGCCCTTCTTAATGTAAGATTCAATTTTTGGATAAATGCACTAAGAGATAGCAATATTTTCATGAATAGATATATCTAGGAATTATTGTATATATTGTATGCGAAAGAACTAATATTGATAACAGATAAGTTTTAAATACATTTTTTTTAACATTATACAGGATTTCAAAGCAAAGAAATACCTAATCCAAATACTAATTTCAAAATAGTAACGTACTGTCTACTTCAATCTACATACTTTTCTATTTATTTATTTTTGTATCCAAACCTCCAGTTATCTGCTAACAGGAGATTTGTCACTGTCTTGGTTCCATAACCATGACACATAGACAAATTCACAGCTCCAAAAGCTGGGAAAAAGTATACAGATTGACATTATTATTAATAATTTTAAATTAAAGAAACGTTTTAATTGTCCAACATACCAAAATGGTACGTAAGTTCTCTACTGCTTGCCAAAGCAAACTATCATTGGTTTATCACGCAATAAAAAGCCATTGGTATCCTTTAGAGCATTTGCCACAATCGCTTCTACATCATCACTGGGCATATTAATGAATGTTACAAAAGCTTGTCCTTTCATGCGTCCCTGCTGCATAACTTTTACTTCCAAATGCTCACGACTGGGCACAAAGCGTTCATACAACAATATTAAATCCTCTTCAGAAACTTCCTTTGCTAAGTTTTTAATGTACAGTTTTTGACTTGGAGTACCAATTTGATAGTTCTTATAAATTGGTAGTTCCTGCAATTGTTCCGTAGTCAATTGTTGTGTAGTTAATAGAGCGGGTGGTACAATAGGTGCTACATTTTGTGGCTTAGGTTTCAAATTTAAAGCAATTTGTTGTGGTTTCAGTTTTTGTGGTTTTTCAAAAACGGTTGCTAAAGTTGCAGGCTTAGGTGTCTCATTCATATTCACAGGAATAACACTTTGTGTATGTTGTGTTGCTTTTAGTATTAAACGTGCCTTTTTCTGATAAAGTTCCTTACTATCGCTGACTTTACGTTTAATGGGTACTTCAGTTCTTTTCACACGTTTTTGTTCATCTTCCGATGATTCCAGTTCAGATTCTGAAGCAGATTTTGTTATTGTTTCAGTAGGCATAATATATTCAGTTTCCGTTTGTGTTGATGCTACTTTTGGCGGTTGGATTGGCTGAAATTTTCCTACTCTAGGTCCGAATGGTGGCTCCAAATTCATACGATTCATTAAATGTAAAACTTGTGTATAAAATGTTACATTACTCATTAAAGCTATACAAATTGAGTCCATTATATCTGGCGTTATTTTCGGATAGGCATATTTTAGGTAGGGCGGAGGCGGTTGGTTAAAGTTTAAATTGGCATTGCATGCGTATAATTTCTGAACGTACTTGTTTATTTTCGGCATATCAGGTTCAGATTCATTTCCATTTTCATTTGTTTGTGTGGATTTTGTTTTTTGCAATTGTTTTATTCCACCTTCAATGAAATTACTAACACATAATTTCTTATTTAATAATTGTTGATTTTGTAGAATATCAAATGCCTTCGCCGCGTCCGTTTCAGTCGCATAAGTTATAAGTGCACGTTTCCTACCAAAAGCCTTTATATTTTGTTGCGCAGGTAAATTTAATTTTTTTAAAAAATCTTCAAGTATTTGTAAACGTTTTGGCACATTTTTTATTAATAAAATATAAGCAGTTTTATTTTCTTTATTCTGCATTTTGTACAAATATAATAAATAACTTTGGCGGATGCTATTTCAGCTGTTCACTTTTGACAGTTCGAAAATTATGAGCGGCGAGTTTGCATATCTCGCTGCTACTGAATTGTCAGTGAGAATAATCTGTCAAATATTGATTTTTGAGCATTAGATAGAGTTGCCATATCATATCATTCTTATAACTTTGTGTAATTGTTAAATTATTAAGTAAATTTATATTATCGTATAATCCGTTAATAAACAGATATACATTATTTAATTTTAATAATATAATTGTATTAAATATATTATATATATATATAAATTTATTTATATAAGTTTAAAATACATAAATTTAATATATATTATTAAAATGTTATCGATAATATAACTAAGATTAAATTTAAATTTATTCTCATTATAAATTAGTTTAATTTTACCAGCAGTACTGAATTTATATAGTTAAGTTATTACTAAGATATGATAATTAAGGACCACGGTTGCCACTTGAAAATTTTTTTCTGTACCAAAATTGGTTTAAAAAGGTACCATTTCTGTAAAAAAAGGTCCAAAATTTTTTTGGACCTTTTTGTTTTCTCGTTCTGTGTTTTTCATAGTGTTATAAATGAACAAAATATAAAATAGTGCAAAATTGCATTTATTAAAAAAATTAATTGGAAATATCCACAATAAAGTTGGGTTGTCCGTCAAAAATGGACCATTTTTTGAAAGTGAGTACCAAACGAAAAAAAAAAAAAAAAGTACCAATTTTGGTACTAAAGTACCATAAGTGGCAACCGTGTTAAGGATGCATGTATGTATAAAAAAAAATTATTTGATACTGTTTTAAGGAATTATTTAATTTTTTTTAAATTGTTATTTATTTTGTCAGACCAACACATTTTCTCCATTTAAGGATGATATGAACAAATTTAATTTTGGTATATAATAAAAATAATAGATATATAATAAATAATAATAGTCAGTGTCTATTCCAGCAACAATTGGGATTGTACTTCCAAATAAGATTCCTTTGTGCTATTCAGACAGAACTGTTTTCACCTGACATAATCCGGTGGAACTATTTTCTTTTTTAAAATTTAATATTACTTTCTAGAGAGAGATGTTTATAGGCAATGCAGACTCCAAACAAGAACGGATGACTGAAAGTTTATAATTCTTCTAATTCACAAAATATATATAGAGGATTGGGTCAAGCTCTAGCATAAATGTGCTGTGGGAATATATACTTTAAAGGCGACAAAGTAAATTCTGATTGGTTAACGATTTTTTTATTGTGTTTTAATAAATGTTTCCTAATACTTTATATACTAAATTGACGTAATAATAGTTATTTACACAATTGTATGATTAAGTGTTCACAGTATTGGCTAGTGTCGAAACAAAATAAAAAATGAAATGTTATAACATATATCATAATAAATAAATTTTTTAATGAAAACTTTTGTTTTTGACATTTTTAAAAATTTGTTATTTACTTTTATTGCTTTTTGAAAATGGCTTTTTCATGTTAGCCAATTATAGTCTCCATTATATTTGTTGTTCATTTATATTAATACTTTTACATGTGATTGCGTGCGTTGTTTTGATTAAAATGATTTGATATAATTTTTCAGCAAAAGAAATAAATTAATGGATAGTTGTGCTGTTTCAGCTTAATTATTTTAAATATTTTTGTGTTTGTACTAATTACTACACAATTACCGAGTTAATTGCGATAATATGTTAACTAAAGTGGCA
>NC_051847.1:42532562-42819180 GCF_002237135.1 Teleopsis dalmanni
GTACAAAATATATTAATATTTTTCAATTTTTATTTCAAATTGTAACCATTTTGTTTAATATTTATTTTATATATGTTTTTATAGTTAGAAATTAAAAATTTGTGTTTAAGACATGAAGGTATACATAACGTTATTGGACTGTGAAAAATTGTTCTTTCTTTAAATTATTTTAATATTTTGTTTAATCATTTTTTATTATATTCTATGATTCATTATCAGAATAAAAATTCTAAAAAGATAATAACAACAATTAATTTTTTTACGCTCCTTTTGCTCATAAAAATAAAGGAGAACCAGAATAAAAAGCACTTCTGGAATAATATACTAGGATTAAACAATCCAAATCACTTATTGGTACCTACAACAATAAAAGATACTAGGATTGTATAACCTATCAAAAGAAAAACTTAGAATCATAACAGGAATCCCAACAGGGCACTGTAGACTAAAACACCACCTTACAAGACTAGGTATACTTACGGATGCAAACTGTAGATTCTGTAAAGAGAATGGGGAGTCGGCCACACATGTAATGTTAGAATGCTCTGTACTAATGCACATACGGAATAGGCTCCTGGGAATGTATATTATACATTACGGTTTTAATTTTTAATGCCTCTAAAACTCTTTGAAATAGGTTCTATACTACTTTTTATTGACGCTGGAAGCCTATTCTAAACCCAAAACGGGGCATAATAGATCCGACGGTCGCAGTGCCACATCTCCTAATAATAATAATAATAATAATTAATTTTTAGTTCTTATCCTGATAATGAGTCTCAAGGAGAGTCGAAATATAGAATATATTAAAAAATATTAAATAAACGTTAACTTTAAAAAAGTTGTCCTATACTCGGATATAAAATATATTAAAAAGCAGTATTTAAAAAAATAAGTCGAGAAACAAATTCAAAATTTTATAGATAAAAAAAATTAATTGAAAACTTTGAAAAATTAACTCACAATTTTTAATAACATATAAATGCTCCCATATAAACTCACACATTTAACATTCGTATAAAAGTCAAAAAACGCCGATGTAGGGTCCCTTTAATTCTTAAAATGACAGCAATACAAAAAAAAAAAAATAACCTGAGGTTCAATTAAAACATTAATGAATTGTTTGTGATATTTGGCTTTCATTTACTGAAAATGTAAACAAATTGTAATTCATATGCATAAATAAATGTAACAGTTTAAATACAAAAATAATAAACCGAATTTTTTTGTTGCCACATTTGCCGAATCCAAATGTGTTTATTAAGCTGCATTTATATGTGTGTAAATATTCGTATAAATGCCCAACTTTACATTGTCTTGTGTACATTTACAAACGCACACACACACGCACAACATTTACATAAAATCAAACAAACAAAGACAATAGCAAGCACAATAACAAAAAATTGCAGAAGTATTTACACTTTAGCACTTAAATAAACAGTAAATTTTTGTAACTGCGTGTGAACGGCAGTGCTCTGTTACTCTTTATTTAACATAGCTGTTCATGTGCATAGTATGAGGCGCATGTAGATGAGCGATTGAAAGAGCAGGTGGTCTACACTTTATTTACATGTGTGTGCAAGCATTCGAATGGAATGAGTTTATGCATTTTTGAATGCATTTAAATAACAAATTTCATTAAAATTTGGTATTAAAAAGTGAACTGTGCCACTTCAGCAGGGACTGTGAAATTTTTTCAAATTAATTTTTTTTTATTCATAAATTGATCAGAAATTTATTTAATGCATTTTTTTTTTTTGGTACTCTATGAATAAAATGCAATTTTATATTTAATTTTATTTTTGTAAAAATTTAACTTTCATTAAATTTATATGAATTTTTTATAAACTTTAATGAAAATTAAATACCAGCAAATTTGTTAAGCGTAGCGAATAAAATTTTATAATTTATTTCACAGTTCTAAAATTTTAATCAGGATGTGTGAAATAAAAACAAATAATACAATAGCTTTTGTTAATTATTTAAAAAATATAATACTGAATGGTCAACTCTACAAAATACTACTTGATAATGTAGATAATTCAATGTGATTATTAGAAGTTATTATTATTAGAGCCTTAATTTTAATGCCTCAAAGCGTTTTATCAAAGCGTTTTATAAAAAAACTATCAATATTACAATTCTTATATAGTTGATTAGATTATAACGATGATTGAAAGGACCTACTTAGACCTATTGGCTCATTGTGTAACAGTTATATTTAATTGGATTCAAATAATATAATATTTAATATAACTGAAGATGATATTTAAGGAGAGTTCAAGAAAGTTTAATTTTACCAACGATATGTATACCGAATGACACACTGTGTTACCGTAACGTAAATTTGGTGACTCACAAACTCTTAACATAAGGTGGAAGATTAAGCTCTCTCCCTTCAAGATATCTTCAATCGTTCTCGTACGCTCAAGACGAGATCACTCTAGAAATTTACATGCCACAGCTGTTACGATAGAGTTCTGCATTATACGCACTCAGCTTATTGACATTCTTAACTATCTCGTTGCTGTACTCCCCCATCGGTATAATTTCATGCCTCATGTAGATTATGTCATTCAAAACACCACTTTCATGCATATTTAACAAAAAGAAATGTTCCTCGAATGCGTAACCAGATTAACTGAAAAGTTAGAATTCTCTATAAAACAACGCATCCGACCACCACTTTCGTAAACTTTTCCAATATGCTCTACAAACAATTCTGTTCAAATGATAAAAATCCGCCGTTTTGAAAATACGGTCTTTCATAATTTTGCCAAATACAGCCGCAAGTCAGACGGTAAGCACTTCACTAACACCATAATTTACAAGAAATCTCAGATTACTGTCATTGATGAGTTTCTTTTTTCATTCACTTGATGGTGCCTCACTCGTCTACATAGCCCAACTTCCTGACGCTTCAACCCCTAGACCATTGTCTTAAATGCCTTTTTTTCCACTTCGACGAGAGGCTTTCAGATGGCTCCATCACCTGCTCTTTACTAATTCTAATCGTTGTTCTTGGTATCCTCGTCACAGATTCTACAACCAAGCAAACTCCCACGCTCCACGTCATACACACCGCTTGCTCTATAGTCCCACTCCCTTTGCTAACCTTATTTCTTATATACTAGTATGCATCCTGGTTTACATAATCCTCGACTTCTGAGTACTAAGACATTTTATTATAACTCTTTTCTCTAATATGTGAAACGAAGTTTCCAACACTGCTCACCGAGTCAATGTTGAAAATCTTTTCCTTTCGCTCATTTCATTAAAAGGTGATTTTAGTGAGTTGATGTTTCACATTGTGGCTGCCGATGCTTTCCAACCCCTCTCCCTATCTAGTTAAATCTGAATTAAAAAATTTTCTAATTGTTTTAAGAACAATTAGACCCGGTCAGTTTTAAAAAAACTGCTTTATTGGTTCTTCATCTTTTTTTTCTTCACACCTTCTACAATTAAACTAGAACTAAAAAATTGCAGAATATTGTGCAGAATGAGTAAACATTTTGCAGATTGATATAAATGCAGCATACGGGGTCAGTTTAGTTGATATGATTTGCTTTGACAATATATATAAATATGTATAAATATATATGAATATATGTTATAACATACAAAGCTGCTTTAATTCTCCATATATATATATATATATATATATTTATCCTAATCCTAACTGAAATGTAAACAATTTCCTTTTAATTTAAAATTCCTTGACCTTTGCATTTATTTTGCTACACCATAAATTTTTAATAAAAATAAACCATAAATTTTTAATAATTTTTGAACAAAAAGGAAAATGATTTTATCAAAAATACAACAAAAGTCTTTGCAAAATTTCAATATTAAAATCTACACATGTAGAAAAAGAGCCTACAGACGTAGAACTTACACAGACTACCCACTTAAGGGTTTCCGTTTGTTTTAGTTGCTTTTCCTGTGTAAAATTAAATTTCTAAAGTTAAAAACACATCCTTCCGTAAAATTTACATTGCTCAAAGGCAAAGCAACATATACTTTAACTTATGTCCCACTAAGCATAAACGAGTATGAGGAGATATCCTTTTAATGTTCTGTATTCCTTTTGTTTTCTGATGTTCTGACGTTCTGCAGTTTTGCAATTTTTTGTTTATACTCGTACGAGTAAATTTAAAATACTTTGTTGCCTTGAAACTATGGCAAAATCGAGAAACCACAAAAAACCGTAAATGTAAGACAAGGAATACTTTTTGTACAATTTGTGCACAAATGCGAGAAACACAACACAACACAAGGCTAAACATGTGTGTTGTGTGTTGTGTGTTCAGAATGTAGCATTTGTTATTCCTCTTGTTGGAAAAGCATTTATTTTACGTAAAACATCATCATGTCCTATACATGATGTACCATTTCCCCTGGCTTAACTCGACTTAAACACAAATCGCAACTCACTTTCCATTTTAACCTACAAACATTTTTTTAGTACGATTCGTTTTGCTTGTATTGAGTTAGTGTTATTTTCTTGTTTTATTTTTTTTTATTTTTTTACTCATTGCTTGCTTTTTCCCTCTTTAAATGGACGCCATACATAGCGTATGAGTGATTTTTTGCTCCAAGCAAACCTACTTTAACTAAATTGATGACGCATTCAATTTTAGTCGAACATATCCTCCATGAATTCGAAAGTATGAGCATTTCTTATGCCAACAAAGATTACGTTGCAGTTTTTCCATTGTTTCTAGTAGCAAGGATAGCGCCTTTTCAAGGCACACAGATACAGATGTGTATCTATGTGCAAATGTATCTATGATATTTGCTATTGGAAGCACAATGTTTGTGCCTAATACATGCTTAGTAAGTATATTTAAAAGGAAATGATTTTAGGTTTGGTCATTGCAAAGGAAATTCGGTAAATAAGGTTATCTAAACTGCTACTTTGTAACACACAAAGGCAAGGTAATGCTCTATTTTACATTTGTTTCTTTTTTTCTTTTTGTTAAGCTCCAACTTGGAGTACTTAAAGTGCTGAGTTTATGTGTGAATGTAGATTTGTTGGAGGTAATCTAATGCATGTATGTCTGGAAGCATGTAAAGAAGTATGCTTGCATCTTTCCTGTTCCTTGGATTTCTCACTTAGTAAATTTTTTATAGCAAACATTGAGTAGATAACAAGAAAAGTTCGCAAAACTCTGCCCAAAGTTATAACAAAACATTATTAGTTTTTTAATTTGATATAAGCTTCAATATATGTGGCAGAAGCTAGCATTCCTATCCTTGGATGCATTAACACGTTTACAACGAACGTCAGAGTGGAATTTATTTTCGAAATAGAATTTGTTACGTTTTGTTGGTAATTTCATTGAACATAAACTGATGGGCAGACAGTCAGTAGCTTTAGGAAAAAATTCACGCTCTAAGTGAAATGAAAGTAAAATCGGTCAAGTACAAATAGAAATTGTGTTACAAGCCACACTTAAGTGTTTGAAGTAATAAAAGGTAAAATATGCAATTCTTAAAAAACAATTTAAAAACAAATAATGTTTAATATTGTTTTGGATTTACCTTTATTGACATACAATTAATAGAACTATTGTTTCTCGTGTTACTTAAAATATTTAGAAGAAAAATAAATCAGAAGATACCTTAAACCACTAAAGCCTAAACCACTAGGAAGGAATGGAAAAGATATCCACTGCTGCCTCGGAGAGCAGTGTGAAAACTTTATTCTAGTAATTAAAGAGAAGAGTTAAATCAAGCGGCTTAGTAACTAGCAATCAACATTTAACTAAGCCAAAAGGTATGACATTAGAATCTTTAGAATCAGAAGAACGTTTTCTTATTAAATGAGTTTTTCAGTCATAAATTCAGACATGTATATCTTTCTTGTTATAATCCGAATTAAAAATATAAATAAAAGAAAAGATATAATTAAAAGTATTTCGCAATTATTTTCTTTCAGATGACTGGCAAATCAATTCGATGGCAATAAAACTTAATTGTAACTAAGGATTGCCTAGCAGCTCATTCTATTGGTACGCGTCATTAGAGTTCCAGAATACTATAACGAAAAAAAAAATTGTGCTGGTAATGAATTGGCTAAATGTGTTATTTCTTCTGAGACCAGACAAAAACAGTATTATAATACCTATGGCTAACTGTGAAATACTTAACTGTAAGCCGGTTGACTTGGGCAAATGCCATACTAATTTTTCTCTTAGCGTAAACAGAAGTAATATTAAAATACATTTCGCCATATATTGTTGAAACATAGATTAGTTCAGGAGACCGAAAGTTTCAAGCTAATAAGAGAAGACATATTTAAGGTCATGATTTGCATAACCATTCATGGGCTATTTGGAAGTCATAACCATTAGACTGGAAGCTCTCTCCATTAAATATTGCAGAAATTGTAAAGTGATGAAGGTAAAGAAGAAAACGTAAAACACTTCTTCTGTAGCTATCTGCTCTTACTATAAGTGGTGCAAACTTCTTAGAAAGTGCAAGCATGTCATCGGTTTTCTCATAGAGGTGTACAGTACTAGTATTAAAAAGAAGGAAACAACTTCTGGAATACTTCTTGTTTACTTTTCGGTTTGTAAGTAGATGAAAATGTAGAACACTTATTCTGTAGCTGTCTGTTCTAGCTAAAAGCGTTGCAATCTTCTTAGAAAGGCCAAATAGATCTTCAGCTCTTTTATAGAGTAGAGTTTAACATTATAGAATTTAACAATATGTTAAACAATTCTTATTTAAATATTCGGTTCTTACTAGAACCAGAGCAAACTTGTTATCAGCTCTCTGATAGAGGTGTGAAGCAATTTAATTAAAAACACTTATATTTCTTCTTTACTTGTAAGGTTCTTATTGAAATCATAATAAACATATTATAATGTTTCTTATATAGGTGTCCAGTACTAAGAATAGAAATAATGAAGCAACTTGATAAACGCTTCTTCTCTCCCTGTCGAGTATTTATAGTGAGTTGGGCAAATATGTTATCAGCTCTTTCACAGAGATGTCGAACATAAATATTGAGGCTGTTAAGAATTTTAGAAGAGCTTTTAAGTCGTTATATATGGACCAAGACCATAATAGTATGTATAATACTTACGTATTAAATTATAGTTTCACAATAAACGCATGAAGTTATTATTACTATTAGTATTGAATAACATACTATTATGTTATAATACTATTAATATTGAATAACAGTTTCACAATAAGCTTTTGGGATCTAAGAAAGTTGAAGGCAAACTATTTACTATTGAAATTGAATAGTTGTATCAAAATAAGTCATTGGGGTCTAAGTGAATTTAGCAATTAGACTCTCTGTCAATTTAAACTAGCTTAACCGCAATGCCAAACAATTAATTGGGTTTTATCTTATCATATGTATTATGTATTTAAACCAAAAAGTCGGTATATATATGAGGAAAACTAAAATGCCTTAATATTGTTATTTTTATGTGTCACTTGTGAAATATATCTGAAACTTCACAACAAATGTACAACATCTAACTCTTAAAGATGTTTATATTGCCCAACTAGTGACTGCAATCAAAACAATCTTTTGCTTAAACTTTATTTAAACTATATGAAAACACTTCCAATATAAAAAAATAGCAGAAATTGAAGGTAATTACTTTTCACTTGGGCATGCTTGGAAAAAACGACTTCTTATGACATATATAAGCCACAATAAAATTAAGCTTAAATTTGTTATATTTAAAATTTTAACGAAAACAAATTTTAAGTAAAACCTTTGGGAGTTTTTATTAGAAAAGCAAAAATTGCTTAATATTAGCAAAACAATTTTGCTATTTTTCTCTCTCCCACCACCAAACCAAAATATGATTACGTATACGCAATGGTGAACCTAATATTTTGAAGAACTGATTACATTTTATAAATAAGTAAATAAGCAAAAAAAAAAAATATTTTCTAAACTTCACACCAAACTTTGACGTTACAAAATAAAAACATCATCACCGCCCGCTTCGATACTGTAAATCTTGATAACTCAATCGAGAGAAATTTTGGCTCTTAACTTTTTAATTGGACTGTGAAGTTTGTGTTGCGGTTGATGTTGAATGACTTTTGCCACTTTGGGGCCAAAAAATGAAAATGCCACAACGAAAAAACTAAAAAACAACTCAACAAAAACAAGTAAAGCATTTTCCGACTTGAAGTATAAACGAAGCTTAGTCATGCTATGCTGTTCAGCATACAAAAAGGACATATGCAAAAAAGCGCCAAAATGGCAACACTAAAATGGCAACACCAATGAAACATTAAGATAAGGATATCATTTATTTGCCGACATTTTGTTTGTATACAACAATTCATATCTGTGTTGGTATAGTCATGGGTATCAGCGGTGGTTGTGTGTTGGTGGGCTTCGGGTAATTTTCTCGACTGGACAAATAATTTTGTAAAAATTATTTACATTATATGTCGCTGCTATCGTAAATTGCAAACACCTTAGGGAATTTCATTTTGTACACAAAACGACATGGAAAATTATAAGTAAATAAACAAAAATAATATTATGGAAAAATATCAGTGTTAGTATTTAGAAAGACCAAACAATATCATAAACAGCTGTCAAATCCCTATCAATTTGTTTATCACAAGGTTGCATATCAAATTAAAATATAATGTGAGAATATTTCTTTTCATTTCTGGGAAAAATATCGAGTGTATGTGTTTATCTTATTTTAATATTCTTGAATTTTTTTAGATTTAATTTTTTTCAGACAATATTCAGACGATGCTTTTAAAATGGATTTTTTACGTCAGTAACAATTGTTCAAGCACGTCTTCATTGGCTTCAATTTATTCATTTTAAATATATATTTTCTAATATATCTTAAAAAACATATTTTTGAATATTTCTTTTCATTTTCGGATTTCTGTGAACTCACATATGTATTTGATGTGCTTCAATTAGTTTAGACATGACATAAAAAATTAAGTTGTACGTATTATGCGTATGTTTACAAAATAATTATTAAAATTTTAAAAGTATATAAACAAAAAAGTTTATCACTTCATACCAAAATGATTGTCAATGGTTTTAATATCTTTTTTTTCCAGTTATAGTTTCCTTTTTATTAAAATTAAAATTCTACGTTTGTTTAATATTTCTTAATATACTCTACATTTCGACTCTTCTTGAGAATTGTCATTAGGATCGAAATCTAACATAAATAAATATTAATAAGATCTGTTGGAGCAAAACAGATCATTAAACTTAACTGCTCTACCCTGTATATATATTTTATACATGTCTTAAATTCGCTGCACTTGCAGAGAGCAAAACAACAGTTTTGAACTTTGTTTTACTGTTGTGTTGTTTGAAAGGTGATACTTGGTTCCGAGTTTCACTGATTTCTTTTGAAAGAAAATGATCAATTTTTTAGTAAATATACCATACATTTGAACTTCTGTGTACTTAAATATTAAACAATTTAAATTACAATTAAAATTAATCTACGTTTTAACTTCTGTGTACTTAAATATTAAAAAATTAAAATTATAATTACAATTAGTATACATAAAATAAACTGTGAATTTGAAAATTTCTTTGTTTTATTATTTGATCATAAACAAGATCTATGTATACACGATATGCTCTTAATTCTATTGTCTGTAGTGCAATATAGACAATAGAATAGAATCGAAATCATGTATATTGAGGTTATATGCGCTTCTATATAACAATAAAATAGTCAAACTCATATTTGTAAAATATTAATTAATTTATTATTTACTAATGAATTGTATTCATATTATTATATTTATTATAGTCATATAAAATATATTTAAAATATAAATTATATTCATATAATAAATAAAAGTTAATAAGCTTAATTGCACCATAAACAAATATAAATCGTGGCAGCAGTATTAATATTTTTTTCAGATACCTATATTTGAAATGATATTAAAATATTTCCAATAATTTTATCATTTATTATGTTATAAACCGATTGATTAAAGTAACCAAATAATCCTTATTTTTTTAATCTGTTAATTAATATTTGCTTACATGTCATTAACTTTTTTTTATATTTATATTATAATTATTTTCATTTAATGTATAAATTTCTTTATTATAGTAGTTTTTTTAAAGTATTTTTATTAAGTTTTTTTTTTCATATAGTTATATTTTTTTTATTTTTATCGTTTTAGTAATATTTTATTTTAATATTTTTCTTTTAATATTTTTATCTTTTTTGTAATACTTGATTTAGTATTTTTTTTAATAATTTTTTTTTAATATTCTTTTTAATATTTGTTTTTTCTTTTTAGTAATATTTTATTTTAATAATTATCTTTATATTTTTTTGCGATATTTTTTTTTAATATTTTTTTTTAATATTTTTTTTTGTAATATTTTTTTTTTAACATATTATTTTTAATATTTTTTTAATATATTTTTTTTAATATTGTTAATATATTTTTTTAACAGTTTGTAACTATGCATTTATGGATTTCAATAATATTCGCTTAAGAGAAATACTGTTTTAATATTGTGAAATTTATTAAATAAATATAAGAAATAACTGAAAAAATATTTTTAATAAATTAATATTATTTTTAAACTTAAATTGCTTCAATTTGTAGCAATAAATTGTTTTAAAAACTGTAGTGCACTTATTGTGTTATCTGAGTTTTTATTGAATCTCTAGTATTTTTTTAAATTATTTTTCAAAATAAATTTATGATTGAAGCCGACAATGATGAATAAAAACTGCAAACATTTGATTGTTTTATTGTTTATGTATCGATGAATTGAAGGCAGAAATATTTTATATTGTTTTAAATTGTATTTTTACAGACAGTTTTTATTCAAAAAATATAAAATTTCGATGATTGAAAAAAAATATGAGTAAAAATATTATACAGTTTGGATATCATATTTCGTAATAATTCTTCAGTTTCTTTGTTTGAATTTATCAATTAATTTTCCACTTTCTGTTACGATTTCCAACCATTTCATTTTATGTTTCTCAACAAACAAGTACTAGGATTTCAATTGAAGAATATGAAAAAAATTTTCAATTTTATATAAATAAATATCTTTTATACTCTCTTAACGGTACATGCTTTCCGACAAATAATAATTGCTTCTTCTTTATCTATTTTACTGTATCTTCTTTGCCATTTGATATTATAGTACTACTATTATAACAACTGATTCTGAATATGTTATAATGAATGACTTCTACGTTTTACTGAAGTACTAAATAAAAAACATATTCGTACGTGTATATCAAATTAGTTCACTTTATAAATAATAAAAAAATTTATACAATAAAGAAACGACAATATTTTATTACGAAAACTCATGTGCACATATATATATATGTACATATATATTCCTTATACTACCAATATTTTGTTACATATGTACATATAAATGAAGTTTAATTATTGATTGACATAATTTTCTTTTGAATAGTAAGTACATTTGTGTCATCAGAGTTGTGACTTTGAGTACATGTCTTCCATGTTCGTGATGTTTTGCCATTAAATGCAAATTGCATTTTCTGTTTCTGAGCTAATGCATTGCATATTTATAAATGCAGTTAAATGTTTTTATATTCAAGGAAACTGTCATGCTAACCAAACAGTTGAAGCACACACATATGAGGTAACACGTCCCAAAAGATTCTATAAAAGTTCAAATAACATTTTCAAAATAGAACACTATCCAATCAAGGAATTGTGTATTGAGTAGTCAAAAAGGACATTGGCACGTTCTATTTGTTTGCATTTAAATTAACGTGCAATTGTATTTAAACCTTTGGCCGCACCACAACCTTTTACTTGCAAAAGTGAAACTTAACCTGAAAGAGCCTTAATAAATAATACCAAAGAAATATATCTATGAGAAGCAAAATAAAAAATATGAAGAATGCATAAAAGTTCTGTAAAATCCAAGGCTCTTATATTTCACATTGGCAGTTACTGAAGAGAAGTAGTTAAAGATGCAAGTACATTTAAACATTTCCATATATGCAAAGGATATGCTGTGTCCTATATTCACACACATAAAAAAAAAATTGAGAAAAAAATCAAAAAAATAAAAAAATATATAAAACTATATTGCGGAAGTAAGAAAAATTGTATACGAAATAAGAAATGAAAAGGTGAAAAGTGAAAATCTCGGAAAAGCTGCCCATAAAAGAAAATAAAAAAATTAGAGGCTTTTACGTGCTATTTCTGTTGGGATTTTCAAATTCTTTCCTACTAATTCCATGGAGTTTTAAAGGTAGTACTACTTGGTGCTGGCACGTATGCATGACAAATAAAAAATACTGAAATAATTTTTCATGTATATTTTTTTAAAGTTTCATTAAAGTGAACTTATTTTTATTTTTCTTCGAAAGCTTTTTCGTTTTCAGAATTGCATTTTTTTCTAAATATTTATTAGTGCTAAAGAGGTACAATAATTTTCAAAACAAGAGTATTTAAAGAAAATAGGATTCCAAAACTCATTTTCATTGGAAGCAAATGTTTTTTAATGATAAAAAATTTTAAAAATTTAAATTGCAAAAATGAAGTTTTCGGCGATAATTTTAAGGTGACTCAAAACAAATTAACTTGGCTTTTCTCCAGTTTGTACTATTAAAAGCTAAGGAATACAAACTAGATTTTTAGGACAAAGAATTATAAACAAACCAAATGCAATTTATAGTTTTGGATTTATATTAATAAGCTCAATTCATTGATTTTTAACTAAGTTACTCGTACTTGAGGTTTAAAAACTAACATATAAAATATTTTAAAAAAGATATTTTTAAATTATTATAGATGTTTATCTCATACAAGCTTTTGGATAAGAAAATTTCCTTATTTCTTATTGAATAGCTTGAGTTTAACTCTTAGTATTTGTAGTCTCAAATAAATTATTCTTGAATTGTTAAATATGAAAATTAAATACAAAACCACTGTTGACGCATATTAAGCAATACTCGAAACAGCTGTGTGGTCAGCCAGTAATACAATTAATTAAAAAATAAATAAAAATTGTTGTTATTGCTGTTCAGTACTCTGCGAAATCTCTCTATAAATCTATTAAAGAAATTTCTTTCTTCTAATTAAATACATCCATGACCTACTACATACTGTATTGGTTTCCAAACCTAACAGCATTAACGGTTGATTTGAGAAACAAATTATCTACATCGACAATAATAAATATTGCTTAAAAATTATATTTAAATCCTCCTCATAAAATGTTTGAACACACTATATTAAAAAAAATATTTTCTCTTCAATAAAACAACTGTAAACAGCCATAAATAATAATTAATAGCTGTTTTTCCATAATATATAAAAATTATATAAATATTTTAATCCACTAAATCATTGTGGCGTTCATGCTGAACGCAGTGTATAAGATTCGCACCATTTTAATTGCATTTAAGCCAATAAAAATTTAAAATTCATTCATTTGTATTTATTTATTTAATTTTTTTATTATGGTATTATTAAAACCCATTTAATTAAAAAAGAATTCCACAACAAATTACTATAACTCAGTTCACATGAAAAATTATCATAAAAAAGCACTCATACGCGGTGTGGTACCAGTATAAAACAAGTATGTCATCAATGCATTTAGTACCCAATTAAAATGGAGTTTATTGTCATAAATTTTCATCTTAACGTGCTACGGAAAACAAATCCTTATTGACACTTTCACAGCATATTTAATCACGTGCTTAACCCAGAGCAAAATCCAGCACACTCAACTAATGTCACTAAAGACAAAAAATAAATAATGAAAGAGTGGAAAATATTTTGTGCAAATTTCATCAATGATTAATGTAATTTCACGCGCCACTTAACATTATCCTTCCAAGGACATATTACTTAATTGGCAAGTAGCATGGATTTTTTATACTGAGAATTTTTTATGTTTCTGTTCCTTGGTTTTTTTTTGCTTTCTTTGATATAAGCTTGGTTTTTGCTTCATTTGCACATTGTTAGTCTTGCCACAAGTTAATTTCTTGATTAAATATTTCTTGATTTGAAGGCAAGTAACGGTTGGAAGCCTTATTAAGACTGCGCTGCAGTATTTTAAAGTTAGTTTACACAAAGCATAGCATCTCATTTGAGTACATGAATTAGTGAATCTGTATGGCGTACCTGTATGCTCTTATATCCTGCAATACTCGTATATAACGCCTGGCGGGTATTTAAAATCAGAAAGCACATTTCATATACATCATTTATCTTTCGCTCGTACTTAATTTCGATTATAATGATGGTAACGAGATCATACGAGACTGAAGACCTTAAATGCACATACCGAGCTTAATTGGGTTAATTGCATAATTTGTAAGCATACTTTTACAGTTTATTAATTCGAAATATTCGTTCGTCCTGGCGGCAAAATTGCAGGAATAAATGTTATTAAAAAACCAACAACAAAAATTATATAAATGCACAATTATTAATATTTATTAAATGAAATTAACGTTACATTTTAATGATTTTGCTTAATTACTTTTAAGTTGATTTTGGTTTTAAGGTAATCAGTTGAATAACGCAGCTGTGCAATATGCAATTTACAGGGTACTTTGTGGTTTGGAGAAATTTAATTAAATCCGCTCTGAAATTACTATTAATTCATAAGTAATATGACTTCAATAAATTCATTTTTTTACACTATTAAGATTTTCTATAAACGACATTTTTCAGAAAATAGTAAATTAAACTGTGGAATATAATATTACTTTTAATTAAACTAATATTAAAGTATTTTTTTTTAGTAAAGACAATGATATAACGAAGGCAATTAGTTAGTTCCCGAAATCTAAAAAGTTAAAAGAAACAGAATAGAAAAAATAAAATGGGAGAATGACATACCCCAAATCAACCCAATTTCTTTTTTCATGAATCTAAGATAATAGAGTGATGAGAAAATATGAACAAAGGTTTCAAAGATTCATAACTGTATAGTTTCTGCATCTTCCAAATACCAGGCTGTCTTTGGTTTCAGCGTTATGCATAAAATCGAGGCAATTTGGATATGTCTGAACTCTGGCTAAGTGGTATTAATACTATATGCATTATAAATTCGTGGATGTGGTTTCCAATATTAATTATTTATTATATTTCAAATAAATATCATTTTATTGAAATGCTAATTATTTTTGTTGAAATATACGATTCTTATGATGACAAAGTAGCTATTTTTAAAAGTTAGAAGGATTCAAATAGAAAAGAAAATACAAGAACAAAAATTTAGTTAATTTATTGAAATTTGACAGAACATACAATGTGATATATATTGCCAAGTACCTATCATCAGTGGTCTTAGGAAATATTCGAATTTTTTAATTAGCTTATAGTCTATATATAATTTGCTTGGATTGTAAGTGCCAGGGTTAGTTCTAAGTTATTAAATTTTTGTTCATACTTTTTCTTTTCTATTCAAACCTTTCTAAATTTTATTGAAATTTAAACAGGGTTACAATCAGGGTTTGTACTTATATAAACCCTTTATAAAAACTTACCATTTATATGGTAAGTGGAGATTATAAGTTCAATCTCCACTTACCACATCTTCAGCTAGCAATTCAAGGAATTACTGATATTTTTTTAGATAACGCTGAACTATGTAGGTGCTTTCTAAATTTGCAAACTCCATTCAGAAAGCTACTTAGAAATTATTTATGATTACTACTAATAATTTAAAACTACATTGGCGTTGTTGCAAGCTGGTTTTTTGTAGCTGGATAACTTTTCAATCGCTTTTTTCGTTTAATTTCTGAATAAAAATAAATATAAAAATATATATAAGAACAGATATAAGAACTTAACAGTGTTAAGTATATATTAATTCCAGATTAGTATTGTGTAGTTAGTTGAAAATCGTCAAATCCATATAATTGAGCCTGGTTGTAGATAAGCCTACATGGTGGTTTAACAGTGTTTTATCTTCCGAAACTAGTGAAAATATTCACCCTAAAACCATGTTTTTTATAAGTACTTTTATATTTATTTTAAAATTTCCCGTGAGAAATAATATTATGCTAAAGACTTCCACTTCTAAAAAATGATCGCATATCAGTTCCAATTTCTATTTGAATGGAATTGAAGATGTTATAGTAAGGGATAGGGATGAAAGGGAAGAATACATATGAATGAATTGGCTATCATTAATAAAAACCAATGCTTAAGTTCTTATAAAACTAAAATTATTAAGTCACTTCCCAAAACTTCTAAAACAAATAACGTACTCAGTAATTTTTTCAATATGGAATTAATAAACATCAACACAATGAAAACAATTAATCTATTTTATAAGAAACTGGCGTTTCCATCATTATAGAAAATATTTATACTTTGCTTTGCGTAAACATAAAAGGGTTCAGATTTATCCTGGTTTCTGACTGATTGAAAACTGTCGGAAATTTCAAATAAATGTAGTAAAAATCAATTTTAATTTTTAGAGTAGATATTTTTTGATTTCTATTGTCAAAATATACGAGTATATAATGCAACTTCCATTCTAGTTTCACATTTTGAATGTTTTAAACACCTTGTATGCAATCATATATCCGATTTCAGTTTAAACTTCATGTAATTTACACTGTAATTGGGGATTAACCTAAATAAAAAGTAATAAATGAGCACACTTAGGCTGCCTGCCAGCACTTCAATGTGAAAGTGCACCGAAACATTGAAGCACACCGAGTGCAAAAGAAAATGGACACTGAACTGACCCAACACCATTATCACTGCAGTTGTTACTGTGTATATTTCAACGCTTACTTGCCAATTTTCACTACTTTCTCTCTGCTTTTTTCGGAATATCATGTTTGCTTTACTATATGTTTACTTAAATGTTTATTTGCAGTATTTTACACATTCAAACATACATGTGAGCAGGGAATACAGTCACAGTCTCAGTTTTCGTTTTCACTCGACACCGCTATTTGATATTAAATATTAACAAAATGGCCTCATTGTGCGATATGGCATGATTGTGTAACTGTGCAGTCATTCTAGTAAATCCACACACAAACCCGTACCGAAGGATACAAATATTTACCAGCCTATACGTTTAAGTACAAAAAAGGTGTGGATAGAGCTTACATTTGTTTTGAGCGTTTTAAGGTTTTATAGACTTTGAGCGAAAGTTTCTGGTTTAACGGACACAAAGGGAAATACATCTCATTTTAAAATTCTGTGGAATTCAAAATCCTTGAATCTCACGTCCTTGTAAAAATTATGTACCTGCTATACCGCTTAATCAGATGAAACTATTAAATTATTTTTTTCTGTTGGTAACGTAGTTGTTACTATAACAACACGTGATGTAGTAAATTTTTAAAATAATTAGTTACATGTCTGAAATACATGCTGGCTTAGTAAGTATCGTTCATTTTCTCCGTTGGCCTCGAATATTAAGCTAATATTTTTCTTATAAATAAGCAAATAATTCTACCCGCAGCCAGCACTTTCACGCTTAGCATATAAAAAATTTTACAGCCAATGCGTATTTTGGTTAGTTATCCTTTTACACAAAATGTTAACTGTTCTTCCATTACGTGTTCCTCGCAGCAAACTGCAACATCGTAGTTTCCTGGCACATAACTGCCGAAAAGTATGCTTCATATTTTAGCAGACTTGCGGATTTACTGCGTATGCGGCCGTGATGAAGTAATTAGTTGCGGTTTGCATTAATATTAATTAACTACTTGATGGAATTACTGTTTTTACAAAGTAAATTACAAAGCCTTTCAGATATGTTAACGTTAAAAATTATATTCTTAATAAATATTATACATATATTTAAATATATATGTATATATTATACCATTTATAATATGTTCGTTGGTTTTTGAATTTTTTTCTTTGTCTATGTTCACAATGAAAACGTTTTAGTTTAATTTTATTTACTTTTTAATTTATTTATATATTATATTTAAATGCTTTTATTACACAAATGTGTTTTTGTGTTATTCCCAGTTATTTATATACTATTTTTCAAACAATTATTACATGTTTAATACACAATTACTTACTAATTTAAATTATGTTATGTTCATAATTAGACTAAGCTTGTATTATTTTATAATAATTTACTTTATATTTCCTATACAAAATAATTGCATTTTAAAATATTTATTTGGTCAATGGAAATTCAATGCAATGTAAATATGTGTAGGCTTTACCTGTCAATGCAAATATTTTACTAATGAAATAATTTTGATATGTATTAAATTTTATCTTGTTATTTATGAATTATAAAACGAATCAATAATGAAATAAATTACATATTGAGTGATAACTTCAAAGAGAGAAGTACACATAAACTAATATCAAATATTGTAAACTTTATTTATTCGGATATTGAAATTGTTATCAATACTAATATGTACATATTTTATAAATAAATAGAAACCACATTGTAATAGGGATATTGAATAACAAATATTATTTGTTTGAGATGTTAGATGTTTCGTATAAATATTACTCACCATATGATATTTATATAAATACATATATTATTATATCAGTTTTGGATTTAACGCTTACCTGCAAATAAACAAATAAAATATTTAATTTTAGAAAAAATATGAATTTATTTTTATTTAACAAAATGAATATTGGGATTATAACAATAAATCAATTTTAAAGTACTGGTATGTAAAATAAACTCAGAGAAGTCTTCTATTATTATTAAATACATACACCTTTGGAATAATAATACTCAGCCTTTGGCAAAGCCTAAAGTGTTCTTAAAAGCAAGTTCCTGGAGACAGCCAAAATCCTCAGAAGGGAAAAACCTAATATAGTGAATTGTTGCTGTGCATACGAAGTAATAAAGCAGTAATAAAGCCACTTGTATCGTCTTCTCCATAACTACCACAGTTCTTCTATCTAGCATTTGTTCCCTAATCAGCATTGATCCGTCAACATCTCCACCAAAAGAATTATATCTTTACGGGTATTTGAATGAGAGTGTTGAATTTTTCTTAATAGACCAGTATCAACTTGCATTTAGACTCAAGTAATAATAGATCAATAAACCAACTTTAATAGACCAACTTGCATTTAGACGCGTCCATATCATTGAGTCTTTCCATCTTTAATAAATTGTTTAATAGCGATAAAATTCAACAAATTAACTCAGTTTCTTTCAGTATTTCAAATGATTATCTGAAGCATTCCATCTGGCCTGATTTTTCACCTTGCAGCTGCCAAAAATGTCACTATGACCGTGAATCCAAAACAAATAAATATTAAACTGCATTAATATCTCATTTAAAGATGTTTAGCAGTCAAAAACCGTTCTGGATATATGTTAGACTGAACTCAAGGACTTTAAAGCAGAATAAACTGTCAGATAGAATTTTATATTCCGATTTTATATATAATCTTCACTTTCAGACAAACTATTGCTTCCACAATAGCGATCACCTCAGTATCAGTAAAACACTGTAATGACCCAATAATCCAAGAACCCAATAATACTTGGATTTATATAGTTCATCAGCGAAAACTACTTTCTGTTTTAGAGCCATCATTTATTTAAGATATTTTATAAAAATACAATATTAAAATATTAAAATTGATTAAATATATAATTTTATATACAAAAGAAATTTTTTTTATAAGAAGATACTGTAAATAAATTATTTGCTTATTAAATATTAACCAAAAAAATTCAGTTAATAATATTATTCATTTATTTAAAATATCTTATATGAAAATCAAAACTGTTAAGTTATATTGCAATATAATACGCAAATAGATTTTTTTTATGAAAAAGTACAGTAAATATATAATTTACCTATTAAGAATTAAGTAAAATTAATTAATAATAATATTATTCATTTCTTTAAGATAATATATCTTATATATTATGATATATGACATATATATATTATGATAATTAAAAATATTTAATTTCTATATAACAAGAAATACTAAAATTATTATTTTTTTGTTAAAGAAAATATAATTTTCTTATTAAATATATAAAAAAAAATATTATTAATTTATTTAAAATAACTTATAGAAATCGAAAATATTTTTAATAACAATATAGTACTCAAATGGGTTTTTTTAAGTAAATACAATAAATATATAATTTTCCTATTGAATAATAATAAAAACAATTCAATTAATAATAATATTATTCATACAATTTTAAATGAAAATGTTTTTCAGTTATTAAAATGGTATATCAATCACATTTGCCAATAAAAAAGTGTGAATTGAGATATTGGAGAAGAAAAAATTCACCACTTTACATTAAAGGATATTTATGGAGAAAATTTTAAAATTCTTTTAAATACATTACCACACAAACATGTTTACATGCCAACTTAACTGCATACACACACAAACAAGGACATCGCCTCATATTTTTAAAAAAAATTCCTTTTTTTGTGTGTGAGTTTTTATGCAAAGCACATACTTTTATAAAAATATTGCATTACTCCTACTCGCCGCCAAAGGATAATAGCATAGTAGTCAGCCTGCCTGCAGCTGCAGCCGATTGTATTGTTTTTGTTGTTGCGTTGCGTTCATGCAACAACATTTCCACACATGCATGCCGCATACGTCGCATATGCCACACAAACGAATTGTGTGTGTGTTAATGCATATCCTTTTGCGTTTGCTCAGATTTCCTTTTAAAGCTTTTGTTAAAACTTTTTCGCCATTGCTTTGTTTTTGTTTTTGTCTTTGTTTTTGTTTTTTGTTTTGTTTTGTCAATATACATAGTAGAATAAGTAAAAGCAAAACTCCATTAATGCACACGAAATGCGCTTATTTTTGTTTATTCGTTTGTTTGGATCAAAGTAGCAGGACGTGCGCGACTTAACTATTTCTGAATTTATGACCATTTGGGATTTACTTAGATTTCGATGATATTTTTAGCACTTTCCTGTTACCAATGTGCTTGTTGCTATTCTTACTGTTATTCTCTGAAGTTTTAGATTATGTGTTTACAATATTCACAGCTAAAATCTCGACTTAAAGTCACAAAAACGTAAGGGAATTTATACGAGTAGCATTTTTATACACAATTGTGTTCTGCATATTTCGATATATTCTCATAACAAGATATGGAATAGTTTTGTAGAAATGGAAATACTCGTAAATGGATTTAGTGTTGAATCTATGTAAATGTAATCACATATATATGGATTTAAGGTTTATGTTAATATAACCAAAAAGTCTTATAATGCAAACTTTGTAATATGTTACCTAAATGCAGCTTCTTTCGGTTCATAGTGCATTGCGATATCAATATGAAAAGTTTAACCAGAGTTTGAAGAAATATTTTTGGTTTAAATTTTTATTTGTTTTGGAAAATAACTTTTTTAGTATATATCGATATCAATAATTATCAAGAATTTATTATTTCAAACATTTTTCTTCTCAAAACTCAGTCATAGGATCATAAGGCAGACAGAATAAACATTAAGTATTCATTGCCATCAAGTAAACGTTTATTGAATTCATTCGATGTGGAGTATTTTAACAAAAAAGTAGAAAGACTTTACGATATGCAGGCATCTGTATGCAACCTGGAATACAATCAGTCCATTAAGAAAAAATCCAGCACACTCATTGAGATGCTACGCAAATATTTCAGACTATTAGTAGGGTTATTGAAGGATCACAGCCTATTAAAGAAGCATGTTAAAAAATTGAAAATCGCATTTAAACATTCCTATTGCACTTATAGAAACGACAATGAAAATATCCGTTGTTACCGTGCAGCGCATGCACACAGTTAACCCAAACTATACTAAGGATTTAATTTTTCAAAGATCTTGGCCAGCTTCAGGACCATCCTCCAAAGATCATTTTAGGTTTTATCAAAGGTGCAATATGGTTTTAAGACTTTGAATTTTTTTAAACGGTAACACAAGGGTGTAATAGGCCAAAATGTATACAAAGAACGCCGGTAGAACTTAACCTAACCTTTTAACAAAAAGGTAATTGCCATTAAAAGTTAGAAAATGCGTACACCTTACGAATCCATTATGCTACTTTTGCGGAACATAGGATCTTTACTATGTTTGTTACTATATTTGTTAATAAAAACACAGTTCATATCTGTGAGCTAAAGACCTGTTTATCTAAGAACTTGCTAAAACCTCTTTTTGATATAATCACTATAGTGTTCAGGCAAACGAACAAACAATGCCAGTACTAAATATTTCGGATAGATGACAATCCAACTATATCTTTGAGCGGCTCTGTATTCGCTTACTAGTTTTGTTGCCATAACAAAAAACTTAATGGCTTTAATGGTTGTTTGACTATTACTATAAATATGACAATACTATAGCTCTCCTTGCTGTTGCTTATAATTAGCCGACATGCGTCCCTTAATTTTATCTTGATAAACCGTGTATTAAAGATAATACTTCATAGGACCATATCTATCGTCAGTCTTCTTTTACTTTAAATGTAAATTAATGCTGTATTGTAGTGAAAATAAAAATTCAAAAAAGAAATATATAACATTATTAATAATTATCTTGAATTCCTAAGATCGACATTAACTAATATTGATAACCCCTATCACAAGTTTTTTAAAGAAACTGCTTATAACTTTCGACAAACAAAAATCACGCTCTACAAATCCCTTATCATGCCTGTCCTGCTGTATGGTGCGGAAGCTTGGACAATTAGCAACAGTGATGAGAAAGCGTTAGGAGCATTCGAGAGAAAAATTCTTCGGAAGATCTATGGTCCCTTACGCGTTGGCGACGAGTATCGAATTAGATGGAACGATGAGCTGTATGAGCTATACCGCGACATTGATATAGTTAAGCGCATAAAAATTCAGCGGCTACGCTGGCTTGGTCATGCCGTGCGAATGGAAGAAAGTGCTCCGGCTAGAAAGGTATTTGATTCGGTACCCGCAGGTGGAAAACGCGGTAGAGGACATCCGCATCTTCGGTGGAAGGACCAGGTGACCAACGATTTGGGGGCGCTCGGTACTAGCAACTGGCGTCAGAAAGCAACTAATCGGGGCTGACTGGCGGAGGCTACTCGACGCGGCCAAGGACGACACACTTCTGTAATGGCCAACTAAATAAGTAAGTAAGCTTATAACATTGTCAGTATTTTTTTGCTGATTAAAATTTAATGGTGTACATTATTAAATCATTTACTTTCTCAAATATTAATTTTGTGGAAAATCAAAAAAAAAATATCAAATCAATTTAACTTTTTATTATGTAGGCAATTTAACAAACAGAACCCTTAAAAAGTACTTATAAACAAATGTTTTCAACACCCATTTAACAACACCCAACTAACAAAAAAGAAAAATTGTTTGTTAGTCCTTTCTCAAAAGTTAAGAAAGAGAGAAAAAAAAAGGAAAACACTTAGCAAATATAAATACATAAATAAAATCCATAAGAAGGAACATATAGACCATATCCTTTCAACACTTGCACATTAAATTTTATGCATAAGTTCATTATATAGGCCTTCTGCCATAAAAAAATTCTAATTTAAATTTTAATGTACTATTAACACCAAACAATATTGTCACGAAGCTATCTTATCTGAACTCTCGATCCCTCAACCCTGAGTATTTAAACGAAAAACAAACAAATAACAAAAAACAAAATTATCCTTGCATAAGTGAAACAGAGGAAAACAAAGAAGAAGAACAGAAGTAAAAAACTACACAAAGCAAAAGCAAAAGAGTTAATAGCACTTGAGTCCTAGTGTTAAATAGATATGTATGTGTGCTTGTGCGTGTGTGTGAATTAAGTTTGTTTTAATGTGTATATATACGTATTTGTTTTTTTTTGAAAACAGTCAGTGTTCCATGTGTCCTTACGCCCTATGCGGCTGCTATTACTAAAACCCCATGGATGGATAATATTATGTATTGCTTTTAATACTTGCTTACGTGTGTGCTTTGTTATGTGCGGGTGAGTGTGAAACTTTGGGTGCATGTGTTAATACTTATTTTGCATATCTGACTTCTACGCTTGAAATGTAAATGAGATTTTTATCATTCACACGACAAGCACAGAGATAATTTTTAATATATATATATATATATAGTATAGTATATGGATGAAAGCGAGTGTGTACGTAAATGTGTGCCACAGTGCGTATAAGCAATTTTATACCGCGTTGTTTTGACAGCAATAACCTGACAACCTACCACCCCATGCCAACACAAATTACACAAAAGCACGAAATTATTAATATGCATGTATGTGTGGGTGGGTGTGTGTGTGAAAATTGAATTTTTGAATTTCATACATTTGAGTTGGGTTGATACGTACTCAAACCTACCCTAAATCACACATACAAATTCAGAAATGTATGTTGTTAGCATCACACGTACTCACACAAAACCCGAAGACACTTTTATTGTAATGTCTGAGAGTTTGTGAAATGAAAATATTGTAATTTTTACGCGGCAGTTTACAATTTAATTAAATTCTTAAGAAAATGCAATTGTGGATTAAAAATTCTTAAGAATATTATATTATGAAAGAAATGTTTAATTTTCTTAATACTAAACTTTTTACACATGTACGTAGAGTGCTTTCCAAATTCTTCCCTTTATATTCCTTTTATTCTTACTCTGTTTGAGAATGTCTTAAAGAATAATAATAAAGCAACAATTTTGCTGTAAGAAAATTGAGTTGGAATTTGGTTGAGTATTTAGAAATGCGAATACAAAATTAAATACCATAAATACACATAACAGTATTTTCTTTTAATTAATAAAATAAATAAATTATTGCAATTTGTTGATATTAAATGTTTTTTATCTTTTAATAAATTGCAAACATTTATAAGTAAAACCATAATGGAAGCAATTTAATATTGCTGCGGGGTATTTAGAATTTAAAACCCCAAAAGAAAATATTGTTTTGTTATAATTTGCAATACCCATACAATCTTTTACTAAATAAAATAAATGTTTTTTATTTAATTTTAAAATTTATACAAATTATTTAATATATTTTCAGATATTCAAAGTATTATCATTATATTAAATCCTCTGCCATATTTTAATTGCAATATACCATGACAACAAACAAAATTGCTTTCAAATTAATTCCTTAATTCTTTCTGTTGCATTGACAACAAAAAAATTTACTCTCAATAATTACATACAATATAATAATTTTATATCTTCGCTTATTGCACTATTTTAGTATTAACTGAATTTACATTTTTGTTAAAATAAATCGAAAACTGTGGATAAAAATGTAAATACTCCTCGTATGTGAAAGTTCATGCTGCTGAAATTGAAGATAATCACAGGCAGGCATTGCCATGACATTTAATCCCGAAAGTAGCTGAAAAATGAGTACGAGTTGCGAAAAGTAACTTCAATTGCGTATTCGAAAAGGATTTATTTCAGCTTTAAAAGTAGCTTACATGCATTCAGAAAATATCAGCTTCATTTCACTTACCGCGCTACATGTATTGTGAAAGGCTTAGTCAATTCAAGAGTTGTGTATTTACTTTTAAAGGATGGAAATAGATTTACATTTGTTGGCACATATATAAATATAAAATGGTGTATATATATATCATTAATGTAATATCTGTGATATAATTTAAAATCATTTATATACAAATGAAAAATATTCAAGCCATCAAATTTTTTTGAGTTTAAATATTTTACAGTAATAAAAGTTCTTAAAATCAGTTACTAAAGTAATTTAATAATATATTAAATTTCACTATTAATTTCAATTTTTACCAAATGTAAAACGAAAGCTCTTTACGTTACTCTCACATGCATTCCATAATAAGAATAAGAAAGAACAGGGTATTAGCTCCCATTTGAGTAGAGCACCGCGACCATGATTGATCTTTTGTGCTACAACAGACCCTAACTGAACAAAAGACATTCCGCCTTTCGAATGAAAGCCAAAATGTCGGTTGTTGAGGACCTCTTAATATCGGAAGGTGCTAGCAATTCCCGACCAAGTGATCTCCTCCTGGCCCAGATCAAAGCTGGGCAGTCACATAGAATGTGGCTGGTTGTCTCCTCTGCTTCCAAGCAGAGTCTACAATCTATCTCTTCGGATAGGCCCATTTTGTTGAGGTGGTAAAGTAGCCCATGGTGACCCGTTAGATATCCCACTAGCAACCTCAACTCTGTTGAGGTAAATTAAGTAAAGTAAATTAAGTAAAAGTCAACAAAACATAGAAAAGTCAAGTAACAACAACAAACACATACATACTTTTACAAAATCAGTACCAACAAAGAACAAAAGTGCTAGCTAACATCATCAAAAATAAGCGAACAGGATGAACGCAAGTCCTGTGAGAAACATATATACAAAGAGCCAATCACAATAAAATTATTACTATTTGCAAATTTTATCAAATATTACCAACACCGCGTTATCGAATCTCAGAATGGTTACAGTCTCCTCGGGGAGGTATGCAGATCTGAGATTAATTATTGCTTAGTCTGATGAAGTGATTAAAAATAACCCAGTCAAGGCATTGAGAGGGGTTATGAAAAAACCTCGCAGTTAATAGAGAGTAAAAGTGCTCAAATTCACTGACTCAACAAACCTCAATACAATCATAATAAAAAATTAAGAATAGGAACAAAAAAAAAATTCGAATAAAATTTGGTAAAAGTACTAGCTAACATCACTAAAAAGGAACTAATAAAATGAACACTAGTCTTATAAGGACCATATATACAAAGACTTACGGCCAAGTTAAAAAATTTTATCAAATATTACAAATAATTATAAATTTAAAAATTACGAATGAGAAAAACAAAAAAAATTAAAATGAAATTTGGCAAAAGTACTAACAAAAATCACCAAAAATGAGCAAAAAGCAATATGAAGAAATGTCTTGTTATGGACATGTGATACAGACAGTCATGTCCATTTCAAAACAACATCGCATTTACATCATATGAGTATAGATGTTATTATATTAATATACTGATATAATTAAAAAAAACTCTATTCACTGCTTGTACTAAATGTCAGCTAGTAAGCTAATTATTAGCACAAAATATGTATACAAGACGAGAGAATGAAATAATATATAAAAACACTATATTATATGGAATAAAAGGCTGTCAGAGCAACTTTTTTAAAGAAGAGAATCCTGCACATTGTACTGATAGAAGAACTATTGTGACAATGTTTAAATGACGAAAGCACAAATGTAACAGTTCCAGTTATTTATAAAAGCCAGGACAATAAGAATGAAGAATAGAGTCCATATCAAATATTTCATCATTGTTTTCCACAAATAATTTCAAGATCTAATTAGAATATGACTAATATTCCACATTTATCAATTTTCGGGAAAAATATTTAGAGAACAAAATAATCCACAGCAGATTAATTTGATTGTTTTTAGATTAATCCTTAATACCATAAGGTTTCAATAATAGTTCCTTAAACCTTTTCAACATTCCATTAAGAACGTTAAAGATATTTATAAGCGAATCTGTATGCTTTGAATCCAAATTTTTTTCTTCTTCTTTTTAATTGAATCATACAAGTCGTTGCGTAGGTCTGACGCAACAATCTCCTCCAGACTCCTCTGCTGTATGCGCACCTTCTCCATTTTGCAGTTAGTGCTTGTAGAGTTTGATCACTCCACCGGAGACATAGTCTATCTCCTTGCTTTCTTCGTCCAATTGCCGTTTTAAATAACTTCTACACTGGAGCATTGTCATCCATTCCTATGACGTAACCAACCCAACAAAGCCGTTCGATGGTTATACGTTAAATTATATAGTATTCGTGATAAAACAACACATGCTCTATTCGGATGTGGCAGTCGTCGTCAATTATTGGAGCATCAATGATCTTACGAAGAACTTTTCAAATAAAAGGATCCATCGCATCAAAATATTAAATGTTTAAATACACAATTGGTCTTCACAGTAGTGTTCCTTTAATAATTATCTTATTTTATTTCATAAAATAAACTTATGCTCAAAAAAGTGGAAAAAATTAAGGCTGTTAGCAGATATTTTGTAAATTTTCATGAAACACACTTTAAAAAAAGTATTGAATCATTCAAAAAAACTTGAGACAAATGTTTTTAAATTTTATGAGAACATATTGAAGTAAAATATATGTACTCCACATCAGAATATTTTCTCATTATTAAGCAAAAAATTTTTTTTAGATTAATCTCATATAATAACTTGTGCTTAAACATAATTCTATGTGGAGCAATAAAAAAATTTATTGAGGCTTACTATAATTGTTTATTACTTTAACAATTTAGTTTACAGTTTTCAGCACACACATTTTATTTTAAGTTTAATGGAAAACATGTTTAATTTATATATTTATATGTAGTAAACCCACTTACATATATTTGTGTTTGTATGTATGTTATGTATGGTGTACTTCATTTTTAATATTTTATTTTTACATTTTTTTTTTAGATTCACACAAAGCATTTATTTATGTTCCAGTTACAGAGCCCCAACAGCTTACTAACAGGTGGAAATTGTGGAAATATCTCAAAATAAAACATATGTATACATAAATTTTTAAGTAAATACATATATAGATATATATATATACACATATTGTTAGACTTACAGTATTGTTAAAATTTATTTACGGCATACATACTATAAAAAAATAGCAAAAAATAGCACTTATGGTATCATAAGCTGGCGTAAGCACCTACGCAAACGAACACATATGCACGCAGCTAATGTGGAACACATCAAGTATTTGTGTTAAAATAGTACAACGTAGCGTATGAGTAACATTTTAATAACAACGAAGGCAAAATAATTTATGACACGATTCTGTAATTCATTACATGCTTAAAAAGTTACTTTGTGTTGCGAAATAATAATTTATTGCGAATTTTAATATTTAATTTTATGTACAGCAGAAGATTCAAAAGTGATTATATCACAGCAGTTATTAAGTAAACATAAATCAAGAAATATTTTTTTTATAAAATATATACAAAATATATATAATACTATTACGAATCACCAGAATGATGTCATATTATATAGTCTCTAAAACTATAGATAGAGTTTATACAGAATTTAAGCTACCAGATTAAACTGCATATCGTTTCCGGCAGAATTTTTTGCTATCGCACGATATTCCAATTAAAGTGGTATCACAAGATTCATAAGCTGTAGGCGTTGACTTCTATGAATCCAGATTTATGCCTTCTAACATTCTTTAGCTCGGATATATTTTAATTCTTACTTGCACACCCCGCATTGGAACAGATGCCCAGAATTTTTACGTGATTACCTGCCTTGTTGGCTCATCGCTATGGTGTTCTAGACACACATATCAAGATAATCTGGCGATAGATGCTCTATTGGAATTCCTTGTAATTCCGCCGGTATCCATTGAAGTCATGTGTTTGGCATAACTTCCCTCTTGGTAAGGAGCTAGACTTATTCAGCCTCTGCTAATTGGGTCACAGCACCAACTGTGAAAACACAACTTCATGCCGATTGAAAGTAAATAATAACCATCATTCTTCCCGTGGCATTGACCTCCCTGGTGCCAAATACACACCTCCGGTAGGGTGCAGTAAGTGAAAACTCACTCACTAACATTTACACTCCAAACAGTGTCGGATGGTACCGATATTTTAGTCGCATCTTACAATACGCATGTTTTACTTTGGGAATGTTCTAATCAATATGCTACGTTCTCTATAAAATCATAATTTGAAAATATTTTAACCTCTATAACTTGAAAATATTGCTTTAGAAGAAAATTGCATTCGTTAGATTTCAGTTGTATCTTCAAATGAAAATGTGAAGCAACTGCTTTTAAATAGAATTTTATTAGATTCACTCTTATGGGTTTGCTTCAGTAAGAAATGTATGTTTGTTGTGTATCCAATTAATTACATTTTAATATTTGCTATACATTTATGTATACTTCATACCCTTCTCAACCCTCTTTTCGTAAAACTTATGTATATTTTCAGAATCTATGCTACTCGTCGTCTATACGAAAAATTTCAATAATTTTGATTCATTTACTTGCTGTCGTAATTTCAAATAAATTTACTAATGGAATATGTGAATATATCTAAATTTCTGTGGAATTGAGTTGTGCAGGAAATGTGGGTGTTCTATATGCAATATGTATGGTATAGAAATGTATACACATGTATAGATAACAAAGTCAATATATAGTATACCCCATGCGATTACAATTGACGTATCTGAAATATTGTGTATTTGTGTGCACTCGCACCTGTCTGCATGTGCCTGTGTGTCTTTGTAATAAATCCTTGAGTAACAATGTATTTAATACTTTAAAGTCTTTGATAAGGATTTATGTTTTCGGTTGCTTAATGGCATTTGAAATTGATATTATAAGAGCAAGAAAAGTACTTTACGATAAATGTCTAAGTGAAAAAAGGATATTCACAATGTTCTAAGTGCTAAAAGTGTATGAAGTGTATAAGTAACTCAGGATTGTGGGTGTGCAGACACGTATCGTAATTTGTGGTATAATATATGTTTGGAAAATTCTTCATTCCTACGCACGGAATGATTTATTGTGCTCAAGCATTGAACTAATCAACTATGACTTTTGTATTGAAATTTATAACATGTTATTTTAAAGAAATTTTATTTTATACAAATTTATTTAAACAAATTTAATGTGTTACTTACAATTTTTAAATAATTCTTCATTAATATAATTGGTTATTAAAGTATTAAAATTCATTTATATCATGTACTCTATTTAATATGTATATTTAAATTTTCACAATCAGATTAATGACTAACGACTACAATTTTAATTGGATTGCTAAGAAAATAAATAGAAATTTCTTTGAAATAAATGGAATTTGCTGAATGAACCAAAGACCACCTCAGGTTATATAAAATTGTTTATCGTATTTGAATATACTGAAATGCAAACTTTGTGTTTATTTTCAGATAATTGCTTTTGAAATCATTTAAATAACTACTAACAGTGCTTAAAGAATATTAGGATTCTATAAGCTGCTTAAAGCATTTTTCAAAATAATTAATTACAATTAAAATATTTTAAAATCCTAGAGATTATGTAAATTACAAGTCAAGATTTTAAAATTCTTGAAAACTAAAGACAAATACATTTGAAATTTTTTTTATTTGAATTATTTTAAATATTTTAACTGATACTGAATCGGTATCATACGTTAAATAAATTTCAGATAACAAAAATTACTTCTAGAATTAACTCTAACTAGAACCACTTAGAGTAGTTTGGAAGCTAAGTTTAGGAGTTATGAACGAAATACTTATGGAATATAAACTGTCCGCTCATATCTTATGTTGTCTTATGTTGAGCCTTTTCCGAGTTAGTGCATCTAGGCACTTTTGCTTTATGATGGCTGGGGGGTTTCTGCAAAGTCCCACCCATCTCTGACTAATTTAAATATTCCTCATAATCTTCGTTATTATTCAATAAATAATCTAAGATCTGCGTACCGCCCTGTGCGGTTAGTAATTACTCTGAGATTGGATTGTGCTAAGTAGGGCAGCCTGTCAGTTTTCGCATATAGCTTCAGAGCTATATCCACTCATATCCATAAACGGTAAACAATTTCTTCAACATTGTGTAAAACTTAATTTTGCACACGATTGGTGTTTTTTATACAAATAAAAAGAAAAAATATCACAAAACTATCATTAGAGAAACAAAAAATAATGATGAAATCAGATATGTTATGTCCGAAATGGATTTGACAAAAACAATTGCTGTTTAATAAGATATATTATAAAATTATTTAAAAATGTACGTTGATAAATATATAATAGAACTATATATTGTATGACACTAATCAACCGGTAATCGGTTCTTAATATTTCAGAAAAACCAACTTTTACACTAAAGCCACTCTAATTTAATCTGAAACTACCAAAAACCATGCATCCAAATAAGGACAAAAATGGGTCAAATATATTTTCAGCTTACCAATGGCTTCAAACTCTAGTGAAGATGATTAAGAAGAGAAGAATCATGAGTACAAGAGTATAAATTGCAAAGTATAAGAGTATTACCGTAAGTATCCTCGATATGAGCGATTACAGCTTTGAAGAACGTCAAGGGAACAACGCCTATTAAACTCAAAAATATAGATAAAAAAATCTAGTTATTTAAAGCCAACCTTTTTTGGGAATATAATCTAAAATGAAAAAAAAGAAAAAACAAAAAGAAAGAGAAAAAGAATAAGAAGGAGAATAACGAAAAGAAAGGAGAAAATGAAAAAGAAATAGCAAACGAAAACGAAAAATAGAAAGACGGATAAAAAGGAGAAGATAAAGAAAGAGAAAAAAAAAGAATAAAAGAAAAAGAAGGAGAAAAAAAGAGAAAAAGAAAGAGCAAGAGAAAAAAGGAGAAAGAAGAAGGGAATGATGCTACAAGTACAAAGTCTTATCATAAAACTTACGTGATCATATGTTAGATAATTGTAGAAGTAACATCAGTATTAAAGAACCACCAAGTTCAGGAGAATCCACGTAGACAATCTCGAACTGGCTGAGTACAGCTTTAAGGAAAATAAATGTGCAACAACTAATAAATGAAGAAAACACTAAGCAAAATATACTGGTATTTAGAACCGCCACTATAAGGTATATGGTGATAAAAGAGAAAAAGAGAGAGAATGCATGGAAAGACGAACTCCTCCTACAAATGCATAGTCTCATCTCAAAATATCCCTGAACATGAATTAGAAAAAAAGCATCATCATTACTATATAAAATGATTGTATACAAATTAAGTAGCTATTTATAAGGAAGTGATTTATTTAGTTTTTTATGTGCCTAAATATATACTAATTCATAGTAAGATGATAACCATAATGAGGTACTTTTTGTACTGTATCTGTCTAAATAAACACTAATTAACAATAAAATGGCTAACAATCACAATGAAATATTTCTTGCAGCGTGTGTACCTAAATAGATACTATTTAATAATAAAATGATATATAACTTATGATATGATATACACAATAAAACATTTGTTGCGGCGTACGTGACAATACAAATAGTATAAGATAACTATTCATGTTTCTGATTAAACATCCTGATTACTCCAATATAACATACTCGATATAAGTTCATACTTAAAAATGTACTATAGAAGCACCAAGCTTAACAGAATGATCGTAAGTAACCTGGACCTGAATAAGAATAGTTTTAAGGACAGTTAATGAGCAACGCATAATAAAATATAAAATAAAAAATAGAAAATTCTAACATCGAAAGCTGACCACACTTACGGATATGGTATAGAAAGCAAGAGACAGAGAGAGAGAGAAAGGAAAAAAGGTTAAAAAGAGACAGAGAATGAAAGCCAGACAAGACGATGAAGGGGAAGCGGAATACTGTAACTGCATTGTATTAATTTTTTCTATAAATTTAATTCTGTTATACCATTGTAATATATCGAATCATTTTTTTTGAATGTTTATTTTTTATTACTTTATAAATAACAAAAATATTAAGCTGTAAATGGTAAGCAAAAATATCAATTTTTTTTTTTTTCAAATTTATTTTAGTTATAATTTTTTATTCTCTTATTTAAAATTTAAAAATATACATGTATAAAATTTATAAGGTAGAGTATGTGTACTTCATATTTAAATTTATATATAGATAATATTCGCTTATTCAAAGTATATTAAAAGTATGTTTAATATTAGTCAAAATATTATATAAAAATATCTAAAAATAGACTAATTTTTACAGTTGGAAAATCTGAAATACGTGATTTTAAGAAAACGTACGTAAATGAAATCACAATTTATTATATTATAATTCGTTTTCTTTGGAAATTGTATAAACGAAGTACATAGGGCCCTGACAACAAAACAAGAAAAGAAGAAAAAAGTCGCAGCATTAAAGTGACATTAAGAGTACCAAAAAGGCATTACACCTTTCAGCTGAAGTAATCACATTAAAAAACATTTTCAACCTACACTTAACCCAAGTCACAACATCGGGAGACCCAACAAAAATCCCCCACCTAACCAACATAATCACTTAGATTACTAAGTGCAGACACTTTACACACATATGAACAATACACACACACACATACATAAACACATGAACATTACACACACACACTCATGCTATTATGCTATCAAACGAAAATAGCAAAATTGCTGCAGAAGTCTAAGCAGTTGCGTGCAAAAATTTTCCTACCAAAAAATTCAAGTCAAGCAAAAACGACAAAAAAGCAAATGTGAATTATAAAGCACATCTACATAAATTTACGTGTAATTACACACCTAGCCACGTTCGTACTCACGTTTATACGGAGCGGAACTACGCATATAGCAAAAAGAACATTTTGAACAACATAACAATTGACAATGACAAGTCGTGCGACATAAACACACTCAGACACACTCCGAAACACTCCGGCACATCCACACACACCAACAACACCAACAACAATAACACGGGACCGACACCATCTACACCGACAACAAGAAATACATTAAAACGCACGTAAGAAAATTCAAATGAAAGCATAAAGTTTTTGTTTTTATTGCCTCAGTATACGCAATATTCCTCCGTCTGTAGTTCCACAAGCACAATGGTTACATTTTGAACGACACTGCAAAAAAAAGCAAACACTTCGAGGAAAAACTGTCAAAAATTTCTTAAGTACAAGTTTGAGTTGAGTTGAAAGAGTACCAAAAAAGTGAATATCTGCATTGCTTGTTGAGGCAAATTTTTGAAAATGTGCTACTGGAATAATTACTATGGAGTTTGTGAAGTCCTTATGTTAAAGGATAATGGACAACAATTTTGTTCGATTTCACTTCGTTTAATAACAAAGAATAAGATAAAGGAATATTTAAAAAATTATATGATGTGAGAGTGAAATTCTTACAGATTTGTTAAATAAAGAATACGCTTATCGTAAAAGATTTAGTTAATTTAATTGTCACTCAGTATAATTTGCACATACGGAATAGGTTCCTGGGAATGTATATTCTTACGGAAGAGGCAATAATCTCTGTAAAGTAGGTTCTGTACTACTTTTAATTAACGCGACAGGGCTTAGAGTATAATAGTATAATTTGTGATCTGAAGAGCAGTTTTATTATTATTGTGATAATAAATAATAACTTAAAAAATTATTTCTAATATATGTATAAAGATATTTTAATAATTAGAAAAGTATTTGTTTTTTTTTGTTTAATATGAATAAATAAATGTCTTTAGTAAGCTCTGCTAATCTAAATATTATACCATGTTCACACTGCAGCTAATTAGTTTACGTTTATGTTTGAGAGAGAGCTTTATGTGTCAGAAAGTTCTGATTACCTAAATATAATACCATGTTCACACTCCAGCTAAATCAAATTATGTTAAACAAGTCAAGAGTTTGTCGTTTCTATTGGTATACGTTAATTTATGCTTGAGAAATACCTTTATATGTAAGATAGTTCTGTGAACGTTCTGATTATCGAAATATTATACCATGTTCCTACTGCAGCTAAAATAATTCATGTTAAACAAGTCAAGATTTTGTTGTTTCCATTGGTAAACGTTGATTTATGGTTAAGAAAGAGCTTTATGTGTCAGAAAGTTCTGATTATCTAATAATAATACCATGTTCCCACTGCAGCTAAACTAGTTTATGTTATAAAAGACAAGATTTTGTCGTTTCCATTGGCATACGTTCATTTATGCTTGAGAAAGAGCTTTATGTGCCAGAAAGTTCTGTGACAGTTCTGATTATCTAAATATTATACCATGTTCCCACTGCAGCTAAATTAATTCATGTTAAACAAGTCAAGATTTTGTTGTTTCCATTGGTAAACGTTGATTTATGGTTAAGAAAGAGCTTTATGTGTCAGAAAGTCATATCTATGTAAGTTCTAGAAGAGCTTTTTTTATACTTTAGTTAATTTCCAACTAAAACTCAAATACAGATTTGATATATAAACTTATGTATATATTTTTACATATCAATTATATATTTTATTTATAAAAAAAAACATTTTGCAATTTTTTACCTTATGTTTGTTTGTTAATTTTTTGTTTATTTACATTTTGTTAGATATGTGTAATATGTCAAATTTCGACAATTTCCCCTTTGGGAAACATTCGTTGGTTCATTCAACATTTTTGAAGTAATTTTCCTTAATTTATTCTTAACTACAGTTAATCAAATTTCATTAGCGACCTAAATCAAACACGGACAGTAACAAAGACTATGACCAATGTATGGTCCTTCTCTAAGCATAGCCAACTTTTTGACTGCGCAGACAAATAATATAGTAATTTGCTTGAACATACTCATATAATAAAATATTTATTAAATAATTAGGAATGTATATATATTTAGGAGTGCATATATATATATATTTCATTAGAATAAACTCATTTTCATCTAAATCCAAGCATAACCGATGTTTTGTCTTCTCAGACATACAAGATAGTAATTGGCATATATATTAAAATATATTCATATATTAAAATATTTAATAAAAATTATAATATTGTAAAATAATAATATATTTTTATTATATTATAATTTATTATATATATATTTTATTACATAATAAGGTATTATAAGGTAATAATAAGGTACGATAATATATGTTTTAATTTAAAATATATTAAAAGGCCATATATATTATTACGTCAAACTTATTTCAATTGTAATAATCGCTTTTTGTTCATTCGATAAATTAGTAGATGTATGCAGAGTTTTAAAAATTATATTTTATTCTCCTTATTTATTATCCCCTGTAAGTATCTAAACAAATACATTTTACTTACATACATAAACGATAGAGCCCTGAAATTATTTACGAAAACTGACAGGTTCACAAACACCGCGTTATCGAATCTCAGAATGGTTACAGGCTCCTCGGTGTGTTATGCAGATCTGAGGTCAATTATTGCTTAGTTTGATGAAGTGATAAACAATAATCCAGTCAAAGCATAAAGAGGGGTTTTGAAGAAACCTCGCAGTTAATAAAGAGTAAAAGTGCTCAAATTCACTGACTCAACTAGCTTCAACATAATAATAAACAAATAGCGTTGAGTATATAAAACAATTGAGTAAAAAGACTACTTTGGCATCTAAGAAACACAACCACAGGTAAATACCTCCATAGGGCTACAACTCTATTAACCATATCTCTAACTGATACCGCTTAGGACTGAGGTGTTATATCGAGTAATTTTATTTGGTTTAATTAAAACTTCCTTAACCTGTCCAAAAGGGAAGTAAAACTTTAAAGAAACTAAAGATTTGTGTCTCAGATATTTTTCTTATCTAATTTTTTCAATAAAATAAATCACATTTTTATTAGAATAACTTTAACAAAATTTTAACTTAATTATTTTGAAATTGTATAAAGCAAATATGAAAAAATTCATTAAAAAAGATAATATAATATAAAAATACAAAAATATGCATAATGCAACAACATGAAATAAAATTAATGTACTGCACATTCTGCAGTCAACAATACCTAATATCCTTAAAGTTTCAAAGAAGATAAAATGAAATAAGATGAAATGTTCTCTTCTTCTTTCCATGCCACTGTTGAATTTTGCGAAGAGACATGATTTTGTCCTTGAGCACGAACACATTTTTCACACTTTTAGTATATGTCACAGATTGTAGTAGTTGTAATACTGAAACGTCGTATATGTCAGGACGAAAGTGACATGCAGTGAAGTAGTAAAGTTAAGTGGTGTGAAGAGAATACTTAATCGCTTAAAGCGTTTAAATTTTGAGATTGAATATCACAACAGTCGGATGGAAGAATTTTGCAGATAGAATATCTGACGGCACGCACACCAATACAAACTTTAATGTCTACTTTAATCATAAAAGCAAAGGTATCTTCTTCATATCTTAACATCCACTCTGTGATAGCATACAAATTCGTTTCACTGATTGTCATTGGTGCTATGAATACTATCAGATGAAATTTTTTTTATGTAACATATTTTTTTCTTTTTTTTTTTTTTGTTAACAAGATATCCCATTCTTGACTGGTTGGTTGCTTGAATATAAAAGCCGATATGTGTTGATAAGCGACAGCGTAGATATTATGCTTCATTTCCTTTCTATGCTCTAAAGGAGATGCTGGAGATACTCTCGCAGTAGAATGGAACAACAAAAACAAGATTTGTAATGACAAATTTGTTAGTAGGTAAAGTACATGAACGAAAATTTTAAGTAGAAAACACTTATGGAAAAGAAAAACTTTAACAAAAACTTGAAGAGCAAAAATGACACTTAAAGTCAAGAACAATTAAACTTTATGCTAACAATACCATTTGAATCTCATCTAAGATTCAAGATGCAAAAAAAGTATAAAGTATATTGTTATTTTCATATTACTTATCATACGACCGAAGTCAAAATGTCATTATTTTCATTAAAACTTTTTCCATAAAGATAAAGTACACTACATTGTTTCCAGGTAGCTTAACAGAACTGGGTTTCAAATTTGCGCTTGGACTTGAGTTTGCAATCTGTAAGTCATTAAAATGTTTTCGATACTCTTTTTAATTAAAATTAAACTTAAATGGTTTGTAAAAAATTCATTGATTCGTGAATAATTTGTGCTTCAAAATAAAGTAGAAGAAGAATTTTATGCAAAGTAATGATGTTTTTTTCTAAACATTATAGAAAACTAAAGTGCTGTGAAATAGAGTTTATATATATTAATTAAATAGAGCTAGATATTTGACTGGCGTTTATGTACTGTTTGAACAGACGAGAAAGCTTTGTCACTACTAACACCTACCAAACCAACAGAAGAGTAAATCTGCACTATGTGGCTATCAGTCACATAGCTCTTAAATATTAGAATAAATATCGGAATTCATAAAAAACCGTTGCTAGAAAAAGGAAAATGTAAATCGAGAAGAGATCGACTAGCAAACGAAAGCACAGGAGCTAACTACTAGATATTCAGTCACAAACTGAAGTACGAGACTGAAATGAAGTTACGGAAATGCTTTGGTAAGATTACAATTGAGTTTAAAACAGTAAGTTAAATGATTAGTTTAAAACCTTGGTGAAAACTTTTAAGTTAAAAAATTGCATGTTAATACATTCCGCTGAAGTTCATTCAAATTTCGAAAAGTACCACTTCAGAAACCTTTTAGTGAGTATAGTTACTGCATCACCAGATCTATACAATCATTATAAGTAACACACCACTCCAAATGACATTAAAGTTTCTAACATATATGAAAAAGGAAAAGTGATGATCGGAATTGTGGAAATATTAACAACCTCACTCTATCCCCACTCATTCTTCAGCAACTCAATGAATATTTTTGGTAACTCAAAATGTTGCTTAATGGCTGTTAAAATAGTATATAGCATACTATAGTGATTCAAGCAAATTAACTTGTTAGAATATAAAGAATTAATGACTGCGAAAAATCTATTGGATAGATAGGTTTGGAGAATAATAACAGACGATATCAGCTGACATGAATGTTTCTCCATGTCATGTTATGCAAAGTGTGCAGGATAGTTAGTCGATCTTTTTCTTTGATTTTTTTGAAAATGAAAAATTTGTGGATTTATACACGACAGTGGATTTATACTATCGGAAAACACAGAAAAATATAGTAGAAAAAACAGTTATTGTTAACAGACCAGAACACTGATTCGTTCAGTACCACTATTATATTTCATATTATTTTTCTTTTCAATATACTTCTTTAAGTATTCTACGAAATCACTTTTAACTAAATAAAATTAAATTTAATAAAATTTAATTAAATTAAAATTTATTTAATTAAGTTTTATTTTAGATGAAGTGGGGTTCAAGCATCTTTATGATTTAAAAAGAGAATTAGTAAAAAGGTATTGGTAAGATATTATAAAGTAGTAAGATCTATTATTGAATAATTATGTACATGTAAATAGAGAAAAAATATAGAAAAAAATATAACAATATTGTTAATTGAATAGTATCTATTTAATACAAATATAAACTTATGTTTATAATTATTTATTAAATCCAAACTATTTTACAAGAATTTTAAAGCGTTACAGAATCACTCGACTGACTAAACTACAATCTCCTAAACCTTAACTAAACTTACAAACTTTGATGAAATATTCAAATTTCCTTTATATATATTTTATATAAAAATATTTATTTAAATGTATTTAAATTTAGTTTGAATTCAGTAAAAGAAGTAAAAGAATTTCAAATGCATCACAAGACTGTCTCAATAAATATTTTAGATTGTTTCTTCAATCCTTTTGCTTGTTATAAATAAAAAATAAATTATAAATATTAAAATAGTTGTATTTACTTTCTTTACTTCAGTTAAAATTGTAAAGAAACGAGAATCTTTCAAAATTCTCGTATTTCTAAAAAAACAATTTTATTTCCAGAATTTTTACAATATAATTTATAAAAATCCTTTAAATGTTATTACACTACTTCAACTTGTATGTTAAGTAAATGTTATCCTTAAGTAACTCTATGCACCTCAGCATTCCTTCCGAAGCAGAAAAATGAAACAGATAAAGTTTATTCAACACAAGATGAGGAAATAAATAAATATAAAAACTTTTAAGATATAAACCAAGTGAAATTTAAGTCACGTAAATTTTTTTCTTCTTTATTTCGTAGATATAACTTTTGCTTTCATTTAGCTCCTGGGAATACTTAACGGGAAAGAACTACAACAATCAGAATTTAAGCTCATACATAGCGATATATCCTTACATACTAGAATAAGCCATATGTATATGTACTCCTACATGTGTTATATACCTATATAGTACAACAGTTTTTATTTATTTTTCAAATGTTTGCTAAGCAAGGAGAAGGAAAAAGGAGAAGGTAAGGTACAGAAAAACTTTTCTCAAAGAAAGAAATTGTCGAAAGTAAAACTTGAATTTTTAATATGAAACTCAAAAAGAGATATATTTTTGCAGTATTTTCATCGTATTCCATATGCTAGATTGAAACCATAAATAGCAATCTCTTTAAGCTGAAATCAAGCATAAAAGTATCTAAAACGGAAGCAGTTGATTTAGAATAATTCGTTAAAAAAATTATAATAAAAATAATATCTGATAGTTGGAAATTTGAATAGCAAAAAATTTGTGTAAATGTAGGACTTCGGAAGATACTTACATATGTATATATTTTACAATTCATCAAAAACTATTCAACACATATGGAAATATGAAAACAGATACAAATACTGACTCAAAGACATAATATGTCTCATGCATAATTCATTACTCCGCGTAACGATTATCATGTAAAAATAGTTAAACACCTCCTATAAAATATTCTCCACTAACTTGTAAGAGCGCATAGGTACATACGTTAAAAATACCAGTAGTCAATACCAATCTGGCTTTTCCTCGGCAAATCAACAAATTGATTAGATCTTCATACTTGGACAAGTTGTCAGAAATTCAACACTAACAATTTATAGAACTACCATATGTATGAAATTTTATAAATCCAGAGGGAATTCGGTATTTTCAATAAATGATTACGAATTGAATACGAAATGAACTTATGTGGACTGAGTGGGCTTCAGTTATTAGTAGAGCAGATCTGAAATTGTTTGTCTGAAAAGTTCTCATAGCCTGTGCTATCATCTTAACACAATAGGTCTGTCTGAATACACAGAATATCGATTCTGCTTAAAATCAAATAAGATCCTTAGTCGAGAGTACAAATTCCCGGCTCAGCCAAAATGTCTCCCCCGACTCATCTTCTCTTAAAATCTCCTCAATAGCTGACATTTTGATTTTCATATGAAAAGCGAAAGGTTAAACTAACACAAAAAAGCACTCTCGGGTGATTTGTTACTTTGTCGAGGCTCAATACGTATAGTGAACCCGCGAGTGACGACAGCGGCAGCGTGGCTTCCGGCAGAGTCTCCCAACCCGGTATGGATAAGCATAAATGCCAAAGTCAAAAGTATTTCTACATCTTTAGCGTCTGAAGATAAGTAGTACGACTAAGAGCTAGCGTCTGACTTGCAGTAAGCGGCTCACAATACAAATGTGTTTACGTTGGCATTATTACCCAGCTATGGACTCATCAACCTGTGCGTTCTAAACAACTCAATCAAATAAGTATTTTTAAAGTATACATTAAAACATTAACGGAACACCGTCTCCAAAGGGCAATCGGCTACCGAGAAACCCCACTGTTGTACATTGGATTTGGAGGTGCCAAACCCATGAATGAAACATTACTATACTCTGCAAATAAGTCGGCTGTCATTTTGAGCTTGAGCTCAAAAATTAGTAATTATACTATCATGCTTGCACTTTAGCTAAAACAATTTATAATAAATTGGTATTACGACCGATATTTAATTAGTTTTTTATATATATACCGGGCTTAGGTCGTTTATTTAACACATAGGTTTATAAAAATGTTTTTTTAAAACAATTAAAAAATTTTTACACTTTTTTCCAACTGTGTTAAATGTTTAAATTTATTTAATTTTTATACAAAAATTATATTAATACAAATATTTCGGTCTACATCGTAGACCATCTTCAGTGTATATAAAAGATTACATATACATATTTGTATTAATATAATTTTTGTATAAAAATTAAATAAATTTAAACATTTAACACAGTTGGAAAAAAGTGTAAAAATTTTTTAATTGTTTTAAAAAAACATTTTTATAAACCTATGTATTAAATAAACGACCTAAGCCCGGTATATATATAAAAAACTAATAAAACAATTTATGTTAATGAAATTAAGATTTGATCGTTTCCATTGGCAAAAATTGATTTATGCATGTGAAAAAGCTTTTACGTTTTACAAACTTCTGTGTTAGATCTAGGAGAGCTTTTGCTTGTTTACATTTCAGTTGATAAATATGATAATATTCATTGATAATATTATTATAGGATAATATTATGTATATCAATTAAATATTTTATTTATAAAAAACAAACATTGTTTTGTGTTCATTTAAAAAATATAATAAAATAATAAAATATAATAAAATATAATATATATTTTATATAATATATATATATATTATATATATTTGTTATATTATATATATTTATTTCCCTTTTGGGAAATATTTTCTGCAATGTTGCATTCGGCATTTTTGATGTAATTTTCCTTGATTTAAACGAACTAAATCATCGCTTCGTGCTTCTTAACTAAGTTAGAAAGTTCGAAAGCTCGCTGAAAGTTCTTAATTTAATTAAAGACGCTAATGAAGTCAGTGGGAACATGCTCTAACTATTGCGATGTACTTTAACTATTATATGTTAGGTGATGAAATTAAATATTTTCTGTGCTTTTACGACAAAATACACATTCCATAAAAACATATATAAAAAAATCTTACTTTAAAATATATATAAAATTTAAGTTTGTCTTAATATTCAACTCACAACCGTCGTTTGACTTTATATATTTCAAGTAATTTTAATGTGATTTCACCTCTGACAAGCAGTACTAGAAAATATAATAAAACATATGAAAAAAAATTATTGTTCACATGTGGAACAAAGGCAGCATGTATGCGTTGTATTAGTAGTACAGTTCTCTAAGCCTTACCCAGTGTTGAGTCCCAATAGAAATCATAACCAACAAGAAAAAAAAAAAGAACAAATAATAAAAATTATAATAAAAAACGAATTACTGCAGAACATGTTGCCTGCCACAACTCAAAGTACAAAACGTTCTTCACTGAATTTCTAAATTTTCCGAATGTCAGAGTGGATGTGGTATTTCATAGGTACGAACGAGCACATAATTTATGCTTTCGACTTGTCAATTTTCATTTGTGCCTTAATTTAGCAAGTGGAAATTTATTGGGGAGCAGAACGAGTCACTCTGAATTAGCGCAAATACTGTACATTCTGCGCCATTGCTCTTGCCACGACTCCTGCCACTTCCTCCGCCATTGCTCTGCCTTTTTGACTTTTGCATGACAAATGAATAATTCACGACATGTCTTTCATGCGAAATGGGTCAGTTTGTAAAATTTTGGCTGCTAATAAATTAAACAATAACAAAAAATGCAGCAAATTTTACTAATTACTCAAAAATATTTCAAACTCGTTGTGGTAGAAGCATTTGCGCTTTTAGCAAAAATTTATCTAAAATATCAAGCAAATGGTACGATGTCAAACGAGCATGACAGTTTTTATCAATCAAGTTGCACGAAAAGTTGCATGCACAATTGATATCTGACATTTGTGAAAGTCGGTGAGCTTTGCAAATAAATAATGTGAAATATCTATTTGAAATAAAAGAAAAAATAAGTTCAAGAATAAATATTAGATATAAAGTATTATTCTATTTGTACAATTTTGTAAAATGAGAATTTAAGGAATTATTGAATAAAAGCTTGTCCATGTCAAATTTAAACTACAAAAATAAAGACTAAGACTAAAATATTTATTTTTCAGATAATTAATCTTGGTTTCAACAAGACACTGCATGGTTGTACTGCAGTGGCGATAATAGAAAAGCTAAGAACCCGAAAAAAGAAAAAGGTGTTTCCGATCTTCTTTATTTCTGAAAATATGACGAACCGGGAATACACCTTGAAACATTTCCTCTGTTTCTGGAAATATAAGGGACTGAGCACAAAAAACAACTCTCGAATATCTTCTCTGTTTCTGAAAATATGAGAAAGGGGGAGTAAAAAAAAACCTGAAACACATCCCCTGCTTTTGTAAATGTGAGAAACCGTCAACTTGAAGGCAACTTTGGTACAACTCCTCTGCCTCTGACCGTTTTTTTCGAAAACTCAAATGCAATTTTTTGGAGCTGCAACTTTTGAAGACCTGAACTTCAGTCCAGATTTTAACAACAGACTCGAAAGCGTACCTCAATGTCAAATAATATGTATTATCACTAACTGTGCCTCTTACTGCCTTTAAAGACTCTAATCTGATATCGCTATGGACTTATCAGGTCTATAAGTAGTATGTATGCATGTTGATCCTTTTTTTCGATTCAGTACAACTGGGCACTTTAACTCTTTGTTAGCTGGGAGTACTACAGGGTACCACCCACCTCACTGTCCAATTTATATATTGCCTATAAGCTTCATGATTATTCAGTGCTTGATCTAAGATATGCGTACCTCCTCGTGCGGAGAGTGATTACTCTAAGATTAGATAGTGGTAAGTAGGATAGCGTGTCAATTTTCGCATATAATTTCAGGGCTCTGTCCCTAAGTATTGTTAATATAATTAATGTCAAAAAGCCCAACAAAATTTAGTGAAATCATTGAGTGGTGAACTTATTTGCACATTTGCTGTCAACTATCGTATTAAAGTTATTTTTTAATGTTTTAAAATTATATATAATTGCAAAATAAATAGCATATTTTTTAATTAGCTGCAAATTTTGGAAAAATGTCAATATTGAAAATTAATTAGTATTTTAATTGCATTAAACAAATTGATTCATGCTAAAATAAACATTGTTTTCTCTTTCAAATTATACAGAATTCATAGCAAATGCAATCTGTAATAAATATAAATAAATTATAAATACAAAAATTAATATATAAATATTTAAATATATTTGGACATGTTGTGAGAATTTAATTACACTTTATGGCTTCAAATGTGAAATATTATTGAGAGTTTGAATCAAAATTCCAATAGTGAAAATCACTGTATATGCAAATTGTGAATTAAATTCAATTTAATTGATTTATGCAATTAAGTTTCCATGGAAAAAAATAACGCATATAAACGACAGTATAATAGATCTATAACCAACTTGGTCAGCAATAGTAAGAAATTTCTAAAATTTGTAAAAATGAGCAGTAGTGTTAGAAGTGCTATAAGCACTTAAAATGTCAGAAACAAGTAAAAGTGCTAGCTAACAGCAGTAAAATTGGTAATATATTAGTAAAAGTGTATGCTAGCAGCGCCAAATGGGCAAAAAAATGTGTCATTGTGCTTAAAAAATTGCATAAGAAAATTTTTGCTAAATGTTTTTAAAAAAAGTAGTATAAACTATTTAAGTTACTAAATTTAGAACCAAAATAGCTCCACTTATTAATCATATTACTTACAAAATATTTCTCTACAACTCATATTTTTTTAGTGTTTTTGGTCGACTTGTCACACTGTATAGAATATCAATGAAGGGAGAAATTTTTAATGTAATTAAAATGCATGTCGTTCATAAAATAAATAAATTAAAATAATTAACTTAATTGGCATTAGTGGCAGATTTTCTATTTCCATAAATGTTCTAAATTAAAAACGACATTAAATGGGCAAAATACTTAACGCCCACTTAGCCTTGTTTTTGCAAAAATAGTTGCTAAAATAATTTGTTTTTAAATTTACAATTTAATATGTTTCAATAAATAAAATACATATGAATATGTATTTAATAGCCTTTGGTTAGAAAGAAGACATTAAAATTCAAAAATTAGTATTTGATATTTAATATTAAAATTTATTTTCATAATGAAGTCCTTTTGATTTTGGTTTTTTTCTGTTTTTTTTTTATGGGAAAAAAATTATGTTTGAAATTAATTAAAGTTTAAAAATATGTAGAATTATAAAGTTTTTATCTAAAATTTATGCATTTATTTTTTTAATATTTTTATATAAATGTTAGCATACCAATATTTCAATAAAAATAAAAAAGGCGAAGGCTTATTAAATGAAAATATCTGCAGGTCATGCAGTGTTTTTAGAAAAATAATTTGTTTACCTTAATTTATTGCAACCGTTTTTTTGAATACATTAAAAAAAGTATATAAAAATTTTTTATATTCTTATTATCTTTTTTTAGTATATAAAAATGATAATTTTAATTAAACATGAGGCATAAGTGCTAATATATATATTAATTGCTAACACTTTCTTTAATGTATGAAAATCATCAACAATCATCAATGAACAAAATGACATTTACTTAGTATATATTAAGAAACATTTTTGTTTTATTAAAATCCATATTCAGAATAAAAAAATTCTTTAAGTAATTTCAAATTCCCAGCTTTCCTATTCTCAAAATTAAAAAGCACAACAATATACTCTAGATTCTTAAAACGAGAGAATATTTAAATATTTAATAAATTAATCATTTTTTATTTTAGTATTAGCTTTAATTAAAATTTGAAGCATAGTATTGAAACTCAACAATTAAAAATAAAACTATAATTAATTAATTTAATTATTCTACAGCTGGTTTATAATTATGTTCTAATATGACACAGCAAGTGAATTTGTTAATAAAACTTTCACAGTAAAGTAACAAAACTCCATAAAAATGTGGGAACATAAAAGTTTTGGGTCAGTTGGTTAAGGTGCGCTGACTCTGAGCTGCAAATTTGGCAGGACACGAGTTAAATCCCTGGTACTTGCAGTCTCAAAAAATGATGTATAAATAATTAAATTAAAGAAATAATTTCAAGGTCGCTAATAATAGATATTTGGCAATACTCGAAACAGCTGTATAGTCAGTCAGGAATTTAATTAATTAAAAAATAAAAAAAAATTTTTCTGTTGCTATTCAATACTGTACGAAATCTCTATATTAAATACAATAGTTTGTTTTAAGTAAAATAGCCTCTATCGTCATAACAGACATTAAAATCAAATTTAGTATTAGATTATTTTATTAAACACCAATTAAGTGAGAAATATCTTTCCAAATGAACTAATGTTATATATTAGTAAACTCTAATTTACCATTGTTGCCATTAATATAAAACATATGAAATTTTTTATTTAACATCTAATATGAAATCAATCAGGATAATCATTAATCGTCATATGTGCGTTGACAGTAAGAAGAGAATAATATTTATCAGGATAACTGAACATACCTAAAACTAACTAAAAATGGACCTATCCTAATAAGTGCGAGTAAATAGGCAGATTAGTTTACTGAAGCAAAGTCACTAGTTCCGAATTATTAGAAACTAACTAAATTTAAAAACTATTTTGTTAATGCTACTATATAAAATATATTTGCCATATCCTTTAAACTTATATGAACATTTCTTAAATATTTGCAGAAACTTCTTTCAAAGTTTAATATAATTTCGATCACTGCTAAGTACAGTTCTCTTAATGTTGTTGACCATAATTCTTTTTCAACTCAGCACATATAATAAATTTTCTTTTTCATTTGTTACCTCATATCTCATACTATCTGACAAATGTGTCTTTAAGTTAATAGGTCTTGCATGTGAACACAAAAGATCCATTAAATACGAAATTGCCATTGATGCAATCCCAAACTCAATTAGTCGGACTCATGCACACATCAACAACCTTAATTTACACTTTACAGAAATTTTGCACACAGTTTTTGGCATTTTTCTTGAGTGTATCCTTTACACTTCAATTAATTAATTTCTCATTAACCTTATTTGCTGCAAATGTACCTGATGTAATTAGTTCAGTCCTTTCATACTTGCATTGATTGAGTGGGAAAGGAGAATGTAACTTCATGTGTGACAAAATAATTACGATTTTCGATTAGAACTGAACATACTCATATGTATGAGTTCATATGAGTACGAATAGTTGATGTAGTCCGATACAAAGTAGTATTATTGAGAACATAAAATGAAATCCATTTAATTATTTTGATAAATTGAACTCTTAAACCTTGTTAACAATGAGAGAGAGAAGTTTGAGAAGAAAACTACTTAGTTAGGCATTTTATAGACCAAAAGATTTATAGACTTTGATTAAAAAGGCATCTTATTTGTAAGTAATGAATACTAGTTTTAATAAAATTTATCAGCAAGGTTTCCAATAGTAGTGAACTACAATAACAAAAATTATTTTAATATTCTATTTGATTAAATTTTCGGCTATGTCGAATATTGCCAAATATTTTCATGGTCTTGAAAATATTTCTTATATTAAATTGTTCGTAAATAATTTTTTGAGACTGCAATTACCAAGGGTTGAACACGTACCCCGCCAAAATTTATGCTCAAAGTGAGTGTTCATTAGTCAACTGACAAAGATGTACTTGACTTATATGTTCGAACTTGAAGTTTTGTTAATTTTTTTTGAAAGTTCAATAACAAATTTACGTATTGAGTTATATTGGAACGAAATCATAAACCAGCTAAAGAGTAATTGAATTAATTAATCATAGTTATTTTTTAATTGTTCAATTTGGATACTATTCTTTTTAGTCAAACAAAAATTCAATTAATTAAAATTTTACAGTTTTTTGTTGTTGTCTGTACTAAATACAATAGTTGCTATTAAGAAAGCTATAGCAGTCAGAACTGACGTAAAAAATCTTCAATTAAATTTAACAAAAGATTTTCACACAAAAAAATTGGTACTTAAAGTTTTAATTATTGAAGATTTCTAGAATTAATTTGTATACAATTAATTAATTAGACCCTGCCACTTCCGACAACCATATCTGATCAGAACTCGTCCCTGTTTCACCGATGGTATAATACAGAGACAGGTAACTGTTAAAGCTACGTATGTTGTATTATATGATGAAGACAATACGTCCTTCCCTGTTCGCTGTTAAAACGTGCAGGGGTCGGAGACGTTAAGTTATTGTAAAAGCCACCTACAGTTTCAGACAGAATAGTATAGACACATGTTATTATTAAAGCTACGTGTGTTATACTCCGTGCTTGTCTTGATTAAATCAGTACAAATGTAGTAATATATAACATAGTATGTTATATATTTTATTTAAACTTTTTTATAATTATTTTATATTATATTATTTTATATTATAATTATTATATACTATTATAATTATATTATTAGGTACATTTTGTAATTTATGAATAAGAATATTTAAAAATAAGTATAAGTATAAAAATAAAAAAAAAAGGTTTATCTTATATACCGATATTCTATGTTTACAGTTTACACTTAACGAATTGCGCAATTAAAACCAAGTGTTTACACTATGGCAATGAGTTTAATGTACAAGTAAACAAAACAAAAAATGACATATAGTGTCAAATATAGCGAAGATATGGAGTTTGAAATTGCATTATAAATATTATTTAATTAAATTGAATGTAATTTCTGGTGGCAAAACTTAGTTTAATTCCAAAAAGTTTATTATTTCCATTTTTTTATTTAACATTTTTAAAAATTTTGCTTGAAATTTGCTTTTCAATAGAATTTGTCAATATATTATTCCTTGTTTTTTCAAAACTTACATATATGACTTACATATATGACATATATGATATGATCATGTTGAACTATTTCCAGGCCACACTATAAAATTGAAGTCATTTCGAAAATATCCAGTTAATCAAAAAATGTGCATTTAAAGAAGTGGATTTAAATGTCCCTTATTAAGAAGCATTTTATATATCTGAAGATAAGCGATATATTGCTTTTGAAAAGACTTCATCAGTACAAATGAAGTGTATCATTTAAACAATTACATTCCTTCACCCGTATTTTTGAAACTAAACTCTAAAATTAATTATTAAAACTAATTTTAATTTTAAAAATTATTCAAAAATAATTCGGAATTTATTCGTTTAGGTGTCTTTTATGAATAATTTTCATTGCTCTATTTGTTCCAATTTGACTTCATCAGCACAAATGAAGTGTATTGACTATTTAATATGTCCCGGTAGAACGAAAAGACATTCATTTTATGATTTAAAAATGGCTCATATATGAAGAAAGCTCAAAAATGTAAAGAAATTTAATTAATTATTTTCAAACTATTATTTACAGATTTTTATATAGGTTCTCATTGCAAAATATAATACTATATTCAGACAGACCTTAATTTCGCAAAAAGCTTAATTTCATCTTCGTGTCAACGAAATGAAATTATTTTTTGCATACAAAATTCAGTTTTAAGGTTAGAACGAAATTAAAAAAAAGTGCCTTAATTTCATTGAAACGAAGTCAAATTTAAGGGAAATTTTAAATGCAACTATGCAAAAGATAAGTTTTAAGCAAAAGCTAAGTTAAGAGACAGAAAAATTTACTTTTTTTTAAAAACAGCTGACTTTAATAAAATCAGTAAAAAATTTTGAATGTAGCGCAAATTCTTAAATTTGAATATTTTTTTTATTTTATAATTTTGCTGTAACTGTTAATAATTTAAAATTGAGTGAAAAATAATAATTCACATATCTGAAATCCACTAAAGCCAATAAAACTACTGAATGCCATTCTTTATAGTTAAAATAATTACCTTTAAAATTTCCCAGGTACAAATGGTGTTTGGTGTTTCTATTTGTAAACAAAAAACATATGATCTCCTTAATTTGGGACAGTATGAACACTTTCCAAATTAACTTAATTTCATTTTTAGGAATTTAAGGATATTTTACTGAATGAACATAATGTAACTAATTATTTACGCATATATATATAATATATAATCAGTTGTGAATATGCTTTAGAAACGATAATATAAACATAGTTAATATTAATTTTTTTTTTGTCTGAAAGTCTTTATATTATTTATTTAATATGAATAATTTTTCGTAGACATTTGTTTATTATTAATTACTTTAATTTTCAAAATTATTAAGTTACCAAGTTTTCTGTAATATTAATTTTTATAATTACATGAATATTTATTTTGATATTGATATATATACAAGTATAAATCTGTACTTTGTATCATCCATTTTCGAATGCTTTTGTCAAAAGTTTTTGGACGCTCTTTGACAGGCGTCAAAGACAACTGTTTTGACAATCTCACTTCCTGTGAAAGCAGTTCTTGTTAATATCCGTAAGAAGGCGAGCAAGTTCGTAAATTTCTTTGAAAGGGAGAAGAAGTGTTGAAAAAAGTCGTGAAAAATCTTAAAATTGTGCATATAATTTAATTCAATAATTAAAGAATTCTTAATTAGAGTATTCTTCCTTTGCGAAGATTAAAATTGTTTTTTTGGAAATTGTCTACATTTCGGAATATTTCATATCACGCTTTATTAGCAAATTTTACTCGTATTCCGAGGTTCAAAATTTGCGACTGTAGCCATCATAAAAATTAATAAAAAAATTTTGAAATTCACATTATTTCCATCAGGTGAGTTATTTGTATAATTTTATAATATTGAACTATAAAACTCTAATATTATTTATTTTTTTTTATATTATTATACTCGAATTAGTATAATAATATAATATTGAAATTGTCAAAGTGCGTGAAAACGTAGAGATAGTAAATCTATATCCTATTAAAGTCAAGCCCACTAAACCGCGCAAGTATCATGCTCACATACACACATAATTAAAACATAATAAGTGTGTGTATGTAATAAGTAATAAAAAGTGGGTTATTGTTAGTTCCAAAATTTTTATTAAAATAGGGATAAAACGTAAAGAAATATGGACGCTGTGTTATATTGCGTCCGTGAAGTGTTATAATTTTCACATTTTTCGACTCGATTACAATTTCTGGGGCGTGTGATATATTTCATGTTAATATTAAAACTTAAAAATATTTTTAAATAGTTTTATAAATAAATAAAATAGCATAAAATATTTTTAAGCAGTACTCCTATACTCCTATATTGTGCAATAAAAATTTGCTCAATGTATCAATATACATATATCGAAATCATATTTGTGCTTTCTTTATGCACTTTTTTTACATAAAATATTATATGCTGAAATAAGAAACAAAAATCAAAAGAAAAGCAAAATTTCAGGTTAAATCAGCATTGCCAAGCACAAACAAATTTCTTATACAAAGTTTATAAGAAATTTTGCAAGATAATATGATTATCAATTAAATTTAACTAAAAATAAGCAAACAATATATAAAAAACATTGATTTTTTAAAATGCAAATCTTTTAAGAATATTATGAAGTAAATTTAATTTAATTGGATTATAAATTTGGAATATTTTCAATAGTACCAACATATCTTCGAATACCACCAACATATATTGGTTTTACATTAAAATAAAATTGACTCAATAGCTCGAAAAAGAACTAAAATATAAAATAAGTTTTCGTTAAAAATAATAATTACTCCTGACTTTTTAAAAAATAAAAATAAAAAGTTTTTAAATGTATGAAACATATAATACTATGAAATCAATGATGTCGCTATTGTACATACATTAAGACCGAAAAGTTTTCGGAAATTCTCATTTAAAATTCGCGCGCTGTATATTTTCCGATATTTTAAGTTTATGTAGTTTGGCAGCACTGTCCTTAATTACTATGCCAAAAATGAGCGCGATCTGTCAGACAGTTCGTTTACGGCAGCTGTTGAAACCAGTTCACCTCAGTAGGGCGTTGCGAAAAAAACAATGGAAAAAAATATTGAACAAAGAGTTTGCATCAAATTTTGTGTTTCGAACGAAATTTCGTGTGCAGAATCGTTGCGAATGCTACAAAAGGCTTATGGGGAATCAGTTTTATCGAAAACTCAAGTTTATGAGTGGTACAAAGCCTTCCAGGACGGTCGTACGACCGTCGAAGACATTTCGCAACGCACTACTGAGGTGAACTGGTTTCAACAGCTGCCGTAAACGAACTGTCTGACAGATCGAGCTCATTTTTGGCATAGTAATTAAGGACAGTGCTGCCAAACTACATAAACTTAAAATATCGAAAAATATACAGCGCGCGAATTTTAAATGAGAATTTCCGAAAACTTTTCAGTCTTAATGTATAATGTACCAGAAAAATAGATTTTATAACCACTAATTTTATATAGAACGCTCTTCCCTTTTTTACTTTCTTTAAAAATTATGGCACAAAATTGCATTTTTCTTTTAAATTCTAAAAATAACTTTCATTATATAAACAATAATAATAATAAAACCATTATCCTTAACATTTAATATCAACTATTAATGACATAAGCTATTATGTCAAATTATTAGACTTTTTTCAATTTTATTCAACATTATTTTTTTTTAATCAATAATTCAACTTTTTAGGTTTAAAAAAGTACACTTTGAAATGAATCCATCACGTCAACAACATGAAGATGAAGACCTTACCGGCGACAGTAACCAACCTCTTGAAGGTTCGGTAAAACCCGTGCCTAACCTATTAGATTACACTGATTATCCAACATTATCGGCTTCCCTAACACGTTCAAATCGTAAACAAAAGGAGTCAGAAAATATCGCTGACACCTCCAAAGCTAAAATTTCGGAACCAGTAACATCAGATGCAGATTTTGATTTGTGTCAACTTTTGGCAAATATTTCATTATCTTCCAATCAACAGTCAAACGGTGTAGATGAAAAAGTTGCTGAAGAAATTCGTCCATTCTCACCATATCTGAAACAATTTATGTATGTTCCTGATGATGAAAAAACGTATAAAAGAAAAATAGACAAAAAAACTGCCTCTCCAAATCTATCAAATGAGACTCAAACTAATGCAAGTCCACCTACAGCAGTAGACATAGAAGGTAATATATATAATATGCCAAGTAGTGTTTTAAATGACGGATACGGCCTAATGGGCCTGCAATCAATATTTGAACGCGGTAAACGTAATCTTTTATCCATACATATTACCGGTATGAATCTCTACGAGCTTGGTATAGATGTATGTTCTGCAGATCCAGTGTTACCATATTTTGGTGGTGCTTTGGATTTTAATTTTGATGGTAATACAAAAACATCTTATGATCGACTGGTTTACAAATTACCAAACTTTGTAAACAAAAAGTTGCCAAAATTTAATGTTAGAAATATGTCTCAAGATTTATTGTTTTATATATTCTTTACTAACACTAACGAAGTTATGCAAATAAAAGCTGCTATGGAATTGTTCGATAGAGGTTGGAGATATCATCGTTACATGAAAAAGTGGTTACAATTGTTACCAAATGGAAATTATGATTATTACGGATCAAGAATTATCGGCCGGTTTCAAATATTTGAAAACAAGGATTGGAAAATTCTGGTACAATATAAAGTATTAAATTTCAACGATCTTTTGGAGCGAGACACTGCAAGTGATAACGAAATTTAATCAGAAAATTATGAATTTGCAAAAAAAAAATAACATTTCGTATATTTAATAATAATTAATATATTTTTTATAGTCATTTGTGTAATCGAAATACTTTTGATATTGTCCGTTTAAAAATGTTAAATTTATATAACTTTTATTTTAATATAATATTTTTTGCATCTCAAAGGGACGATTTCATAATTATAATTTAAGTCTTAAAACTGAGTTAAGCATGGATTAAGTCAGCAAAGTTAATGACTTAAGCATTACTTAAGTCAATTTTAAGACTTAAGTTACGAATGTGAAATATGCCATTAATAGAAAAGAAATGATGGATTTATTGTAAAAGTATTGCATATATGTATTAAGGAAATACCTAATACATACTAGTAGTTACACAAGACCGACTAAATTTAGTTTCAAGTAATATCAAATAGTTCCTTCATTTAATTAAATTTAAATTAAAAACACGTTTACTATTTATAACATCGGCTCAAGCATCTGAAGTATTTCGAAATATTCAAAAAAATTTTTAAATAATTAATATTTATTTTTTTCACTAATTTTAATTTGTAAAAAAAACTGTTTGATTATTATTTTATCATTCATTATATTTTAAAAGTGTCCCAACAACAAAAAAATAAAAAAGAAAATCGCATATGAAAACTAAAACCAAAGCAAAAGTCAAAGTGAAGCTTATAAGCAGACGCCAGCAGACACTGTACAGTGCATTGCAACGCTGTTGGCTTCAAGCAAGTTTAAGAATCTGTACACGGTTTGACAGTGTCTTTTTATAAGTTTTACTACACGAATAAATTATAGAAGAAGCATATTGTTTTTTTTAAAAGCAATGTGTTGTGTTCTGCATAAACGTCCAGTATTATTTTTTGCAATTTGTGCATTGTGTATAGTGTAAAGTGTGAGCGAGAAAGCGCAATGTTTTTGTTGTATTAAATCGTACTTTTTGTTCACTTTTAATTAGACCAATATATATGAAACTTTACCACACACATACATATATGCTTTGCAGTAAAAAAATACTAATGCATAGAGATTGAATTTTTGTTGTTGGAATATTAATAGTAAAGTTTTTTATTTTAGTATTTTTTGTTTTTCTGAATGATATTTAACAGTAAATTGTTTTGTGCTTATATATTTTGTTGTTGCTAACGTTTAACAGTAAAGCCTTTCAGAAAGCTTAAAATTTAAATTCTCAATAAAAACGAAATCAGACAGTTTTTTATATAAAAAAAAGATTTAATGTAAAATAATTTAATGAAATTATTTTGATTAAAATTACCTTCAAATAAAATATTGCTGTAATTATTTTGTATAATTTTTTTAACTTTTGATTTTATTTAGGATATTTTTGCAAAACAGAATTTTTATATATTTTTTTCAACTTTTAATTTAATTTAGTATATTTTTTCACATAATTATTTTTGGCTTGACAATATAATTCAATGTTAAAAATAAGAAATGTTATATTTCATATTTACTTTTCTCACAATTTTATGAAAACATTTCAGTAGCAAGACACTTTTATACTTTATTAATATTCTATTTACTGCATTATTTATTATTTTTGCAAAGTAATTTTATTAACTAAAAAATAAAAAGAAGTCTTTGGGCGTTTCGTACTTATACACTCACGTTCAATCAGACTTTAAATTGATTTATAACTAATTCACTTCAACAGACTTTTGCGCAAAAATTATTTGCTCACACTGGTTTTGTTTGATACAATTATCACCCATTCAATTCTTGAGATGGAATATGTATGATGACGTCATCATTATCAGTACATCAGAAATCGTAGCAGTTGAAATGGTTGCTTCGAACATGTCAAGTGTGCTTTTGTCTTCAACATAAAACATATCAACAAACAACAAATAATCAAATAATAAATTTATTGTTTTTGCACAAAATCATTTTATGTTTCGCACACTTAAGATCATTATGTTATACGCAGCTTTTGTTTGCCTTAATTGTTCTAAAATTCAAAGCTCATTGTGCTTTTAGCTGACTACTCGAGCTGGCTACCATGAAATCAAAGGGAGTCAGTTTTTTTTTTATCGTTTGGAAAATCTGTCATAAGGCTACTAAAAATCATAAGCTGGAAAATCTATCATAACTTTGTAAGTCAACACAAATGAGCGCTTAAGCTAATAAAACATTGACCAATAAACTAAAAAAATCAAGATTAAAAACAAAATAAATAAAATAAAATTATCAAAAATAATTTGTTTTTCTGTGTATGGCCCTTTTACTACGCATATAGAACCTCCGTCTTGGTATATAGAACAGGACTAACAGGACATTGGATTATAGGACGGCATAAAACAAGGCCTGATCTGTCGAATCTACTATATTATGTTTATCGGCACTCTAAGAGAAAATACTGAGGCACCTATTATATCTGTATCTACGATATCTCGGTTGGCATGGTCTAATTTAGACAAGAAACGAACTAGTCGGCTACTTCAACTAAGGCGGAACCTGCTCAGCATGCTATAGACTGAGTATATCCTACAATGACTTTTGTCGAGGTTATGGCTCTGAGGATGAGGAGCAGACCGTGGTTCATCTCATGTGTCACTGCCCTTCTTTAGCTAGAAGAAGATCAAAAATCTTCGGACCCCCCTTTCTCACTGATCTGACTGAGCTATCACCCTATAATGGTATAGACCTGACTAAGTTTATATAACTGTCAGGTTGATTTTCCTTTACTTAATGTGGGAGTCGTTACTTTTTCCGGGGTATACTGATTTAAATCTATGTACGTACCAATGCTACGCCTATGGTACCGTAATGTGCCATTATTTGAGCTCAAGTGGAATTTTTAAAAACAATGCTAAAATGACAAACAATGACAACTTTGTTTTTCCAATATCTTGTTTCTGTCAAGCAAAAGTTTTTAATATTTAATTACATAAACAATAATGCAAGATCATTTATATAATCGTTATCACGGAAGCGATAGGATAAGGGAATAAATCCTCCCCATTAATAAACAAATTTCTTTGAAAATTTTTATCATTTTTCTGTGGTCATGCTTTATTTATTTTACTCTTGGCTCCTTTTCTACGTTGACAATTCAATTGAAAGATAATATACTGCAAACAGCAAGGACGGTATTTCATGGATTTTAACAATTAACAATTCCAGACTAAGAGAGACGGGCTCTATATGGTGTTTCAGTAAAGAAATCAGTGCACTATCCCTTCTTTTTCATTTTCTATTACATTCTTGGCACAATCCTTATTATTCCATTGTCTCATACCTATTTGTAAGTATGGCTATTTCATTCCTACATTGCACTGTATCATTGCATCAAAAGCCACTGCTCATCGAACTTTAAACTCTGAACTCAGATGAAGACTATTTTACACTTTATAAATGACCCCATACTTTTACCATAGTTTGCTTTAAAGTGACTTTTCATTTTAACTTATATTTCAAACAATTTTATCTCTTGAATAACTTCAATTAAAAATGCAATATAAAGGTAAAAATTATAAAGTATATGAACTTCATTACAGTTGGTTAAGTGTTGCAATTCCTTAACTAAATTTGTTCACTCTTGAAAGTTATAAACAATTGAAGTACTGTGATATCTCAACATCATCAGCATAACTCATTTTTCCAAGTGGCCTCTATTTCTTCCTTCTGCAAACACAAACTTCTGGTGCCTTGGCTATGTTTTATTGTAACCCACTTTAGTTTTATATCTAGCATTGAAAGTTTGGTCCAACTACCATAAAAACGATACTGTAAAAAGAAAACATTATAAACTAGCTAAAAACATAATTTAAACTTTTGCTTTGTGGTAATTAAAAAGTTTTAAAATTTTCTTTTTGTTTTATTGCCATTGAGTACAGCACTTTGCTTTTCTATCTAGAATTTTACTATTTTGCTTTCATGGCCAATAATGTTGGAGCGCAGTTTTCCTTGTTCCATGAAGTACGCAAAACACTTAAAGACAGCGAGAAGTCATTCTGGAAATTTAAAGATGTAGACATTTTGTATTTTGTAAAAAAAAAAAAAACAGACCAAATAAGTGAAAGCAAAAGAAAGTGCGTAGAAATTGTTGTTAAAACTTTGTCTAACATAGCAAGTAACCTTAAGAAGGGAAATGTTAAAAAGTTATCAGCAGGACACGCACATTTCTACACTTAATAAGGAATCTTTTGTAAGTATTTGTTTGTGTGTGTGTGTTTGTAATTATGTACATACATTTTGATAATAAATTAATATTTCCAGTCAAACGAAAATGGTTATTGTTGCCAAACTTGTACCAAAAAACCAAGGTAACCACAAGCCAAGCCGCTGTTTCAACCCACAAACAGTGGTCTGGTAACCAGTCGGTTGGGTTTATTTTTCCTTAACTAGCTTCTCTGTTATGTTCATTGTCGTGGTACTCGTACATATTGTTTTTGTCATGGAACAAAAGCCGTTCCCACTGCAAAGAATTATTAACTGCACTTCACAACTACTGATACACTCGCACTCACACTCCCACACACTCACAATCACACAGTTATGCATACATATAAATATGTGCACTTATACAACTGTAATGATGTGTATATCCTTTGAACATATTTCTTTGAAAATTTTTACCATTTTTCTCAGGACTTGATTTATTTATTTTACTTAAGCGAAATTTATTTGAAAATGGTTACTTTATACGTATATAGTAAACAGCACACGTTTTCCCGCACTAAAGAAAAACTAGAGAAATAGCAAATGCTGCAGTTAACTTTATCCTTTTTTCTTGGTCCTTGGTCCTTTTTATTGTTTGAACATTGTGCAAAAAATTACTTAAGCCTGATTAGCAAGTGAAGATAATTTCTTAAGTTTTAATAGAAATTTTTTAATAAAAAGTGCATAATTTTTTACTTATTTTATTGCGGTAAGTGTCTTATTTAAAATATGATATTTAAATTATAATTAAGATTTTTAAATCGAGATTTTGAGTCATTGTTATTTTGAATCGAAATTTGAAACAAAAAGTTCATTATTAAATTTATTATAAATTTTTATATATAATAAATTATATATTTTTATATATAATAAATTTATAAAAAAAAAACTTTTTTTTGATTTAAACGTCGTTATTAATTATCTTCAATAATTAATATTTTGATAAAACCCTTAGCCTCATCACAATTTTTATTAAGTATACTAAACTCATGCTAAATCACTTCATTACGGGTCTTATTTAGCATACTAAATGCGTACAAAAGTGCTTTACAACAGTTTTTATTTAGCATAGTAAACTCGTACTAAATTGCATCATCTCAATATTTATATAACATACTAAACTCCTGCTAAATTGCATAATTACAGTTTTCATTTAGCATACTAAACTCATACTAAATTGCTTCAACCTAATTTTTATTTTGCATTATAAACTCGTACTAAATTACTAAAGTGTGAAACTATTAAATTGACAAATAGCAACATCGTGAGTACACGTTTTCTGTGCAAGCTATGATATTGCATAGTTTACTAGATACTCCTAGGACAAACACATTTATCCATGTAGTATTCATTACGCTGCTTGTGGTACTACTGAGTTTCATTCCATAAACTCTCTGGTACATTCATCTAGCGGTGCGTAAAAAAAAGATGTAACAAGATTATCTCTAAATTTATCTTGAAAATTTGATTTTGAGTTACTAGTGATTGTTATAACTATAAAAGATGAATCGCAATTACAGTTCCGTTAATTTTGGGAGTTTGCGTCAAGGGTAATGCATATCCTTGCCATAAAAAGCAACATGGAAGGTTCTATTAAGTAATAGATTATGATGGATTTTAGTGAGAAAGTGTGACTATTTCAACAAGACATCATCATCGCAAAAATGCTTTAAAGCCATTTGTAAATAAACATTTCGATGAGATAGATGGACCATTTCATCATAATTCTACACAGTTACCCAAATTACATGTTAACCATATATGGCTGACACACTGTTTTTTATTATGCTATATATAATTCGCACAAGGGCCTCTACGGCCATTTCTTTAAGAATCCATAAGATTACAGTCGTGTAACGTGCAACTTTGAAGTGATTTCGAAAACTCTAATTGTTTCCATTTATTTTTCTTTTGGTTCGAATACAATTAAATTTCGAATAAGAAATTTATAGATTTTTTGGAACCACAGTTTCAGTTCAATTTAGTTTCCCTTCGTATAATATATTTTGAGATACTATAATGATGCTTATTATAATCATGTTACTACAAAAATAAAAGTATTATCATTTTGCTTATGTTAATATGAAATATATTCTGGAAATTTTTTCTAAAAAATATAGTACATAACTTTTATTACAATTAGTTCTTTTTGTTCGAAAGTATCAACTATTGGTTTAAATAGAAGTGATCTAGTCACGAATATCTTATTTTGTATATGCGAAGGCACCGACCATTGCTTTTAACAAAAATAGCATCGACCACAAGTTCATTGTTCCAATCAATTTTAAAAGTAGACCCTCTGATTCAAATAAGTTTTCTTTGTTAACTGATATTGTTTCAACTTCCTTGCATTTCAAAACTGAATCTTTTGGCAAAGTTGCAGGACATACATTTTTTTTCAATTCAGACTTATTTGTCTTATTCATGCAAATACTTTTATTTACCAGCATATTTTTTTCAGATAAACTAGACATCATAGGGGGCTTAACTTTCAGGCACCTTTGTGGTGTCTCGCCACGCAACATACGAGTTATGTCAGCATATCTATCTACGGTACCAGCAAAAAAATGGACAGGTCTAGCAAGTAAGGTGTTTTCCACTTGCACCTTTAGTTGCTTTGGTTTAAGCTCTATGTTAAGAAGCACTCTTTGGCTGCCTTTCGTTCCAAGTAACCGCTTATCAACGTTCAAATTTTTAACCATAGAACTAAAATATTTTGCCAAATATTGAGGTCCAATTTCTGCTCTGAAACTACGAGCAAGTGTTGCGTTACAACCCTTTCCAGTTCGGTCTATAGACCAATAAGGAAGTCCAGTTACTGCTTTTAAACTACAAGGAAGTGTTGCGCTACGAACCTCAAGTTTTCCTGAAGTTGAAAGTAATTCATGGTGCACTGCTGACTTATCTTGGATTTGTAATCTCTGATTATTATGGAGATATTTGAAAATATTTAATATGAGATGATTTAGACTGCTTTGCTCAACATTACTATTTATCATTCCATCTGTAAAACAAATATTTTCTGACATGCTAGCTTTAAGACTTACAGAAAACATTTCTGTTAAGCTATCATTAAAATTATTTGTAATAGTGAAAGTAAATTGAATACATTCTTCATCAAATTTGTTACCAAAATCGCATGACTTTTCACAAAAAATTGATAGCGCATTTTTATTTGTTGGAAATTGGTATTCATTAGTTGCAAATTCAGCAAATGGTATTAGATTATCATTCTTCTTCTTAACCATATCATCATTATAACAAAAGCTGGGTTCATAAGTGTCTTTTTCTTCAAAAAGTAGGATTTTATGGCTACCCGTCTTCTTTTGGTCACCCTCTCCTTTGTTCTCACACATATTGGATGGAATAAATGTATCGCGCTTTGTCATCGTGGCTTTTCGAAAAGAATAAGACATACGCCTTAATACATCTACATCATCGTGAGCTGAAATTTCATAACTACAAAGAGATCCTTTATCGCTATGGCCAAAAATACTTGACGAATTATGCTTTCCTCTAAACAATTTGTTTAAAGTAACATTTTCATATCTCGTGTCTTCATTGTCGAACACAAAAATGAATGAATGGAACTTAGATGGAACATCTATGAAATAAATGTTAATATTTTTCTCTAAATTTAATTTAATTTTTATATAGGATAATACCTGACATATTAAATTTTATTTCTGTTTTCAAAGCATCTGAATCGGACTTTCTTTCAACAGGTTTTTTGAATGGCAAGATTGCTTTTTTCACTTCTCTCGAAGCTGTGAATTGTTTAGTACACTTTTTGAAGGACAACTTTTTTATAAAGTAACCTTCACCACTTGAGATGACGAGCCTCACAGCCAATAGAGAGGAGTATTTATTTTCATGATCGTCTAGTATTGTTGATGCTGCATATTGATCCATTCTTAAATAGATTTTTATATTGCCTAATTAGTTTTTTCGGTACATTTAATTTTGAATTAATTTTACAAGCCAAACTTTTGAATTTTTATACGGATTTTTGTAACGTAGTATAAAATAAAAAATATTATATGAAATAAAATATTTTGATAATCAAGTTTTAAAAGTTTTGAACTCAATCATTTTGAAAGCCTACTTTTCTATATTTTGATATTTTTAACAAATTTTGATGAAAGAAATGCAATTCTGAAATTTTTAAAAATATGTCATCGTTGTTTTTGAACTAAATATTGCATGTACGTAGGTATCTGGTCAATAAAAAACTGGAACAAAAGCTTCCATCAGATATTTTGTACTACAACATTTCACTTTACACATTAAAGTTAAAATATCCCTCATTGATCATATTTCAATATCAAACAGACAGGGGCTCCTGCGTTCATATTCTTTCTTAGTCCACTTAACGATTAGTGCCCAACGTACGATGAAACTACAGTCGCTAGTTAGTTTTACCGCAGTCATATAATATGGAATATAGTACATTAGTCATATATATGAAAGTAAAAGAAAATCAAAAAAATATGGGATGTACTAATGGAAAATTGAATATTTAGCTAAACCCAAATGGCAAACGATGGATTTATACTGGTTGAACTTAAAAAAGATGATATAATATCCACAAAATATAATTTTATTATATACAATAACAAATTAAGTTTGTTAATTAATTAATTTAATTAAAATTTTTTTTTTTTTATGAAAAAAATACTTTTTAAAATACAAATCTAAAAATCTTAGTTTAAATAAAATGGATATATGAGCTGACATATAGCAGTTTCCGACACTTGCAAATATATATACGTCCTCAACATTTATTGGTTTAAATATCCGTAAATAACTGTGGACTACGAGTATTAGCAATTGAGTAAGTCAATGAAAAAATAATATTTAAATCATACTAAGCATGGATATAATGGATATAAATCAATCCATTATTATTATTACTGCTACTCCATCCAGCATATTCTCCAGATTTAGTCCCCTGCGATTATTTTCTGTTTCCAAACCTAAAGAAATAGCTGTGCGGTAAGAAATTTGAGCCGAATGAAGAAGTCATTACCGAAACAAACGCGTATTTTGAAGGTTTTGAGAAAACCTATTATTTGGAGGGAATAAGAAAATCATAAAAACGCTGGGCGAAATATATTGAGCTAAAAGATGATTATGTAGAAAAATAAAATGTTTATTTGCCGAAAAAAATTTGTTTTATTCAAAAAGTCGCTGACTTATCAAACCGTATATAGGACAGTGGTTTCCCTAAAAATAAATTCGAAGTAATATTTAAAAACGTAAAGCAAACCAAAATCCATATTCCCCAAACCAAATGTAATTGGCCATTACGCAGATATGACGTTGGACATATGACGTTTCAGACTATCTTTTGGAGAAGAAGAAGATGGAGTGTAATACTTTGAATAACCTAAATAGTCAAATTTAGTTGTTATGTGATAGAACAACAGATATTAACTATTATTATTACTTTAGTTGAACGACTTTTTTTGCTTTTGAAGGCATTTTTGTCGTAGCCCGAAAGAGCCATTTTTACTGTGCCCCCGTGACACTCTACATAACATGACCCTAAGAATTCACTTTGCTAGTTTATTGTCAAGTTCTTCTGTAACTTGACAAGTTTCTCATCCGGACCACTTTTTTCGGGACCACAAAGACCATATATATTTATTTTGAATCACTTGCATTTTGCAAACATATTTAAAAAGTTTTTCGTATTGTCGACTCTATGTTCGAATACTCGTAATTTTGAATGAAATTTTTTTTTAAACTCTATATATAGTTAGCTTTTTGCTTAATTAATTTTACATTGTTTCCTGGTCAATTAAAAACGATTAACGGCTTTTGAATCTTAACGAGAAAATGCGCTTTGACACGTGTTCCAAATTTATGCTGAAAGCATTGAAATCCATGGCATGGTTAATAAACCGCTTACCGCATGTCAAATAAAACAAAATATAGATTTAAATATTTACAAATTAAAATGCATAATTAACTTTTTTATACTTCTCCGTAACGAGTGTTTATAGTGTATATAATCAGCTTTGTACAATGTTTTATATGAAGGGATACTCAAAACTAAAGCCACAATGCGGTTTATTGAACTATAAATAAAATTCCAACTAAACGCTCCGGTCCGCTCGACTCCTAGGAATGATATGTATATCAGTATAGGCGCAGATAAAAAACTGAATGTATCTGAACTGAATGCTGTAGAGAATGAAAATGCTAATCATTGTAGCGTTTAATTTAATTTACTTAATACACATATGAAACGAGATGTCAAAAAAAATGAATTATTTTTTGTGTCAAATAATTTAAATGTATGTTATCCTGTTTTAAATAAATAATTCAATTTGAGATACGTGTGTTCCACATAACCCAATACAAATGATACTTAATTATGTAAATTTAAATGAAATATTAAATTATTCCACAGCCATTGTGCATTTTTTATTTGATTTTTTTTTTTTATTGTATATTTTTAATGAATTGCTTTAAGTCAATCTTAAACAATATTGCACAATTTTAACAATTAAAAACAAAATTAACAATTAAAACCAAAATTAACAATTAAAAAGTTTACGCTTAACTGTCAAACGCAAAGACTGGAGACTGGATGGACCCACGTCAATATTAATGACGATTTTTTAATATTATTTTTTTGCTTATTAATTCTTGAAAGTTTGTCCTCCTGCACTGCGGCACTGTGGCAATTGAAGTCACATAGAAAAGTGGAAGAAGAAGGCAGTGGAGAAATGTACAGAAGTCCTTCAAGTTCATTTTAATTGGATTAAATTATATAAAAGGTATATTAATGAAATACATACTTTTATAATGAGGACGCACAACAGATGCAAAAATAATTTAATTAATAATAAAACAACTTATTTGCACTAATTGACTTTTTATGTATATTTATTTAATTATTCTCTTAAAATATGCATTTTAGCATCAATATTAATAAATAGTTGTAAAATAACTTAGTCAAGAGGGAATATGCAAATCATACTACGAAGACTTAGAAGAAAGAGTGATTGATATAAATTAATTTTTAATATTGACACCCAGAACAGCTATAATAAACCCGTGTTCAAAAGTATAAGAAATGTTAGTGGTCCCCTTAAAAATGTATCTAAAGAAATTTTTAAAAATGTATAGAGAGTCCATAGTATAATATAATGCTTGCCAAAATGCTCACCACCTCCAACTATATGCGATTAAAGTTTAGCAAAGGTGTAGGCATGTAATATTTTAGCCAGTCAATTACAGCAGAAACAGATGAATTATAACATGACAAGCTTTTTATTTAATCATTAGTAAAAGAGATTAAATAAAACTACTTATTGAACTCATAACCTTAAAGTGGAATGACATTCGTTTTGCTCTTCTGTTTTTGGATTTAAAATTGACACCTTAGTAAAATGGGCTCCATTACTTCATTTCGATTATTACGTTCATAACAGAGATCTAACTATTATCTAGTAACTTGTATTTAGATTACGTTAGGCTAATATATACGAGTAGTAGGAGATAAGATCTAGGTTTCAATGTGCAATTAAAATAGTTTTAAAAGAGCTTTTGACAGTTTCAATCGCATACTAATATAACATATGCTATGTAGAAGTAGTAGACTGGCAAAAATCCTAAACCTAATTAAACAGCTGATATCAAATACAAGGTTGTACCAAAAAACCAGCTATTTCAATCTTTTCAAGTAGAAATGGAAGTGCGCCAGTTATGTATCTGATCAAACAACCTATTTATATTTCTTTTAAACGAGATACAAAGCAAAGTTCTCAATAATATTAGAGGTTGATTTTGGTATTCGGAAATCGCTTTTGAAAGAGTTCCTAAAATCGGTTTTCAATAACAATAAGGTATATTGTCTAATATCTTGACGGTAAATTAGAATAGATTAAAATTAAGTACCATATTAAGCCCTTTCTGCTACAACTAACTCCTAAAGTAAAGAGAGACAATTTTGAAAAAGCTAGCCTTATCAGATGAAGATTAAACTTCCAGTCTATATGGTAAAGACCTTCCCTAAATGTGATAACGTGCTAGATCGATAAAAAAGATGTGAAATCAGAGGTCGAATCTCTTTTGTTTGTTACATGTATCGCTACAAAGCCTCGTTTTGTGTTTGAGTTATTAAAAGCAACTAACTCTTTATTTAGTAGTTTACACAATAACTACTTAAAACTGAAATATACACTTAAGTTCCACACCTTTAAGTTAATATAATTTAAGTTAACTTGTTATTTCAAATATGACAAAATCAATCAGTTAACTCTTCTGATGAAGACTAAAACGTCCCCTGTTAAGGATTTCATAAAGTCAGACGGATATAGGAAATTACGACATAATATTCTCTTCCAAGCTCTGAACAAAGCTGAACGGTTACATGGAATATAATTCGTTGACCTCCGAACAGAATCAACATTCTGTCTTCTCGGTTAAACCAATTTTGGTAATATGGTAATGTAGAGCGTGGTAACCTATCAGATCATCTGCGAACCAGCGAACGATCTCAGCTCTGTTTTACTGAAGAGTATTGTTCTACTATGGTAAGAACGAACCAGATGAAGAACAAACATTCTAGTTTGGTTGTTAGACAGATCACCTTTTAGAATTTTTGCTGTTCTATAAGTGCTTGTTGTTTTCAAACTCTATTTTAACCGTCTGGCACAAGAAGACAAAAAAAACCTAGGTGACGGTTTAACTCAAAAATGTACGCCCTTGCTCTCTGTCTTAGATAAATCTAGCTCACTAAGGTACTAAGTCAATTTTTTTCCTCTCTCCCCTGATTACTGGAATAAAGTTTTCACAATGCTGTGGAAATCTTCTCCATTCATTTCTAAGAGGTGGTTTAGTGGGTTCAAGTCTCACACGGTGGTTTTCGATGCATCCACCTACTTTTAAAAACAAAAAAAAAATTATTGCATTAAAGCTCAATTTGATTTAGTTGCTTTTCATTATTCACTTACTTCATTTAATTTGCTGTGTGAACAAACATGGAATCTGAATACACGCCTTTCGTTAGAAACCTTAAATTTGTTTTGTGAAGATCATATTAGTTGTAGACCAACTTCTTTCTTGAATTTAAAAACAACACAATTTTGAAAATTACTACTCCAAGCTTGATCAACTCAAATTACTCCAACCTTGATCAACTCAAATTACTTCAATCTTGATCAACTTAAGTACAGGCGTTGGCTCATGGATTTAACAAGTGAGTCTATGCTTCAAATTGGGCAGGGTTTAAAGCTTGGGAGTTGCTCAGTAAAATTTTTGTATGGGCAATTAAACCAAAGAGTCTTTTCAAAGAGGACTGATGATGAAGATTTGATAATATTTGAAACATTTGTACGAATAACTAATAATAATAATTTATTATAATTATATAATATTATTTATTATTATAAGAATAGTAATTTATTTAATAAATTTTTAATTTTATATTATATTTATATTGAAATAAATAGTGGTAAATAAATTTCTTTTCTATTTTTGTATATATACTCGTATTAAATTAATTACCAACATTAATGACTAATATCTGTATAGACTTATAATCCATGACTTAAAAGCTTAACAAATTTTAAGCTAATTGCTAACACTAATGACTAATGTCTGTAAAGAATAAAAATCCTTGATTTTCAATCTCAACAACTGAAGCCTGCAGTACAATGAACTCAATAATCGAAGAAGAATACTTAACAAGCTGCGCTGTAAATAACAGCAAAATACACTTCACTCGCACACCCCATCTTCTCACAAATCAAAATTCTTTATAAAATTTTCGCATAATGGAGCTCAATCATACCAATATAGGAATATGTACTTCAATATTCTCTAGAATCTTATTTGCACACTGAATGAAGTCGAAACCGCCCCACAATTACATTACAAGATTACGAGTATATATATACGCACTACGTACAAACGTCTATTCGTATGAAATTATTATCCTTACCTCTTTTTTGCGGCGGTTGTATCGAGGGCGATGGTATACATTGTACGACCATCAGTGATGAAATTGCTATCCATATCCAGAGGCAATATATCCATGAGTTGTATTTGAGTGCATCTGAAGCTGATATATATTTTGTATTTAGCAGAATTCTTTTTGTTTTCGTAATTACATTTTGAGCAGTTGTTGTATTTGTAACTTGTTTACGTTTTAACGTTGGAATTGTTGCTGATTCGGATACAATTGCCGTAGCAGCAGCAGTAACAGCAATAGCAACATCTCGAGTTGTTACTGCTGTTGCAGTCAATGGTTCTGCTTTTAATGTTGCCACTACGCTTAAAGGTATGTCCGCCAATAAAGTTGAATATTCTGCCTTGTTCCCTTCGTTGTTGCCAGCATCCATTGCTGCAGCTGCTGCTGCTGCTGATGTTGCCGGACGACGATATTTTATATGTTTGCGCGTATTATCCTTAACAGTTGTGTAATAATTTTTTAAGGATTTAATGCCTGCAGCATTTGTGATTTTTGCTAATGTTGATGTTGCTGTTGCTGCCCCTACTCCTGCTCTTGCTGCTGCTGTTGTTGTTGATATTGTTGTTATTTTTGCTATATTTGTTGCTGACATTTTATTACATATGTTCTTTTTGTACATTTTTATATAATTTTATTGTTATTTTATTTTTTGTTTATTATTGTTAAGTTCGCTTTACTCACGTCATTTAATTACATTTAATAAAAATTTTCCTTTTTAACAGATTTAAATAAATTTATTGATGTATTATAATAATTATTTTAAAAATATGTATTTTTATTTTATTTTAGTGTAAGTTTCCTTTCGACTTTTTAGCAATATAACATATTTATAGTTTTGAGAAACACTTGTTGGAAAATAATAATTATTAATAATATTTTGATATTATAAATAAATTAATTGCAATTATAAATAACTATTAATATTATTAAATTTTTCACATAACGAAAATCAATGTATTAAAAGATACATATATATTGCACATATACATTAAGACTGAAAAGTTTTCGGAAATTCTCATTTAAAATTCGCGCGCTGTATATTTTTCGATATTTTAAGTTTATGTAGTTTGGCAGCACTGTCCTTAATTACTATGCCAAAAATGAGCGCGATCTGTCAGACAGTTCGTTTACGGCAGCTGTTGAAACCAGTTCCCCTCAGTAGTGCGTTGCGAAATGTCTTCGACGGTCGTACGACCGTCCTGAAAGGCTTTGTACCACTCATAAACTTGAGTTTTCGATAAAACTGATTCCCCATAAGCCTTTTGTAGCATTCGCAACGATTCTGCACACGAAATTTCGTTCGAAACACAAAATTTGATGCAAACTCTTTGTCCAATATTTTTTTCCATTGTTTTTTTCGCAACGCACTACTGAGGTGAACTGGTTTCAACAGCTGCCGTAAACGAACTGTCTGACAGATCGCGCTCATTTTTGGCATAGTAATTAAGGACAGTGCTGCCAAACTACATAAACTTAAAATATCGAAAAATATACAGCGCGCGAATTTTAAATGAGAATTTCCGAAAACTTTTCGGTCTTAATGTACTGCATATTTTTAACTTACTAGTACCTACATACTATAATACATAGGTATCTATATTATGTTCAGTATTTTATTAGAAGATAATATTTTTGTCGAAATAAATACTAAACATTTCTCAAAACAGCGATGTAATGACTTATAAAAAAAATATATATAAAAAGAAAAAGATGTAAAATATAATGAAATCATTACTTATTAGAAAGAAGAGACGAGAATTGTGCTGCAAACTAGTTGGAATCACGGTTGCCACTTATGGTACTTTAGTACCAAAATTGGTATTTTTTTTTTCGTTTGGGACTCATGTTCAAAAAATGGTACATATTTGACGACCCAACTTTATTGTGGATATTTTCAATTAATTTTTTTTATAAATGCAGGTTTGCACTATTTTAGATTTTGTTCATTTGTAACACAGAACAAAAAAACAAAAACGTCCAAAAAAATTTTGGACCTTTTTTTACAGAAATGGTACCTTTTTAAACCAATTTTGGTACAGGAAAAAATTTTCAAGTGGCAACCGTGGTTGGAATCTTAAATATGCACCTATTAAACTTACTGTTATTCCTTAAAAATATATATTATAATAAAATACGGTGCACAATAGATCTCTGGATCGTAGTGCAAAATCTCTCAACACACAGAACTAAAGTTTTACACAGACGACTCATAACTAAAAAAGAATCCGTGTATATCCATGTCTTTGACCACTGTAATATTTATCAGGAAGGATTAAATATTTCTTTGATTACTTATCAAATAAATAACTACCAACTTAAGCAAACATTCTGTAACCAAAACAACGATAAGTACGGATGATTCATATTCCAGCTTATTACCCGGAAGACCTGGAAGACATTACTCGGCGAATCGTAATATTTTAAATTGATAATATTTTTTCTTACAGATTTCCAATATATTTAATTTATGATTTCATTTTATGTATTATAATTTTTTAATTCATAATTTTTACAAGTAAACCAACCACTGTACCTTTTTCTATTATCAAAATGATAAGATCACAAAAAAGCAAAGCAAATAAAGAGCTAAAATAAACAGGAACAAGAAATTCAAAGGAACAATTCAAGGAACAAGAAATCAAAAAATTACAAATAGAAATAATTTTAGAAATAGTTAGAAATAGTTTTATGTTATATTATTATATTTCACTACTCGGATGAACAGGCGGTCATCAAATCAACCAACTGTAGAGTAATAAGATCAAAAGTCGATCAGGACCATTTTCAAGGTATGCCTGAGGTCATACCGATATTGAAGGAAATTCCAGGGCTGATGAACTAGCTAAATAGTATATTAATCTCCTTCTAGGCATAAACAGAAGCAATATCTGAAAACTTATCGCCACTAGTGACTATTATAGAAGAATGTCATTCGATAGAACAAATCATTTAAACTAAGCAATTTGTCTCTCGTCTAAGTTAATGTAGTCGAAACTTGAAAGACAATTCTTTAAACATAAAATATAAAATCTATTTAATAGAACTCTATTTTTAAATATGTTATTTTATTTCGGTTCATCTTTTAGATTGATATCTATTTAAAATGCAGAAGAAGTAAAATCTATCAATCATTTACTATAGAATAGAACCACTGTACTACAGTGACAATAATGGCTAGGAATCTATTTTCTTAGGATTAAGAATAAAGCAATGAGTTATATTGAAAACAATGGTTGGTGAAGTTCGCCTTAAAAACAAACGATTAAGAATTTTAAATTCCTCCAATTCTTCAGCAATTGTATAAAAAATTTCTCAAGTTCTTGTTGCAATCGTTACTGTTTTCTGGAGAAGATTTAATCATACCTTCCAGTTGTTTATTTGTAAATTTAATGAAATTTTCGTGTATATAAAAACTATCATCTGTCTATTATATCTATCTGTCTATCATATTACGGAAATCTCTCATAGATCTATTTCTGAACTGTTTTTATTATTTGCATTAATTATTCGTTAATATTAGATAGGAAAAAAGGACACTTATTTTTCAAGCTAAGCATAAATATTCGTAATTACGATTTGTTAAATTATGTTATATATTATTATATATAATATATTATTATTTCATAATTTTTTGTCTATGGTATCTGTATTTAAATAAGAGCATAATTGTTTATTTCCTTTGCAATACGCAAAAGTCCTTAAGCTTTGCGATTATAAATATTTCAACATGTTTATTATCAAGGATTTAAGTTTAGTAATTAATTATGTTTTAATGAATACAAGTCCTTATAACTTATAAAACAATTTCTCAAAATAACGAAATAAATATAATAAAAACAAGAACATCGGAATTAAGTTGTTTTTAATCGTTTTTGCACTTTCCCACAACGAATGAGTGTGAGTACTTAATGACTTTGACTAAAATTACGAAGTCCTTTTGCACTCTCAGAAATTTTAAATTATTTATCGCAGAGTTGGTAGGTTTCTGCACGTAATTCTGGAAAAGTTTAGTGTCATTCAGGAAGATTTATGATTTACGATGTACTTGGGTTAAAAGCAAACATTATTTACAGTTTAATATTTTTTAAATTATTTTAAAATAATGCAATAAAATATATATCATTAAAGTTTATATTATTTACCCTTTTTTCAAATTAAATAATAAATAATTTAATTTAAATTTAATTAATTTAAGTAATTTTATACATTATCACTTCGGTGAAAGAGCTATCTAACCGACATAGGTATATATATGCCAGTACATGATCTAACTATTAATACCCATTTTTAGAGTTCTATTTACTTCAAATATTTTATATTTGATATATAAGATTTATATTTATATAAATTTTAAATAATATAAACTATAAGATCTGGATTATATAAGTTTAATTTATAATTTTAAAAAAAAGTCGTGAAAATAACTGGAATAAACTATTTATAATAAATTAAATTTCGAACTCTTTGCCCCTTACAAAACTTATTTATATATGTATCAAGCATTTTTTTGATAGCCCGAGCGAATAAGTAATGAAGCTCTCTGGAAGCGGATTTATCAACAAATAACGTCGTTAATCTCAATTAAGCGCCGTAAATGGATCGGGCTTCAAGAACCTGCAAACCATTGACGCTGAACTTAATGACGTAAACTATTCCTAGAATAAAATTTAACATGCTGCTCCTAATAAAGTAAGATTTAGATCTGTTGTAGAGGCTCTATAAATAATATTTATGAAAATCCCATAGTCAGATGTGACTACAGACTGTTGGTTGTTTGATTGCAGTGGCAAGCTATTAGACAAATTCCATGTACCCCAATTAACAATTTTTCGCTATTTTGCTACCATATTTCTCGCAAGAACCCTAGTATAGAAGAGTAAAGACTAAATCCATCCTACTATTCCAATTTAACAGGTCTTTCGTTTTCACCGATGAATAGTCTGATAAACTATCAAAGAAGTATCTTCCTAAGAACCTATATCTTCTGGACGCCAAAGCCGGCCATTCATAGAGAAAATGTATTATGGTTTTTTTTTTCTGCGGGTTTCCACAACTTCTGCAGTGAGGATTATGAGAAATGCGCAGTTTCCCTGCGTGGGTAGCTATACACCAATGACCGGAAAGAACTGCAGTAAGTCTTGCAGTGAGAAACATTATATATCAAAATTTTGGTTGAAAAAAAAGGTGAAAATAATATTTCTATTGTTGCCATAACTCTTCTTATTCCTATTATAAATTTTCACTCAATTAATGCCTAAGTATTGCGGGATCTAAGTTTGACATCTTCATTTTCTCATGCTGTGTACCTCAAACTTCTTTCTATCTAAAAAGTCAATTAACAACTTAAACATGGAATATTTCTTTATTTCAGTAAGTGAAGTAAAATAAAATTCTTCCGAAATTAATGTCACTCAAAACTTTCCAAACTTGGAGTTATGACATTATTATTATTACCAAATGAAAGATATACGGGTACACTTAAATGTCAAGATTTGTATTTTTGACTTTGTTTGATTTAATATAAAAAAAAATATATCAGATTTCATAGGAATTATTTGCATTTAATATCCCCGACCACAATTTTACGATTGTTTTTTATTTCCTTATTCTGACATTTATTTTATTTTCCTGTTAAGTGATTTGTTACTTCAAATTGACATTAACAAGTGTTTTCCAATCTGCCGTTAAAGAGGGCTAAGTCTTATGAGGTTTGACAGTTTCAAAAGTTCAGTAAAGAATCTTTTCATTTTCTTTATTTTAAGGAGGAATATTGATTTTGAATTAAAATGTTTTTGACAGGAAAATGTCAGTCAACACAAGAAGCAACACCCAAAATAAGGAAGGAAGAGGGAGGTGCACATGAAACACCTGCAGCAAAACGGCTAACCTACAAAAAAGTTTGCAAATTTCAACTGGTGGAATGAAAACATACATTGTTGGTTGACATTATATATTTTATGTTAAATAAAACAAAAATAAAATATTTTGAAAGTATTTATTTATTTAAATATATAACTAAACAATATTTAAATTTAATTTAATTTTTGGAATTTATCTAAATAATTGTTAATAAGTAATATTTCTGATAAGCCAATCTAAATGCAAACAAGTACCCTTAATGGACCTTTGTTCATAGATACGTCTACATCTATAATAATATATGTATGGTATGAATCAGAAGAAAAATAGAAATTATATCTAATAATATATGTCACTGAAGCTAACAATATCTTACAACTTTCAGACCTCTTAAATAAGATCTATAGGATTAGCATTAGAAATGTTCATTAAAGTTGGATGGATATTATTCTAACCTTTACTTGTTACTGTTAAATAAGCTAATCTAAAAAGTTATACACTACTCAAATTAGGTATTATGACTTACTTGAACGGTTGAAAATTTAGTAGGTCTCTGAAAAATCAGAGATCCTACTATATAATATAATAGTAAAACCAATACTGAAATATGGACGCTGTTCGTATGTATCTCGTGAATAATAAAAGTATAGATGGGTTACTAATTTCAGTATGTAAAAATAGTTAACTTCTTGATGAAATATTAAAAATACTTTCAAAAACACTGCTTATTATAATGAGTCATATTTAAGTACATTATTTGTATAACAAATATTATCTAATTCTAAACTTTATATAAACATTTTTTTTATCAGTCTTGACAAATCATCAACTTTAGTTCGAAATTTTAACATAAGAAAGTTATTAAAAACTTTATTTCTCCCACTACATAATGCTTCATTTCAGATAAATCAAGATTAATGACTTATCTCTATTGTTGTGATTATAATTTTTCATCCTTAATCAATTTATTTTAAACAAGAATAAAAAAATTATTTTTAAAAATTATATTTACTTATTTATTTGTAAGTAAATATTAAAATTTATTTTAAAGTTAACTAAGGATAAGGAACTGGATTGCTAGATCCATATTTATATGTATATTTTGATTTTAATGCGTGGGAAAGCAATTTTTATATTTAATGTCATTTATCCATTAAGAACTTTAGTGTAATTTCATCCTTAACTTTTCACTTATAAATTGACTAACCTTTTAAAGTTTCATTAGTTAATTTAAAATATTTGTCTGAACCCTTTTAACAGGAAACCAAAGGAGAAAAGGATATTTTCTTTATTAAGAATTCAAGTATCAAAAGCAAAGGTCAAGGTTCAACAAAGGATGTAGTGACAAAAATAAATCATTTCAAAAATAAACTTCAAAGTATTTACACTTAAGTGTTGACTGCAGATATATTATATTTTTTTTTAAATTAAATTTTAAATTATCAATTAAGGAATTTTATTTTATTAAAATCTTAAATATAGACTTTGATATTTTATTTTGAAATTTTTTTGAATATTTTGTTTAGGATTCTTGGTTGAATAATTGAATGAATATAAAGTTTCTAAATATATATATATAATGAATATCAAAAGTATTAATTATTTTTTTTTGTGTTTCTTGATAAAATAATTAAATAGATATTTAGTATTTAATATACCCAAAATATCCGTAGTTAAGCCTTTTAAAGGACAGCTATTGACTAATTTTAATATTAATATTTATTAAGTTGATAAAATTTTCAAACAATTTTGCAAAACTTTCGGCAAAGAATCTTTACGAAAATAAGCTGAGATTTAATAGATTAGGATATAAGTTATATTAAGATATATGACATAAGGAATCAAAGAATTAACATGATATTAAAGGTCCGTAGTGATTGAAGTCATCACGCCAGATCATAATAGAGGCATATATGACATGGCTACTATGAGTATCACAACCGATTTAACATATAAAATATGTCTCGAGGTTGTGGAGAACACCTAATCTGTGAATGTTCAGCATTTGCAAGAACTATATTAATATTATTGGATTATGATATCTTTAGTATAACAAATGTTTATGCTCAGGATTTATATTCATGAAAATATATAAGAAATTTGACTCATAGTAACCTAAGCTTTTATATTAATTTTTTATTTCTTCTCACAATGACCAATTAATTGAGTGCCGTAGGCTTATTCTGCCTTCACTCCAGAAACAAGGATTGAAAATTAATCAAAAGTAAAATTTTGGTTTTAATTTATTACTGTGCAAAATTTCTATTTAGTTTAGTATATAGAATATACAGAATATATACCGAACTGATCCAAATAAATTCATATTAATAAATTGGAAGAACATTGACACGAAATTATCTCTGATGTTAACAACACTCTGGATCTAATGTGGGGAACTAATAAATCTTTTCGTCTATTATTGGACATTGACACGAAATTATCTCTAATGTTAAAAACACTCTGGATCAAAATTGTTGGACTATAATGTCTTTAGTATAAATAATCCCTATGGGTGAACCCAGTCTTCTTAGGTTTATTAAAAAATCAAGAAATTTTGAGCAAAAATAGCCTATGCTGTTTTGGTTTTATCTAATTTCTTCTTCATACAATAAAAATTTAACTACCATAAGTACCGTGGTTATATATTGGTCTTACAACAAAACTAAATTAATTTATTTAGAATCATCAGGAAAACTAAGAAATTTAAGTTAGAGTCACCTTCTATTCTGTTTTGGTTTCATTAAATTTCTTCGTAGAATAGTCAACTGACTGAGTGCAGTGTTTATATCCTAATTTCAAATGTAAAATAAATTAATTCTTTTATACTCAATATTTTCTAGAGGCAACAAAATGACTGTCAAATCAATTTTTTTGCCATTTTTGACTTTTGTCAATTAGTGACTATGACAGTCATAACAGACAGACAATCCAGACAAGTATTGATATTAATATCAATAGAGCAATATTTATATAAATATTGTAATGGTAAACCCATATCAAGAAATTGTATCCATCATACAATCCTTACTTATAAATTGACTAAATTAAAAATAGTTTCCAAATATATTGTGAAACATCAATGCGTATTTAATTCTTTTGACTGACAATAAATTATTTTTAAAAATCAAATAAAACTTGTGATATTATGATAATATTATATTTAATATGAAATTAAGTTAATGAAAAGAAAACTCATACATCGCTGTTTTGACTTTTATTTGAACATTTATTAAAATTAATTTTTATTTTTAATTGAATTTCATGTTTCAATGAGTTTCTTTTTTAGATTTCTCTGCATTTTTTTTTTTTGTAAATTATTTTTAATTTTTATTAAATTAAAAAGTTGCGTTTTATTTGCAATCCTTTTCAACGGCACACACTTTCGTGCTTCCATAATCATTTTTTTATGCAAATTTTATAGTTTGACTTCACACTTGCATTCTGCATTATTTTTCCATTCATTTGTTAACTTTTTTTTTAATTTTTGCTGTTAAAACTTTCTTGCATTTTATTATGCTGCATGGCTTAAGTCACTATTAAGAGCTACGAAATTAAGGACATAATTCCCACAAAAGAAATAAACTTTATTTTAAAACACAGCTCACAAAAAAAAAAAACAAAAACAACCAACAGTTTATAAAGGATTCACGGATTCACAACAGATGAACTCATGCAGACGAATATGGAATACTTTGTTTAACGATACCGGAAATGGAAGCAGCACGCACACCTTTTCGCATAAGGAAGTGCAGAAAAAATTGCATAAACAAAAGCACAAGCGGAAAATTAAAATTTATTTGTTATGAGCGACGGATACGTAACGAACGACACGAAAGCCAACACCGAACTGACTGACACAACACCGAGCACAAATCACATTTACCCACATACGAATCCGTTCGTGAACGCACCAACGTAAACAACACACTCACTCAAACGCACGCGAACACAAACTGACGCACATGCGACGATGCGGCGATGCGACGATGAGGCGATGCACGTTAGCGTAACGCACGTTTGCATGCCGTCACGTAATAGCAACGCACAGCAGTAGATTTTAATTCAACCAAAACAAAACTTGAAGTTTCTTTATTACCCACCGGGTAATTTTCAAAATACTCGTACCATTGCTCTCCAGCACAAACAGCTAATACGATTTATCCGTGCTTAAGTGTCTAAGTAGGCAAGCGAAATTCTCCAAGCACCGCACCGTTAACGCTGTCAACGCGTACTGAATGACTGACAAAGACGTTGTACCGTTTTTATAGACAAGTACGCCATTGAACGGATGTACGGATGCTTTACATCCGTGAGTGAACTAACGGTAGAAAGCTTCCTTCATAACGATGGTATTTAATGCAAACTCATTGAGAGAGTAGCAGAGAGGGGTTAAGAAATAAATTTTTCTCTCTCTAGTAATTTAACTGGGGTTTGTTTATATGTGAACAGCTGATTTTTGCAGTTCAAATTGTTGTTGTTCACTTGACAATGTTGGGGTAGCTCAGGACTGTTCAAAGGCAATTTTGGGACAAAACGGTTATTCAGGGGTAAATTGAATACTCAAAGTTAAAAACGTTAAGAATTTTGCAAGATGGTAGCATGATTTGAATAAAGGAATATAAGAATAAATATATAATATATATATATATATATAATATATAAGAATATAAACAAAAGTGGTTTCTATTAAAATATTCTATAGCCGTTACTGCCCAATTACAAGTAGTGCTTTGATCTAATCTTTAAAATTATATATATGTTTTCAAGTATTTAAATAAAATTTGTTGCTGTTTTTCTTTATTTTACTAACTTTTAGATTATTTATTAAATTTATTAAGTCATTATTATTTTTATAACATTTAAAAAAATTTACTTTTGTGATCTTTCACAGATAAAAAATTTATTATTATATTAATAAAAAGAAGGTTCTTAGAAGCCATTAAAGATGATGGCAAAAATCCAATAAAAATCGGAATAGAATTATAAAATAAAATTTGACATTAATTAAAATACCAAGTAAAAGAACAGATAAGTCTAAAAAAGAAGTTAATAAAGAATGTTTTCACTGTCATTATAGGTGTCCATAGTTGTGAGTAATAGTTTATTCTTTGTTTAACTTCAATACATTATACATGATGTATTTTAAGGGACAGAACGAAATCAAAACACTCAGTCTATGTGACCATTGTGCACAAGTCAGTACATAAAAACACTGCCCAGAACAATAAAAAAACAAGCAAGTAACTTACCTTGAATTTTTTAGTTTCCACAAAGAATCGAAGAAAATCAGATAAAAGAAGATATTCTCCAGCAGTTTTAGCCCTGCTCTTGCAAAAGCTTGACAAAAAGAGAGAAAAAGCTTCGATTTGTCCACATCATCTAGCCATGTAACGGATTGACATGTCGGTGCTTTGATAACTTCAATCGTAGCCATATCTTGTCAGCCCGTGCTATACCATCTAAAAATCTCAAACAGCACTTTCAGATTCTTTCTCTCTAGTTGTAAGAGAAATCTTTATAATTTCCTATTAAGTCACTTCACAAAGTATATCGTGACTTTTTATAAGTATGGTTTAGATCATCTCTTATAAGCAAAGCTTACAAAGTCATTGACCCAATAAATGACACTTTCAGAATTGATACCCCACATTGATACTGGGCCCAAAGAAGCCTTACCAAAATCTTACTTGGTCATGCAATCAGTCAATTCTTTCCCTACGACATTGGTGTGACCCGGATATAGTTTCTTTTATTTTGAAACACTATTTAAGTTCGTACTCCGATCATCTCTGAAGAGCTGAAGGGGCTAACAAGAATTTTAAGTGCAAGTTAACTGTCACAGCAAATGCCAATGCACTCCCTCGTTTTTTTATCTCGGTAATCCAGTTAGCCACACTTAATTGACAAAAAATTCTGTTAATAAGATGGTCGTCATACATCAAAAACAAAAATATTTAATTTCATTGTCCAAGTACCTTTTAGACTCAGTACCAATAGAGATTATTGAGTCATATGGGTAAAAGATATGACACATATTTTCATGACGTTTTTTTTCAATATATCAAAAAGTAAGAAATCGTAAAAAAAATCAACGTAATATATTTTGCTGCATATAGGCAACTTGACGATATCTTTCATGTCTCAGTTTTTCTTCATTTCTCGGATATATAAAAAAGTTAAAATTCTTAAAAAATAAGCACCGACTGAAACAATATACTCCATTTAACCTTCATATTATCTTTCTTTTAAATACGCTTTACAACTATAAAGCACAACTGGATGTATTATTGTTTTATATATACTTCTTTATACCTCATTTTTTCATCGACTTGAACTAATCCTGAACTAGTCTCGGGTTGCAATTTTTTAACACTATATCTGTTAAGTCTAGGGGTATGAGTTTTAAAGGAACTCATAAAGGAATAAAATATGTTCCGGGGTTTTTTAGAAGGACAAAAAGTTTATGGATCTTTATGGGGATCTACACGGCATTTAAGAATTTTGATTTTTAGTTAAAAAACTCTGTAAATAAAATATTGTAAAATATTTATATTTATTATGTATAAATAAAAAATATATTATAACAGATACAGACATTGGGCAGATATCTCATATGAGCAGATATCTCATATACATTACCACCTTCTGTCAATTTCGATTTTTCTCTGATGAAACAGGTGCCAATCTTACGTTGACTAAATATTATATTTGGGAAGAATATTTTAGACTATAATTTGAGAAAAATATTAAATAATCTTAAAGAAGACCGTATTTAGCAGAAATAAAACGATCATTGAAATAAGCAGAATTTAACTATAAAAATTGTTTGGCTAGGAATACCGTAATATTACGGTCTTTGTTACTAGAAAAAGTCTTAAATTGAAATCGTGTTGTGCTATAAAAAAAGTTGATTTGCTATAAACAAAAGCTAGTGTAAGTTTCCGTGCTATCTTAAAGCACAGAATAATAAAATTATATTATTTGTCTGTGCTTTAAGTTTGCATAAAACGTAAGCTTTTGTCAATTAATGATTTTATTCCAGTATATACAAATTTTATTGGGTTGAGTCATGAATTACGTTTTCAGAAGAAATAATCAACGATAATGATAACCCATGTTGGTATGTTAAGCAATAACGCATGTTTAGTCGCTCTAATTTAATAATTTTAACAAATTAATTTTTTATTAATTATTAATTTATTTTTAATAAATAAATATATACAAATTTATTTGTTTTATATTATAAACACTATAAACATATATGTTTGTTTTAAACAGATGGATATGTTCGTACGAAAAAAAGAGATATAGTATAATATTTTTTTTTTTACTAATGATTCTTAGTCGTTAATGTCGACTTAGCTAAAGTTACGTATGGAAAATAATTATTAATAAAAATAACCCTGAGTTTATCTGTAATATGTTTTAAATATTCATACCGGATATCACTGTTAAATCATATTAAATAATATTAATAATGAATTGTTCAGTAGTTAAACTATTGTTTCTAAGGAATTAAAATCTGATTATGATCTTATCCCAATATAAGGTATAAGAACAAAGTCATTGAACTGTCACGAAAAAATTTCAAAATTCTGAAAAAATAATTATTAATTATTACTGTTTCAAAGAGTATTTACGTCTCACTAAAATTCTAAAAATAGAAGCATTATGGATAGTATTCAATCCGAAAAAATACTGCAGAGTTTCTTTTGAACTAGATCATAATCATATTTAGTCTTAATGAGAACTGATCTAACAGTTTAAACAATCCTTAAAAATTTCAGATTTCCAAAAATATTGTAGATCAATCTATACTTTTAAAACTTCATATCCCAAAAAGTGATTCAGAGTTTTTTTTCCAGAAGATCATAACCACTGTATATGTAATATATGACAACATGCTTTAAAATGTTACATCCCAAAAAATATTACAGATTATTCTTTTCTAAAAAGCATAACCTTATATAATTTCGTAGATTAAACGTCTAAAACACATTTCGTTTTAAAATTCTTTCTTTTTTTCCGCGAGTATATGTCTATGGATACCAAGTATGTAATTCTCCAACAAAATTAAGCTTCTTACATATTCCTAAATATATTTACAACACACGTGCTATAGCATCTTATATCAAACGAAGAAATAAGAATCGATAGAATAGGTTTAATGCCGCAACTTATCAAGGAAATTGGATTAAAAAAATTATTCTGAACCGGTTAAAAATTAAACTGTAGATCCCATTGCAAATTTTTTAACTTCATAATAAAAATAATAATAATATATTTTTAAAGAATTTATCGTATAAATATAAATATATGGTCACAAAATATGAAAGCTTTCATTATAATCTGTAACGGAAATTTCTCAAGAAATATGATCTGTTTACCTTATAACTCTTAATTGTCTGTGGCCTGATGTCGAATATTTTTCCAAAGTCACAAACTCTGCCAGGTCTGTAGAGAGTAATATTTAAGAAAGGAGATGTGGTAAGGACTATTCATCGTACTTAGTTACGGTACGCAAAACTGATTGAAGTGAAAGTATTGCTTGCAGATCTTGTTGTGCTTTTACATGGAAAGGACAGTCAGTAACTGAAAGTAGCAAAAATGATCTGAATACAGCCGACAGCTACGTGGGGCATTCGATTTAAAACATATAAAGGTTTTCTTTTACACCAGTTTTTACCAATAATTTATATATCAACATAAAAATGTGCAATTTTAGAATTCTCATGATAATATATCTTTCAAATTTGTCAACTTCCTTGAAACCTTAAACTTTCACCTTAAACTTTCTATCTATATGTTTTAACTAGAATAGTTATGGTTTACTTAATGATTGGTTAGAAAAAAAGTTTCTCCAGATTGTTTGTACAAAGGCCATGTTTAGTCTTTGATATGTATACAATTATTAGCAGACTTGCTATTGTGTATATGTGCTTTATTAATAAACTCAATTTTAGCGTAGTGCTGACTCACATAACAGCATGCCCATATAATTTTTATTAAAGAAAATTGTGCATTAGTGCACTAAAAATATATATATATGGGCATAAAGCATTATCTAATATCGAAGCTCTCTTATCTTCGATAAGTGTATTGCAGTGTCACATATAGATAAGAGAAAGGCAGGCAATTAAAGGCAATTATAATAATATTACAAAATTTTTATTTATGAATAACATGAACGTACCAAAATATAATATCTAAGGTACAAAATATAAAGTACTGCTAGAAGATGCATTAAACTCCTATCCTCCTTTAAAACTCAAAGGTACTTAGTCAACTAAATAGACGAACTTCATAAGTAGCGTCTGTCTTTTTATAGTTCTTAGTATGTTAACTGAACGTAAACAAAAATAATAAATAAAGCATTTATTATTTTTGCTGAACATAAAGAAAGGGAATTACCTGTATTCGGCTGCTATAATATTGTTAAAGCTTAAAGCTTTGAATCTATAGCTTTTTGTTACTATCAACATTGACGGCTGAGTGACATTTTGCATGCGATCAGTAGTTCGAAAACGTTTGAGGCGTTGGGAGGTGTTGGTTTTTAGCGGATTTCGGGAAGATTGTATTTATTTTTTGTTTACATTTGTGAAATTAAAATGAGTAACGCAAGACATAATGTATTTATATTCAATTATATTAAAAATAATCAAAACGATATAAATTATCTTACAAGAACGTTTACAAAGTACAATTGTTTTATTAAGGAGCATAAAAACTTAACATATGCAGAATTCAAAGCCGCCGCTGATGAGAGTAAGTAAAAAAAATAATATTAATAAAAGTCAGACTTCTCATAATTTTTTATTTTTAAATTTGATAACGTTTTTCCCAAGAATCCACACAAAGCTTATTTCTAAAAAACTACTTAGAGTTAAACTTAATGATAATGTTAGAAAGAGAAAGATATAATACTTTAATAAAAACTGTATCATTTGAGTTTCACGAAGAAGAAAGCTGCAAACAGAAAGGGTAGCCTCCATGCATACATAGGCAGCTAAAAAAAAATGATTTAAGAGGATCTACACCCATTGGTCGTATACTATAGCATTAGACAAAAAGTATACAGCATTTTTTAAACAAAATAAAAATAAAAAATTTAATTTATATTTGAAAAATAATATTATACTTTTCGAAAGATTAAACCGAAATGTTCAAGACAATAAAACAGATATACCCATCCAGTGTCTCAATTAACACCCACTTACTTCCAGTTATACTATAAACCAATTAGAAATTGCACCTAATCGATCTTATTCGCCTGTTATGAGTATCATCTCTTATCTCGAAAATCTCGAAGAGTGATATGAAGAGAAAAGAGAGTGAGAGACAAATAAACAGCAAATAAATAGTCCTTTACATGAAAAACTTAGATGGACATATTCCTATTGGTACTAGTTTGTCTAATAAATTTCAATGCCAGGTTAAGTTCTAATGCGTGTTTTATTTAATTCTCATTCTTTTCTACCAAAGCCACAAGTTTATTTACAGCGAGTTCTCAATTTTAAGTTATTTTTACTTACTTGTATGCAATCCTTGAATCGTTTTAGGTTGAAAGTCCCTGAAAGCGACTTCGATTTTCATAGCCCTGATAGATTAAACCGGTATAACTTGGTCATTAGGAAGCCATACTAGAAAGTTTGCAGTTGTTAAAAGAAGGTGAAAATGCCTTTATCTGCTTTGTGCTTGCCCCGCAGATGGTAGATTCCCCCTTATTATTCCAGAGCTTTCTTTTTTAAGAATCTTGACCAACCGCAAGACTTCCCATTAATTACCATTTTAAGCTTTGCCAAAGTTTCCCAGTGGTTTTAAACCTATGAGTTTTCGCTTATATGGTACAATAACACGATGAGTCTAAGTGGATCCATTTAGATCGGTGGTATAGGTCTCCTTTTATCTGCATTTCATTCTGAATGGATGAAAAGAAATTACCTCCTCATAAACTTTGGAATTGTTCTAATACTATAAATACTAAGCCTGCCCCTTTGTTGGTAACTTGATAGTGAATAAACATATATATATGTCCTTTCGCATACTCATACTAAATTTTATTTTTATTTAAATGTTAATTAATTCTTACTTCTAAATTTCAGTTGCAACGGCAAATTTTACTCTATTTAAGTACATTGTCATCATTGTGTTGGATAATCAAAACCCTTACAAACATCTCATCAAAACATCAGATAATAAAACAGTCTATATAAATCAACAGCTATTAACGCATATACAACAAAATAAAACGCTACTAAGAAAACAACGTCTGTTTCTGATACAAACAAATCAAAACGTTATCGAAAATTACAAACATTATATACCATCAGAGAATGAAAGTACTTCAAAAATACTCTATGTAGGTCAAACCATTACTTTATTCGCACTCGAACCAGAAGAACGCCTTACTAACTATTGGAAAACACCAAATGCCCCCGTTAGTCCATTCATAAAGGCTTTCTGTGACAACTTTGATAAATATGCTGACAACCTAAGAATCAACAAAATCTATGACAGAATCCATCACAACATGAGTAACACTGAGTAAGTGTACTTAATTTTCAAAATAGAATAAAATATCACTTCTTTCTCTCTTTCTCTCTTCAACCCACAGGCATACTCCCATTTTTGATTCAAACCTCAATTCAAATGACGATGGTATTTACGGTTATGCTCTTGAAGACCACATAAAACGTGACTTTTTCTACAATAGCTAAACTATATACAGTATTTTTAATATATTCTTATTTTTAAAAAATAAATTTGAACTCACAGAACAATAACAGTTTATTAATACATTTTCACTAATTTTAATTAGAAATGAATTTCAGGTTGTTAAATTTAGGAACTTGACTTTCTCAGTTATATATTTCAGTATTAAGCCATTTTAACATATTGTCCCTGAGACATTCATTGGTTTTATTTAGACAGATCATGTCTTTGATGCTTTTTTCACAGTTCAAGCGGATATATCGTTTCATACAAGGCATATCTCCCAACAGACGAATAATCTGGAAGAAAATTAGTATTATGTATTAAATATCTATGTTTTAATATATAAATATATTTTTTTCATCTCTATATAATATTTTTAAAATTTTTGAATCTCTTCTAGGAAATATACATTTCAGTGATACCTACATCTCAATCGCTTGAATTTGGAAATTGATATTTTATAAGTAATTGAATATGGAGATTATGAGAGCTAGGTTGCTATACGAAAGCAGTCGGATTTACTTTCATAATTTCAGGTTTTAAAGATTTTAACGGAATAAATTCTCCTCTATAGCTTTCTGTCTAATGTTATCTTTCATCTGTTTCTGATTCCTCTTAAGTTGAATAAAAATAGTTTAATAAAATTAATTTAATGTGTTGGAAGAAACAATCGCTAATCATATTAATTATATAATATTATGGTTATTTGAATAAAAACAATTAGTTCCTAAAACAAAGTTAGCAATTGGCAACCCTAACAACCCATAAAGATAGAAAAGCAGGAATAGTGTCAAACGCAGTCCGATTTTGTGGATAACATATCCAACGATTTCAGCTTAATGCTGTTTTGGTTATAATAATCAATGAAGATATATCATGAAACATGAAAGGAATGACAATACGACATTATGGGTTAGGAAAAGTTGAGTAAAAGAAATGTGAAAGAGAGGGTTATTTTTTGAGAAGAGTGGATTAAGGAAGAGTAAGACTTTAATTGTAGTCAACCTCGGTCAAAGATCAATTGGACTCAAATGGATATATGTATGAAAACATGAAAACAGATCGGCTACATAATACTATTTCAAGGTTTTGAGGCCCTATGCTCCACTAGAAGAGAAGGACATGAGTAACTAAGTAAGTATGAGCAGCAGTTATGGCACACTTTGGAAATTAAGAAGTGCATTTTCTTAAATTCGTTTTTGCCATATCTAACATATACAACCAGCTTCTGCAGAGTAATCGTGCGTTTGGTACAAAAGCTAGTGACAGCTGTAGCTAGAAATATTAAATATTTAATTTAAATATAAAAAATGAACTACTACTACACATTATTGAGCAACAGTTGCCGGCTACTGTAGCCAAAGTAGCCAGAGTACAGTGAGTATCAACGATTATTGGTGCCAGCAATTATAGCTTTCTTGTGCCTTAGGACACAATGCGTGACTCGTGACTCAGTTATAGAAGATTTTTAGAATAATGGAAGAATTAACTACAAATAAGTTCGAATTTATAGCTTTGAGATCATTTATATGGATGCTCTTTGTATGGTATATTATTCTTATTAACAGCCTTAATAAGCAATACTACCTATATTACATATATATATATATTATATATTACATCATATTATATATATATATTATACTATATATATATATATCATATATTATATCATATTATATATATTATATATATATGTATTATATTACATTGATATTAGGACACAATATAATAATATATAATACATTGATCTACTATATGTACTATATCTACTATCTTCTATAATATATATTAAGCTATAATATCCAATATAATATCTATAATATACTATAAACTATATCCTTAATAAATCTTTTGTGTTGCAATCTGAAAGCATTATTATCATCATTATTAAAGGGATATAACACCTTGACCTGTAGATTTGTTATGCCTCCTTTCAATTAATTTTATTCTAAAAGATTTAAGATTTAAAAAATAATAAATAATAAATAATTACCCGCAAACAGTAAAGTTGCAAACGTTCATTGCAGGTATCCTTTGCACGTTCAGTTAAAATAGATGGTAAGTCTGTGAATTCCCGAACCCGCCACATAGCACGTTTGCTTAATAAACCATTCATCAGACACAAAACGCTATATTCGGAATGAGGTAATTTTTCATATTTGATCAAATTATATACCATTTTTATTCCATCGTGTTCATCAAATAGCCGTTGACCTTCCCCGCAACGCAATAATAAGGCAAAACATTTCACATCCTGACGATGGAAGTGAGCATGTTGCGCCAAGACCCGTTCATATAGTAAATCAAAGAAACCATTTTCCAATGCTTTCTCTGGAATAATTTCAAGAAAATGCGATAGATGCATCCACAATGCACTAGGATACCAATTTTTGCAACGATCGTTAAGGAAAATTTTTGTTACCTTATCAAAAACATCAGTCTCCGCTAACACATACAGAAGCACTAAAATGGATTAGAGATTTTTTTTATTGATGACATTAAAAAATTTAAATATAAATTTTTATTTTACCAACGGCTTTTTCTGTGATGTTTCGCACAATGCTTGCCACTAAATTGAAGTTGGGTTCCTCATTTAATAATATATTATAAATTTCATTTAATAGCATAGGTCGTCTGACTAGAAATCCAGCACCTGCTATGTAGCGTGTGAGAACTTCTATAAAGATTGATTAATTACTTAATTATATTAAATAAACTTTATTATTTTAATTATAGAACTTAAAGGTACAAGACTGCTGGAAATACCAGTGATCAAAAAACAAGATGATATTTTTCATATCATATATGCTGACTTTTCAAGTCCAGCAATTTTTTTTTTCTGGTTAGTAGTACTGTCACTGACACCTATATCAGATGTATATCAGTTACGCATGTGGTTTGTGAACAACCCAAAGTTAATTTAGCGGTCCTGACAGTATCTGATTTTCTTGAGGAAAGATTCCACATCAAATTTTGTTCGTATAATAAAATTTTTGTTGGAGAAACTTTAAGAATGTTGTAGAAGGACTTCGGGGACTAGGTTGTATCACAAAAAATATGTTACAATTGGTAGAAACAATTCAAAAAAGATAAAATCCATAAGCAATTGTCCATCAAGGTCGCCATAATAAGAGACAGGCTGGTACTGATAGTATTTCATTTAAATTAATCCAGAGCATTTTGAAAGATGTTTTGTGTCTGAAAACTGTGAAGTCTCGTTTGGTTCCAAGACATGATTAAATGCATATTAAATGGAGAAGACACTTGGATCTATGCATATGTTCTGGAACCAATCAAGTTAATACCGTGCCTAAGGTGAACCAAATATTTCACCTTATTTCGATATTTTACCTTATTTTTTGATCACAGTATTATGCAAAAAAATTTTAAATTATAAAATATAGATACAACGATATACACCTAAGGACACCAAAATCTTTGTTTCAATCCTTTTTGCATATTCATGATCTGATCTTCTGACACGATGTAAAGCATTTTGCAATCTATATGTTTCATACACAATATATAATAAGTTATAAAATGAAGATAATAATATAATATACCAGGATATAGATACCTGCGCATTATATCCATTTCATGAATGGCTGTTTCGGCATTTATTGGATTCAACACAAATTCAGAAAATGAATTCGTGGCTTGCCAACGTATCTTCAAGTCGTCGTGATTCATCTCAACCAAAAGTTTTGGTAGAGCAAACCAACCATAGGCCAATTGTGTCCGATCATCGAAATAGTTCGAGTTGCGACAGTCAGTTTTTGGGTACTCGCACCATGGTTTCTTCTTAGTGGAGACTAACTCGCGTTTTCTTCGTATTGTGGTAAATTCTTAAAATATAAATTAATATACAAAAAAAAACCATATCTTTTCTCTTGATAAAAAGTGTAAAATATAAAAAAGGTAAACCGAAATTCTGAATCCTACCATTGTGGACCAATTCATTAATGGTGCCAGCGGTGATATTTAAATCGTCGTGCTGAATGAAATGATTTTTGTATCGTTCCAATTGGTCCCACATAATTTCAATTAATTAATTTTTTGCGGAAAAACTAAAATTTTATTCGCACGAAATATATATATACTTAACTATATATAAATTATTTTATATATATGTTAATAAAAAGAGAATTTATTTTAAACAAAATGACAGTAAAATCAAACAATAGGTTTTTTTACATAGCTATATGCTTATCGACGGTGGTATGAAGGATGAATGAGGGATCGAGAAATAAGGGACTGAAATATATTTGATATATTCATATAAGTTTTGCAGAAAGTTCTTAAAGAAAAATTGAAATGTTTTAGAAAGTGGATAATAAATGAATAAAGGTGAGAAAAAAACAAGGTGAAAAAAGTAAATTAATACTTTTACGAAACTAATAATACCGGTGGATATCCTATACATATAGATCTTAAGAGAAATTATATATACGCTAGTAAGTTTTAGATTTTTAATTCACATCGTATCAATATGACGCCTCTGCGCTACTTGAACAGCACTATTATATATCCACCAACCTTTCAATTTTTTTTTGTCAGCATTAATTATTTGATCTGAATTATATCGTAACTACTGGAATTAAATCGACCGTTTGAAAAAAATTTATTGATACTCGTAGTTATCTAACAGACATATATAATTCCATTGCATTGCTCATCTCTTTGCTTTCTAACTTAATGAATGTTGCTTGCTAAATGTTTAGGCTATTGAACTCTGTAGTCTGACCTTAACTGGAATAGATTAAAATATATAACTCTTTTGGATGATTTCGGATAACTTTAATTATTTAAAAACAGTCATGATACATTTATAATAAACATACATATATATAAAATCCTTTGATTTATTTTAAGAGTTCAATAGCCCTTAAGTACCTCTGATATTAAAATACAGTATTAGGATTTAATCTTAATATCAAATATCAACATTTTTACATAAATGCAATCGAAACTAATAATAAATAAATCGAAATAACATCTGATATTAAAATATTATGCTAATCGTGTGAATACAGTATTAAACTGTTAAAGTATATAAATATATTTATCTGTCTTAATTATATATACATTTCATATATGTTTTTAATATAAAAAACTGAATTGACAATATATATTTTAAGTGTACCATAACATTTTACATTTTCTGAATTATTGTGTGTATTATTTGTGTAATACACAATGACTATTTATTTTGAACGATCTGGCTACGCTGTCGGCAATCTTTAAAAATTCCTTCATCCGCAACCAACAGCAGCAAACAGAAGTTAGTGCGTTTTGTGACTTCGTCTTGGGTTGTCGCTGTTATTTTTTTCACGGTTGCGCCGCTGTATTTGTTTTTGTTTGAATTAAAAAATAAATAAAAGAAAGCAAACCGACTTGTTTATTAAATTACTATATTTTTGTACAAACAAAAAAAAAATTGAAATATTTTTATACGTATGACAAAATTTTTTAAATCAAGTAGCTTTTTTAAACAAATTAAACAAAAAATATCACAAATTAAAAGATGTAAACAAACAAACGAAAACATAGCATGGTTTTTAAAAATTTAACATAAAAGTAAACAAAGAAATCGGTATTAACAAATGTTAAATTGTTAACACACTGCCAAAGGAATATTCGTCAAAAAGGAAAAATTTTCAAATAGAAGAAAACGAAAAATACCATTTCTGTAAGAAATTTTATGGATTTCTATTGATATCACAGCATAACAGAAATTAAAGCGAATATGGCTCTTACAAGACTGGCAAGGTAAATATTTCCTACTTCACCTCATATACTAAGCATTTTGTTGTTGTACATGCCGCGCCATGGACTGCAGTTGAAATGCTTAAATATGGAATAAATTATGAACATCAATACAAAATAAAATAAAATAATAATTTCCCATATAAATACGTATAAATGTTAAATGAAAAAATACAAAAAAAATAAAAAACAGTTTAGACATCACTGCAGTGCAGGCGCATATAACATACTTGCAACAATGCGCATTATTCTGTTGTTGTTGTGTTGTTTTTGCAATTTTGAAATCAGCAAACAAAGGCTTAACCGTACTTATTTTTTTCCTTAATGCTGCTACACGTTTTACCCTTTGTTGGCTGCCATTCGAATGTGTTCTCAAGTGCAAGGAGGACTGACTGCTCAAGCAGTCAGTCTTCTGTTATTTAACATAATTTTATAAAAATTATACAATTTAAGGATTTTGTTGGGATTGCTTCTTATTAAATTGAATAAATAAATAAAATAAATAAATAAAAAATAATTAATAAAGTAAATAAATAAAATAAAAAAATAAATAATATATAAAAATCATAAAAGTTTAATAATATGCAATTATTAAATGTATATAATTTTTTGAAATGAAATAAAATATTTATTTTCTTAAATATTTCTTAATTGGTGTCTTTTAAATATGACACTAGTTTTTTGTTCATATCAAATGGTAAATACCAGATAAAGTAGCTTCGTCTACATATGAGATATTATTTTGTTTATATAATATAATAAAAAAAACCTGCCCTGTTGCGATTAATTTAAGAAAAAAATAAATTGAATTATATAAAAGTGATATGCTAATTAAACAAGATAAATAAAATAAAATTAAATTGGTTAAAAATAGCATGAATTTTATATTTAAAAAAGTAAATTATAATGTAGAAAATAATAATAAAAAACCCTCAAAAAAACAAAACAATTCAAAAACACAACAATTCAATATATATAATTAAATTAATTATTATTTAATTATTTAATTTAATTATTTCAATTATGTTAATATTTTTTACAAATGTAACAAATTTCCAAAAATCTTAAAACAGGAGATATTTAACATTAACAATTCCTTTAAAAGATTTTTTTTTAGAAAATGTTAAATGTAGTTTAACAGTCACTGATCATTTGTACAATAAAAATGTTAATGTCCTGTTAAAGTTTTACAGCACAGTTCTGCATACAGAAAAACCATAGCTGCAATAATTAGACTTCGTGTAGTTGAAGACCACATTCATTAACTGAATGTGGTTTGTGTATAAAAACAAACATGTTGTCTATATAGACAAACACAAAAGTTGGCCAGATTGAACATTATAAAGCCATGTAGTTTATGGAGCTATGAATGCCATTGCGGTAGCTCTTTGCGGTTATCATTTACCCATGGTATTATGTTGGAAATGTTTAACTTTTGAGCGGTGCATTAAACAGTTTAACATGTATTTTTTTATTTAACATATGTATATATATATATATATATATAAATATTGATATCTAGCTTTAATAACGCACAGAAGAAACTTGTTTTATATGTAATTTCTATCACCAGAACAGATTAAGAGTTCCTCTCTAGATTTAGTTTTGTTTACAAAGCTTTAAAGGGGTTTGTGTAAGCAATAGTGAAATTGGTACAATAGGCTTCTTCTGGTCGCAGTACCGGCTGTTGCGCGATTTTACATCAAAACTCACATCAAAAATTAAAACTTCAAATAAATTAAATAAAATGATAATTAATATTTTTATTGTGAATAGTGTAGCTATTTATTATTAACATATTTTTACACTTCCCAATGTAAGTGATCTACTATTTGTTTTTAGAGTAGATAAGATATGATATATAAATATCAAAAGTGTGAACAATAAATAGCTTCCTTTTTAAAGAAAAACATAGCACCTCAAAGTCAATTACTTATTAAAAAATATTTACACTATTAATTAAATATTTTTTTAAAGATAAAATGTATCCATAGTGTAACCAATAAAACAACCACTTTTGTGCAAAATCCAACTTTACAGTCGACTCTCTCCTTCAAAAAGTCTCTTTCAAGAGACTCTTTCAAGAGACTTTTTGAGACTTTTCAAGAGTCAAAAGTCTCCTTCAAAAATAATACAACCATTTTAGCAGTTGGCTAATGTTTCGATACCTGTCTTATAGAATGATTCATTTTTTCCTCTTTAACATCCCTCAATATCGACTGAAACATTTTTTTAAGATCTGCGAACAAGTAGTAATCACAAGGGGGCCAAATCTAGAGAATACGTTTGCATCGGACTCAATTCGAAAAGTAATTCGTGCAATCTGGTCATGATAGACATGAACGACTTTTGACATGGCGCTGGTTGCTCTGATTCGACATGTGTAAGTTCACAGATCGACAAGCCCACCAATTGCGCAAAATTTTTAATAGACATTGGTTTATAATAGCGAATTTTAGATTGTCTAGAACTGTCTTTGTGTTACCTTGAAATATACTGAGTTTTGCAGTTTAATTTCTTAAATATGTATTAATATATATATATATATTGTGTCAAAAAACACCTCTAGCCTTACTGATTCTGGTTACTACCGCCTAACTTTGCGCTGCTTTTATTATATGTTGCTTACAAAGTATTTTATTGATTGCATATATTCTAAGTCCTCGGTTTCTAAGCGAAAGAAAGGAGTAGATGCAACCTCATATCCGCTTTTCATAATTTTTACTTTTTTCCTACTTGAGTCTAGACCGGTCTGTAAAGAATTTACCTACAATAAATATAAGATATTATGGAATCTAAGTTTATGGTGAATTAAAATGAATTATATATGCACATATTTATCGATATAAATATATGTTTATGTTTATATATATTTATATAATTTATATATTTATAATTGTATAAAAAAGTTTAATATTGTAACTAATTTATTGTGTTATGTTATATGTAATTCACATGATTTAATATATTCAGATTACTAAATAAACTGAATTTCTTTCAGTTTTTGTTTATATCCGTAACCCAGTAACTTTTATTTAAAATATATATTATATAAAAACTAAACTCATATACACAAACAAATAGATAATCTAACGATTGGAAAAAATTATATATCTGAAACGTTAAATATTTGTAATTCACATGAAACCAATACCTTTTATTTCGCTTTTCTAAAAATATCTCTAACGAATACACTATCTGTGTTACTTTGAATATATAATTGATGAAGTTAATTACGAAATTGTTTTATGGAAAATTAATTTTTTTATTTTTGTCATTTTAAAATAATATGCATACACTTATTTTACACTTAATACACAATACTTTGTTTGCTAATAACCTTTTTATTCAATTAACTAAATTATTTGTAAATTGCGCCCCGCAATCTATTAACTAAACTGGCCTGGCCTGGCCTGGCCCACTAATGAAAACAATTTTTTTAAGTATTACTACTGTTTGTTTATTTATATCCCTACCGGTTACAGTAATAACCCGCAATAATAATTAATTGCCAATCAACTCTTCTTGTTTTTTTTTTGTTTTTTGTGGGAAAAGAAAACAAACAACTATTACGTCTTAACTCTTACACTTACCCCCTTCAATTGAACGAGTTTTATTTGAGGAACTATTAACTATTTTTACTCTCTTATGAAATTGTGACTAAACATGAATTTGTATTAATGGGCACCCTACAGTTAAATATGTTAAGGCACTTTAACTTTGTCACATGCTATGTACTAAATTATTGTGTGCTATATATAATGAAAATTAAATATTGTGTGCTTACGTTTAGTATACAAAAATTTGAGTACAAAAATACTACTGTACAGAGCCAGCATGGAAGTAGTTAAACTCATGATAATCCTAACAGTCCACCAGGCAGTTAGCACCCATTCCTCTTCCCTTTTAACCAAAAATGTAGGAGCTGCAAGGAGAAAGACAAAAAGGAAACAACTGAATTCTTTCTGTATAAATACTTAGGCCTTGTAAGTCTAACTATTTCTACTAGGTATGTTCACTATAGAAGAAATATGAATGAGAAAATTAAAGAGTGTTAGACAACAGGTCTAACTCTCCCCCTCGAGTACAGATAGACATGCATTACAAGAGATTCAACAGCAATCCAGTTGTTGTTAAAAGTATTTTTAAATTCCACTGAATCTTTTGGGACCTATAAAAGTGTTATTTGCATCTATTTCCAACCTCTTGGAAAGCGTGAAAAATATCTGTAGATACTTCTAGAAAATATATAATGCAAGAATAAATAAATCTTTTGCTTGTACACTGGCTGCTCTGAAAAGCGTAATGTGAATTATCAATGAATTATGAAAATCTGAAATGCTTAAAATTTTGCGACTTAGTTAAAAACCTATTCCAGTCTACCTATTCCAGCCGACATAGCTTAGTTTTGAGATATCGAATTTTGTGGTTGGTTGGTTTGTCAGTTAAAGTGTTGTTAAATGCTTTCTCTTCTGTCCAAAGTAATATGTAAGTGTCATTTTGTTACTACAAATCCGGTCATAAGAAACTTAGTTTTAAAAATTTTTAATAAGATAATTATTTTTTTCAAGTATTTTGCTTGAGATATCCACCATGCTTATTAGTTAATAGATTTCCATAGTATCAATCTTGCAATTATGTTTTATTGTTGTTCACTTTTCACATTAATTCTATTAATTTAAATTAATACAAAGATTTGGTCATTGAGCCCGCTAATTAGCATAATTTGTCAAACAATCAGCTCATTATAAATAAATCAATTCATTTATGTCGAATGCAAGCCTGAGCTTTAAACTCATTTAGTTAGTGTGAATAGGTTGTTTCTTTAGTTCAAATTTAACAAGTGCAAGCTATTCAATTATTTTAAACTATTAAAATTTTTTGTCAATTGATTTTTAATTGCTATAGCGTTTGTTGGAAATACTCTAAAATTTATGGTACTCACGTATAAACAAATAATAAATTAATATTAACATTTAATTATCTGTTAATGTGAACTAACGAAGTACTCATAAAAAGATGTTTACATGGCGCTTCTCAACAATTTTACTGCATATATTTGGTACTATATATGTTGCAGTGTATAGTGAGTGTACGTACAGCTTGAATGGTTGCATTCGACTTACTTTTATTTGTTATTATATTATCTGCTGTAATAATTGTGTTTTTGTATTTATTTATATTTTTTCAATTATTTATTTAGTTTTTTTCTTCTTTTTTTTATTTATTTAAAATCGTTTATTACGTTTGTTTATTTGTGGGGAATATTAATACGAAAATGTGCTGCGACGCTTGAGGCAGTTTGCAATATACGAGTGCTGTGTTTTTTTGTAATTTGTGTTTTGTGTTTCGTGCTTTGACGACAGAGCACGAGACTCGTAATAATTGTGTTTGCAATGTTAATTACATTATTAGCAGCTGCAAAAGCAAGCAAATGAAGTAACCATAAACAATAATAATAACAATAACAATAAAATAAAAATAGTAGCAACAACAGTTGCACTTAATGTCATTGTACTTTTACATTGGCATGTACATGTACATTGTATGTACAGTGGCTGGGCAGGCTTTTTACGCGAATTTCTAAACTTTTCCACCGGCGGGCACTGCGTTTCATTCTACGATTTGAAAGTAATTATAAATTTTAAAGCAATTACAGTGTATCCAAACAGAAGAAATCTTGACATCTGACATTGACTATAATTTTAATACATTTATAATTTACAATATATGTAGATTAAAAAATGTCGAGTTATAGTAATTTAGATAATTGCGTTAATATACATACTCGTATGCATATAACTTGTTGAATATAAAAATTCAGAAAAGTATTATCCGGATTAGAACCGTACTTTATTATAACAGTAATATTTAAATATTACTCTATGGGTAATATTTTTATTCATAAACGTTGGATAGCTGAATTCTTATTCTTAAACCTTGTGGTCTTTACTAAAAACAAAAATATCATAGTGGTCTTTGGTCAAAAAAGCTTGGAAACCACTGAAAACTGGTAACTTATCCACATCATCCATCTTAATAAGCAAAATTGCTTAAATGAGACAAGTGGAAATATGGTATTAGTCTCAAAGAAATCGATTGATAAAAAGTATATCCGGTCTATAATTTTGGAGGGATCATGATGGTAAATAATTGTAAGAGTTATAAGGAAATTAAGATGAAATATATATAGAAGTCGTATACATGTTAAGGGAGAGTAAAAGGATGGGCAGACCTGTTTTAAAATTCAGAAAATTTGCTCCATCCGTAGAATAATAAAATCGTTGTTCAATTGAATACACATTTATTAGTTCAGTGACTCAATTGAACAATTGATGGCAGGATAGGCAGTATAGGAGTGTGTGAAAATGCTGAGGTTTCAGGAAACTTGCTATATAAACAGCATGTGTATATTAATGGTAAAACTATCCAAGGATTGAATTTAATCATTTCCAAGTTTAATGAAACTTGATCCAATGGTAGAATAGAGCCATAGCTCAATTAAATACACATTTGTAAGTGTAGTGAGTCAATCCGTCCTAGATTTAAGAAACTTTCTTTCTTTATAGAATAAAGCCGTAGATCAATTGAACAATAGAAAGCGTTTATAAGTTTGGTAAAATTACAACTAATGTATTCTAAGGTTTAGGAAACTTACTATATAAAAATCGTGTATATATTAAAGATTATTAATGTATGTAAAGATTTACTTGATGAATATATCCAATAACGAAACTTTGTATGTCAGTAGAATGATGCAATAGTTCAATTGAGTACACATTTGTTAGCACAGTGAGTGATTGAACGTTAGATGGAACGCTGGAGAAAATGGGAAAATTGTAACTAACCAGTTATAACGTTCAAGAAGTTTGGAGTATGGAGGGTGCGTATATAATTTTCCATTTTCAAAATTAATCAAACTTGTTACATAGAAGGGAGCTGAAACTCAATTGAATAAAGATGATACTATCACTGTTCATAAGGCTAAAAATCTTTATTCGTAGACACAATCAAAATTAATACTAAATCAAAACGAAGGTATTAATAATTAATTAATAAATATTGTAAAAATTATATATATATAATATATGAATGAATATATGTATATGATAATATATGAAAATAATTTTATAATTTTTATGATTCCAAAACAAAACAATATAAAATCCCCAATTTTCTTCTACAAATATGGAATGTAAATTTCGTAAACCTAAAATTGCTTTGTATTCAAGTTTTAAAAATAGAAAATATATAAATCTTACAATGTAGCAGTAAAATAAATAATACCCAATTATCATTAATTATTATTAAATATTTAAAAATAAAATAGAATGATTGATTATTTACTTATGATAATTAATTTTCAAATATCAAATAGATTTTTTTGTTATCAGCACGTGATTAAGACTTTAAGTCATATCTAATCAGTTCTCGTAATTAAAATCTAATTTTATACTCAACTACTAATTATACTATCAGTTTTCGGTTTCTCAATGAATGCATTTCCTTTTATTATTATTATTTTTTGTTTATTTATTTTTAAACTTTATATATACCAAAACAATTATGAATAAAACGCGTTACTCTCATAATTGCCACAATTATCAACTTTTATAATATTGGAAAATTTTTGATTTTATCTTATACTTACATATATATATCTATAGATATATTTATATATATATATTTCTTTTGGTTATTAGAATAACAATTTTGGAGAATGTGATTTTTATTTCATATTTCAATTTTTTATTACATTAACACCTTTTTCAAAAATATAAACATTTCAAAGTACATTTTATATATTATACCAAATATCTTTATATATATGTATATATATATGTATATCTCTCAATAACCCAATTCAAGTATTAGGGCACAATGTGTACGTAATGAATAGCATAAAATACAATTATTTATTTTCTAATTACATTTATCATAACTAATATAATTTTATCTAATATTTTCTATGGGGAAGTATATCTCAACGTGCCATTATGTTCTTTGCAGAGATGTTACCTAATTCCGTTATAATTGGATAGGCAGTTGACAACTACCGATGTCTGAGCCTAGCAAGACCATTACAATGATACAGAAGGTGTTTTGTTATGTCCTCTTCTACGTGACAAAATCTGCAGCTATCGTCGCTTGTATACCTAAATTCAATAGATATTTTTTAACTCAGAAATGTGCAGTGAAAAACCCTGTGACAAGTCGGATGCCTTTTCTGTTCAGCATTAATAGCTCCCTAGTTCTGGCTTTGCAGCGATTTGACATGAATGCTTTCGCTTGTCTGCAGGCAATTACATTATCCCAATTAGTCTGAACTGCTTCTTCCAGCTATTCATAAATTTTAAAGTTTTAAAAAGGTCGTATGGAGCCGCCTCTTTTCTGGCTAATTCATCGGGTTTCTCGTTTTCCCCAAATAAACTGTGTTCTGGCATTCATACTATAAAGTGGACCCGCTTCCTTTCAGCAAAATCTTTGAGAAGTTGAAGACATTTCCGCACTAGTTTTGAAGTTACTTCAGCCTAGTGAGCCTAGTGCCAGCAGTGCTGTAAAACTGCGTTTTCTTGACTCGTACTCGCAAATATTTTCTCTTTTGGTTAAACCCCATAGACTTCCGCCTGATACACATCATAAACACATCATTATTTAAACTGTTTTCAGTTTCATATTACTTCTGTCACATTTAAAGTTCCAAAAACCTATATATATATATACTTTTGGAGACTTCGAGTAATGAGTTTTTTTTTGTAATTGTATGCAAATTGCTCTCTAAACCCTATTGAACTCTATTTAGTTAGACTTATAGAAAATTTGAGTTATAGAAGTTCGAGTTATGGAATTTTGACTGTAATTATAAAATTGGTTTTTATAATAAAACCTATATTTTATATTAAAACCTATATAATACTATTTGTTTCACAAATATTTTCAATCAAACTTTATCTAATGCTTAGTAATAGATATTTTTTTTTATCGATTTCCTGCTTTTATTTGTTTTTAATTTTTAATGTGTTACTTTTTAAGAACTGGTAAATAATTTGCATGTGATTTATAACGAAGTGCTAATAACACACATAAATTAAATATTGATATCGACTGTTAATGTGATTGATGATTATTAATAAAAAATGAAGTTTTTAATTTTTAAACATTAACATTCGTTATATTTAGATTAATTATTAAATAGTTAATAATCATAAAATTTTTTGACATTTGTGTAAATTATTTTAATCATATATAAAGTTTTGCTTAGTTACTAATGAATTCTAAAATTAGTTAAAATTTTAAAATATTGAAAGTTATAAATATTCTTGCTAATTAAATAGAAAATATACTCTTTATATTAAATTAAAGCTTCATAAATTTTCTTATTGAATTCTTTTTTTTTACTAAGTTAAACTGATTTATACACAAGAAATAATAACAGATAAAGAGTGTTATTGACCCAGAAAAGTAAATTATTTATTTACATAGATACATTTCATAAAGACACTTACATATATACGAGTATCTATAAGTTAGAAATCGCAACGCAATTAAAATAAATAAATAAATAAGCTACTTTCCATTGATTAAAAAAAAAGATATCCATAACCAATTCAAGAGATTACTTCATTCTTTTGTTGAACTTAAAACTTTGAAATGTTATGTATGATTCACTGTTGCCTATTTCAAATGAAATATTTATTAAATATATTTATATATGTATGTATAAAGTATATATTAAATACTAAATATCTTACTTAAGTATGTTTTTGTTGATGGCTACCTTACAGATTTCATTGTTTCATTATTGTATTGCGCAATATAAAAATATTTGACTCTCTGAAAAGCGTAAAAGATACACATATATTTACATACATTTGTAAATATATAATACCCAAATAATTACATACAAGTATGTAATTTATTTTGTCATGTGCTTAAATTGGTTATTATTATTTTTTTATTATTATCCTAAATTATGAAATTTTACGTCTTTATTTTGTCAAATAAAAAGTACACATTTTATGAGAATAACTTTGTATCTGAAGTTGTAAACATAAACAAACGAGAATATCTACTACTTGCAATCATTTAACACATATATTCGAATTTTTTTATTATTCAGATTTGACATCTCAGAACAATGCAATCTCAAATAAATTAATAAAGTAACTGTTTTTAATACAAAAAAAATAGATTTTATATAAAATAATAACTATTAAAAAATATTTACTTATATATATCTAATAGCAAGTTTCTTAAAGCTATACAAAAATATACTAATTTAATCTTCAACCGAAAGAATTAGTTGCTGCATTTCGGAGATGTCTTAATCATAGTAAGAAACATCTTTTAAAAATTGATTATATTCGCATATAAGATGTTTGAAATATTTAACACCCAACATAAATATAATAACGTTCTAAACCTTTTCTTATTAATTTTAACTTAATTAACTTTTCCAACGATACCTAGACTTCATAATGATATATAAATTATCATTCTCCAAAGTCTTCATAATATCATTTTCCAACAGATATCATCCCGTAATTTGAACATAAATAAAAACGTTTTAAATCTTTTGTTATTTATTTTTTAACCCAATTTCCTTTTTTTCCCAATAAACTCTTTCCAACTTTATCCAAACTTCTTAAAATTATATAAATTCTCGATCATTAAAGTTTTCCTTATCCATTTACAACAGATATTATCTACTAATTTGAACAAAATTTCTACCGTTCTTAACCCAACTTAATATGCCTTTACCATTCCAAAAAATATTGCCAACACCTTTTATAAATCAAGAAATTTCTTCTATAAATATGCTGTTTAATTTATTCAGTTATATTCCATAGATTGAATGCTTTAACTGTTGTGCAATCAGTTCTTGGACAGGGAATCAACAATGGATCCTTAAAATCGCAAACGACATAGGCGTAACCACCTCGATACAAGCAGACGGTAAAGTCTTCGTCTTCTACGGATCACTTCTACCTTTCTCAATTCAATATTTAGGTCTTGTTATTTGGTCTAAGATGTAGACTGCTGAGCCCTTCTTTTATCAATAGTTAAAAATATCTGCTAAAAATTTGACAAAGGCTTTTTGATTTAAAAGTAGCAAACACTATATTTAATACCCATACCTCTTGTTCTTTCGTCCTTTCTCATCACAAACTATAAACCACTTCTGAACACAGTCAAACAATATACACAGTCTCAGCAGGGTTTTTATGTTTTATATGGAGTTCATTCAATATGGTTTGTGTTCTATTTGGTAGACGGAAACATTAGTTGTTCGTGACACTGCGTCCATTGATGAATTGTTGTATCCTGTCCTATCCACAATTTCTGAATATTGATTTTTATTTCAACTGTATACTGACTCTTTTTCAGATCGATGTTTGACCATTCTGATTCGAATTGTCGTAAACCTAACTCCAACTTTATTTATTTAAAAGGAATTGACTGATTATCCCTCCAATCATTGTTCGACTTATAAATTGTTTCCGGCCCATTTGGTAGCTTCGTTAGTCAATTCGCCCGCTACCTCATTAATATTAAAACTACTGCATTCAGGTTTCCAGTGTAATTTACGTAAAACTTAATTTAAAGCCAGGTTTTGTATGACATTTACTGTTTCAAAACCAGTCTAGAATTTATCAAGGTCAGGCTTATGACTGTCTAAGTTTATCCATTCGGCTTTCTTGGGAAGAATCTGGGTTTAAAATGAATAAACGCTAAATAATGCGACTGAAAGCGTATCTAAAAACCAACTAAGGTTAGAGTCTTACTGTCTTCTTAAACTTATCGATTGAGAATTTTTGTAAGGAGTGCGGTTTTAAAATAATAAATAATTACTAATTATGGGAACTGTACGAAAAGGGTTTAAAAATTATTTATCAATAATTGCCAGTTATGGGAACCGAAAGGATATCTGTTAATCGACCACTGCAACCAATAAAATCATTACTTGGGTGCTGCATTGCGCTATATAGTTATAGTAAACCGTTGTAGTTTACTTCTCGAGATAACGTGGTTATACTTTTTACATTAATCATATTGACTAGACTTTATAATTTGTAACTAGGACATGCAATTTTTATATAGCTTTCACAATGATCGCTTTCATATAACAATGTGAAGCCGGATATCTCGAAAATTTGTCCGTATTTACATATAGAGTAGTAGTGGAAAATATTGGTTAAATAGCTGTCTTCACTAAGCTCTGTTGTCTTGCGTTCATGCACGGAATATCGGAATCGTGCCCGGGAAATCGTGATCGTGCCATATACACCCACACCCTAAGAAATGTGTATATAAAGAAATATATATGATTCATCTATAGTGTTTCTACCGTCATACCCACACATTTAGATATTATAGCTACATATTTTTTCTTGTTATCTGCAAATAAATATGCCTTGTTACATATCCACGCATATATATTTATATAAGAATGCTCAGACAATGCTTTTAAATTGACTTAAAATTTAAAAATAAACTTATTTCTTTTTATATTTATCTTTAAAAAGAATTTTCACAAAGTGCAACCATTGATGGAAACATTCTTCACAACAAAGCAAAGCAAAGAAAAATTTAACTCCGTTAATGATTGCAAGCGGGTCACTAGAGGCCAAAATAATAACCATAACGGAACAGAGCAGTATTAAATAATGCAGCGGACTTACATGACAGATAAAAATATACTTCATTCCCCAAAGTAGATTTACACACAGCAAATCATTAGCATTGAGAGTAAGAGTGCAGACAGAAAAACTGCAAGAAGGCGGAGAAATCGACCGGCGGAAAGACAAGTTGCATGCATTTTCGGACATTCATTACGGCACACAGTGGGATATGCAACGCAAAGATACAAAGATACTTTTTTGCTATATTTTAATGTAGGGAAATAGTTAAGTGTTTGTTTGTCATGATATATTGTGTGGCGAAGGAGTGCCTCTGTGTAATCAGCAATAGTTACAAATGAAGATACATGTGCATATAACCATATATAGACTAGACATCGTTACAGCGTTGAAAGTGTTGTTGAAGTTGTTTTTCCCACTGAATTGCACTCCAGAGTTGCACTGAATTACATTGTGTGCAATTCAAAATGCTATTTTTAGTAAACTTTATTTAACTTAATTGTGGAAAAATGTAGTTGTCTTCATATATGTATATTTTTATGCTGTCTGAAATTATCAATAACCATAAATGTGTATAAACATTTAATGGATCATCATGAGTGCTTATATTGTGGATCTTATAATTGTTGAGAGTTTGTTTGGTTATTATATAGACTGAAGTAGGCAGTAAACATATTTACGTTTGATTGCTCTTCTAGGGTTGCTCAGCATAGCGCAATACGTTTTTAGTAGTATAAGTAGTAGGATTTTAGCTTTATTTTACTTCATTTTAAATGTATTGTATTATATAGAAACGTATAACAATTATATTATATATATAAAGCTTATAGCTATAACATTTTAGCCGTCTGCCGAATATGTTTTTATATTAGAGATATTTTTGTGATTAAACGAATGTAACCGACATTATAACCGATATGGTTTCTTCGATCCTACGATTAGACATTAGATTTTGGTAAAATTCTGAACAGCTCTTTCCATCATGCTGTAGAAAGAACTGTTGATATAACTAGGTTCTAGAGATATCGACCTTTATATATATAACTAATCGAATCGAAATCTTTTGTTCTAAACAATATACTCTGCTTACGCTTATTCCAGATAGTCAATGATCATTATTCTATTTGCAACCTAAAAAATATGGATAAGGCGTGGAAAGTAAATAAGGCCCTGTAAATATATATATATGCTTTTAACTTAAAACTTAAACGAATTGTGGTTGAAAATATTTTATAAATGTTAAGCAGCGCATAAACTAATTAAATATAAATTAGATATTTTACTTATATGTCGTAATTATTAAATAAAATTATTTAGTAAACACAAATATATTATAAATCAATTACACTAGTTTACAAGTAAATAAAACTTTTGGTTTGCATAGACGAGGGTTCGGCAGTTGAAGTGTTACCTAATCAAGAGACTATATCTCTGTTTGTATGAAATAATTTTTTATTGATTCAAATTATAAAAAATTGTAGAAGTAATCAAAATTTTAGAATCCATTTACTCTAGCTCAGTGTGATCACCTTTTGCCTTGACATTCCTGAACAATGGCTTTCATCAGCACATCCATACTGGCATAGTTTGTAGTACTCACCTTGCTCTCTAAAATGGCCCCAAGTAAAATATTCCAACAGATCATCTGGCGAATTCGAAAACCATTGTGTGAATGAAATGAAGCGTGGAACATGATTTTTTAAGCATTCCTGTTTCACACTAGCTTTATGAGATGGTGCCGAGTCTTTTTGTAACGTCCATGGTCTACGTCCAAATTGTAACATTTCTCTAATAATAAATTGCATTGACTTTGATAGCAGGCACGATGAAAACGATTGGAGACAATCCATTGGCAGTCACACCTGCCTATACCATTACTTAAGATAGAAAATTACTTCGGGTGGCCATTCATAGCCACAAATTTTCGGCAATGCGAAAATCATTTGATCATTTTGACAGGAAACTGCTCTATGGGGTAATTTTTCTCATCAAAGAACATAATATTTGGAATTTTGCCATTTTCGTGCGAGTGTAGCAACTCACTTTCGAGTCTAACTTTTTATTGCTTTGGTATAAGATTTCGTGCCTTTTGGAACTTTTAAGTCTTTACCTTGAGCTCATTTTGGAATATGCATCGGTTGCTTTGCTGGGATATTTTCAGTTCTTTGGCTATTTGATTAACACTACGACGTAGGTTTCTTTTAAGTCGAGCCTTCACTTTCCAAACCATTTTAGGTGATGTTGCTGTTTTTTTTCGTCCACCACCATAGCGTGATATAATAGCACAACTTTCTATACTATTATAACGATTTATGGTACGATACATATAGATTTTATTTATATTGAGGTGCTTGAGCTCACGAACAATAGTTGTGATTTTTCAGCCAAATATAACGCAATGACAATATTACCTTTGAATCCCATTTCGAATACCTTTTCTTCTATAAAACTTAGACGCAAATGCTTATGGTAGCTACTTAACAATATAAACAGCTGGCATTCGTATGAATTTCACGTAGTTGGCAATATCAGTTTGACAGATAGTTGGTAACACTTGTGTGTAGTTGGTAACACTTCAATCGCTTAACCCTGTGTAATGAGATTTTCCGTAGTGTTCGGAAATCATTTTGATAAACTAAATCATATTTTTGGCTGTAAACTAGTGTTATTTTTGTCGATTTATTTTCTAATTACCCTTATTAACCTTATTTATATGAAAACTTAAATTTAATTATATTTAAAATATTAATTCGAAACTCGTTTTAAATTGTCAAACCCGTGACAAAAACTATGTCAACATCTTTTTTGCCCAAAAAATTTATACAAGTGTTTATTTATTTATTTAAATAAAAATCACACAAATTTATACATTTATTTACTGCTGAAAAATATAATTTAAATTTTGTGGTAGCACGTTTATAATTGAAATTACAACACTTTTTTCGCTTAATGAATACCGATTTGTTGAAAAGTTAAAAAGTTGTTTGGCGGTTCAAACAAGCTTTTTGGATCTACTCACAAATATTTATTATTCTAAAAAAATTTAATAAATTTTATTTTATATTTAATTGTTATTATTGAAACATGAAATCTCTATAAAAATTATTTATAAGCTTTATTACACATTAATACATACATATGTACATGCATACATACTTTTACGCAGCGAAATACAAAATATTTTTTCTCATTTCCTTTTAATTCTGTTAATTTTATCAAGTCTGTCTGTTTCTGTTATATATTAAAACAATCATGTGTTTACTTGTTTTTCAAATATTATAATTCTTTTCACATGACAAATAATGTGTTATCTACCAGCAGGACTTTTCCGGTCCAAACCAGCGGAATCCAAGTCGGTTGGTTGGTGATAACACGTTCCTAGCTCTGAACTTCTTTTTGTCTCTTTTAATGAAATTCATATTTTATACATTTTTAATGGCAATGTTTAGATTTACAATAAAAAGTTAAGCATATATATATATGTATATGTATATGAATGTATATACATATTTTATATTATATATTAAATTTGTATTGCAACGCTAATATGTATGTTAGGTGTCATAAGCTTGGCAAACGAGTATGCGGCTTAGCTTTTTTACTTCACAATACTAAACAGAAGAACTTAAGAGTGAGTGAAAGTCATTATAAATTACTTGACATTTTTATTCCCCTCCTCTATTTTTTGATAAATAATTCATATATAGATATAAACAATACAATATAATTATTATTATTTAATGTTGTAGAATAAATTTGTAATTAAATAATTATACAATTTTGAATATATAATTCCATTCACAATGCGGTTGTATTTTTAATATATGTTTTTATAATCTTTTTGAGAGACAATAAAAATTTATTTATTTTTTTTTTTTATTATATTTATATGCATATAACCTTAAGGTTATCACATAGTACGATATATACATTATTAGTTTTATTATATTTTTGAAACGCATACACGTTTTGTAACTGACCACAAAACTCTCCGGTAAAAAGTCAAACTGTTGCTATGTATTTAATTTTAACTAAGTCTTCTAGACTTAAAAATCCAGTTTATAAATAATAGATGATACGTATAGCAGCTACATAATATAAACACCATGCGCAAATAATAACTGCAAAAGAACAATCACAACAGCATCCATAGTTGCTAAAGTTCAATTGATGTCTGGCACTGATGATAACCGCATACAGCAGCCGCAATGGCATCCAGAATTCCATAATATACAATTTGAAGTAGCTCCCCTTCTCAAAGTGATGCCGTTTGTACAGTAAGCGGTTGGGTATTCTACCTTTAAGGTAGTTCTTCAGGTCTGCTGTATGAACAGTGTCCCATCGGCGGCATCATAGCAACCCATTATTTATGCTAAAGTGAGCTTTTAAGGCTGCAATTTCAATTTAATCTAATCTAAATGTTGTTTTTTCTTAAATCGATACGATCAAGTTGTCTCACTATATAGACCAAACAATTACACTTTTGCTACTTACAGAGCTCGTTACTCGTCATAACAAAAAGTCGCATTTTTCCAAAGGAATGCCATTCGTGCACAAAATGTTTCGTACTTCTACCTTTAATGAGGTCCACTATGTTTGATGTTTGGACGGATTTCATGCACGATATCACAATGATCCATTATATGTTCTTGAATGCATATGATTAAAATTCTACCTCACTTAATATAAATATTGTTTATTTATAAATGATGAACTGAATGACCACCTTGGATCTCTTTTTGACTACTACATCAGGTGGAAAATTAAGCTCAACCTCACCAAGATCTCTGCTATAGCCTTACTAGACCAACAGCGTGATCGCACCAGAGGTTTTGATGTCTCCGACATCGAGCTCAGACTCAACAACACACCCATCCAGCTAGTTCCCAAGCTGAAATATCTTGGTATTATTTTCTCTTCGCAACATAATTTTATCCCCCACGTTAATTACGCTAGCCGTAACGTCCGGTTTAGACATATTCAGCTCAAAAACGCACTCCGAAGACACAACCGGCTTAGCTGCAAAGTTAAGCTGCTCTGCTATAAGCAACTTATTCGCACTCTACTCACCTACGCCTGCCCCATTTGGTTTGCAATCTCTTCCGCCCAAATGGAAAGAATCCGCCTGTTTGAGCGGAAACTTGACGAGTACCATTCCTATAACCCTTCCTGAGTTCTTGGTTTATAATATCGCTGTTATAATAACCCATTAGACAGGACTTTTAATTTTTTAATTTTAATTAAAAGAGTAGACGTGAAAATTGCCCAACAGCCGGTACTGCGGGCAGAAGAGACCTATTGTACCAGTTTCACTATTGATCAAACAAAGCCCCTTAAAGCTTTGTGAATAAAGTCTAGAACTAAATCTAGAGAAGAGTTCTTAGTCTGTTCTGGCGACAAAAATTCTATATTAAACAAGTTTCTTCTGTGCGTTATTAAAGCTGGACAGTCACAAAGAATGTGCATGGTCGTTTCCTCATCTTCGAGGCATAATCTGCATTCCGAGTTAGCAGATAATTGTAGTTTATGAAGGTGATATTTCAGACCATAATGACCTGTAATGAAACCCGTTATCAACCTTAAATTACATTTTGAGAATTTAAGAATGTCTTTGTAGGAGTACGGTGTTATCAGTGCTTTGCTTTGTCTGAGTCCTGGAAAGTTTACCCAGTACTCCAGCCGCATATGATTTTCCATTTCCTTGATAATCTGTTTTGTACTGGCCCAGTTTATTCCACAAAAGGGTTGAGGGCCTATAAAAGCAGTTTTTGATGCAGTTCTGGCTAGCTCATCAGCTTTTTCATTTCCCAAAACTAGACTGGACTTACTAACTTTTATAAACCATATCATTGTTTATATATATTCACTTTACGTGAAACTATTTAAGGAATTCTCTGATTGTTTTTCAAAATCTTATACTGCACGCTTGCAATTAAAACACCGTCTGTGGTTTGTATGTAGAGTGTTAGTTATTTAAAACTAAAGCAATAAAAATTCCCATTATGTTGAAATTTTAAATTTATTAACAAAATTATATGCTTTTTGGTAAACAAAACAATAAACAAATATAAAAAATTTTTAAAATTTGTTTTTTGTTTAAATATTAAAATTAATAAATTATCTGGAAGGTGTGCAAATAAAATCGACAAACAAAAGCGCACAAAACCATTAAAAAATATATATATTTTTATAATAAACACTTTAAAGTATTTTTGCTGTTCTACGGAATGAGTTAATTTGAAACTATAAAACGCTATGACTTCTAGTCAAAATCAATTAAATATTGCAGATACTCGTAGAAGTCAAGGAACTGCTTAAACTAAGTATGTTTAGATATATCTATAGTTATTATATGAGAATATATGGGTGTATATATAATTAGTTGTATCTGCTGCTGTTACTGTGGAAATATAAAAAATTAGCAATGCTGTGACGTCATGTGTAGTCAGACTAACAACCTGTAAACAAAAAAATTGATAAAACGAAACTATTTTTAGTTTAAGTACTTATACTTATATTTACAACCGTCCCTCCCACCTCACCACATATAGTACACAATAATTATTGTTTATAATTTTTAGTTATTTGTTTTATTTCATAGAAATTTTGTTAGCCAAGTTTAAAGCTTTAATATTTAATATTTAAATATTTTATTGCATTTTCAAGTTGTTTGGAAACCAAATAAATTTTGCTTTAATTGCACAAGTTATCAACACTTTTGTTGAGGCAACTCTGAATGAAAATGTACGATGCTTCTTCCATTAAAAAAGTTGATAAAAAGTTTTATCTCAAAAAAGTATGCCATATGTTCTTCGGCGCTGAGATAAATACAATATAAATGAAAACAAACAATATTCCAGTAGATTTCCTTTGGGTGTTGAGCGCTGAAACTAGTAAACAATGTTCATATAAAAAATTATAAAAAATTTGTATAATTGTTTTTGGTGCTGTGCACAAAATATTTAAATAGAAAAGAATATAGAAAAAACACAAACATTTAATATACACAATTTAATAAACGACGATACTAAATATCAATACAATTGAATTCTATTCCAAACTGATTCGCTGAAATATAGAATCTTTTTTTAAATCTTAAATATATTGCTTGGCTGGCCAAGTAAAAATATGGAATAAAAACAAATCCAGTAAAAAGTAGATTGCACCAGATTTATCTGACGCAGCGTCGCATAGTCGTACAGATACGAGTAGTCATGTGTAGTCGAAAGAAAAAATTTAAACCTTATGAATTTTTGCAATCGAACTGTTGGAATAGAATAAACTAGATGAAAATAGAACAATAACAATTGTACAAATAGAAATAATTAAAAACAAATAATTTCTAATTGTTGTCTTTACTTTCTATACGTCCATGCATATTTCTCTTACAGCTTACTTACCTATAATTTCCATGTAAAAATAAAATTACAATAAACTTTTCTATCAATGACGACATAAATATGGAAAAATATTTAACAACATGGAATTTAAAGTTAGTTGCTCATCATGATGCTCGTATACTTATTCTAATGAAGCTTATAGGGTTCGCAGGGAAGAGAATGAGATTGTAAAATATGTGCTAGAAATTTACCCGATACTATGTTAATGCATGAAAGAAAGACATATATAGGTGAGCATCTCATGTTTAACACAATAAATGTCGTCTAGGTTGTATGAAAAAATAAAACTCTGTAATATAAGCCGTAATTTCTGCTTTCAGATTAACAAAAGTTAACTTTCGCAACTTACGAAAGAAAACATATGAAGCAACAACAATCTTCAGAATCTTAAAATCTTCAGAAGGTGTTTTCAGTAGCTCGCAAGTGTGGCAAAAAACAACAAGTTGCTAGCCTATACTGGCTGAAATGTACGCAAAACTACGACAATATTTTCTCTATCTAAGCCAATAGTTTGTTACTAGCTAAACATTTTAGCCAGTAAAGTAAACAGCGTTACCAACGCAATAAGCGAACTATTGTGAACCTTCATTTGAAATTCCTTCATTTGCTATTTGCCAAAACATAACACTTGACAGATTGCAACAGTGATGCCAATGTCTCGCTTAGCGAACATAGACCAGCATGCGTTTTTGCGACACTTGAGGGCCGCTGAAAACGCCTAGAGTTCAGTTTTACTCGTCAAAAAATTTTGCGTCTTAAGATTCAGTGTAGCCAAATTCAAAAATCAGAGTATTGTGAATGCTCAAAATTCCAGTCTCCAGTAATATATCAAAACAATAAGATGAAAAATGCTCAACATTGTCCTTCTATTACTGATTTTGTTTAATTATTTAAATGAATTAATTTGTAGTGTTTATAATATTTATATTTTATATTGTAAACAACACAACAAAAAAACATATTTAAAAAAAAAAGCATTTGATTTATTTTAAAAGTGATGCCAATTTGCTTCAACCAGACTTAATGCTATATTTTTTACAACCCTGAACGAAAAAATTAAGGCTATAGATTTAATATAAAAAATTATTGAAAAAGATAGAGAACACATGAAAGTAGCATAATAGAAGTCTTAAGTCGTAGTGCAAAATCAATAAATAGCAATATTAATATGAAAGTTGGTTTATAAGAAATCATTACACTAAAACTATTAATTTATATTAAAATATTCTGAATGCTGAAGTATTGATAATAGGCTGAAAAGCAAGCTTCAACTGTTTAAATTACTTAGGATTGTGGAAATATTTAATAAGTCCCAAATAGCAAATAGCATTTCGAAGTAGTTTCGGAAATTCTAGACATTTTTAGATACTTCCGAAGACCCTAAACTTCAACCTCAAGAATTTATAAACCCTCTTGTACTTACTTACTGACATAGATGGCCATAAGAACCCGTGACCGGGTCTTAGCCTGACGCTGCATATCCCTCCAGTTGCATTTACTACATGCGTACCTTCTGCAGTCTCGTACATCAAGTCCAGTTGATGCTTTTTCCACTTGATCGTTTCACTGAAGACACGGTCAACCTCTACGCGTTGTTCCCCCAACTACTACTTAAAATACCTTAGTTCGCTAGAACGTATTTATCCATACTCACGACATGACCAAATCAGCGAAACCACTGTTTGTTAATTCACTGAATTATATCTGCTATCGTTCTTCTTACACTTTATTGTTAGAATAAAATAATACCCGATTAATTTATACGTTGTTCACTTTATTACTGCTACTGACTTTATAATCTAAATTTCAGCTACTATTACTTGTAATGCCATATCGTTTCTTTATGATATTTTATACCATAACAATATCATGTCGTAATAAAACCCATACAACTCGTGGTTTATTCGGATGCAGTAGTCTTCACCAACTCGTACGGGACTAAAGATCTAAATAAGACTTTTTCGGTCGAAAACTCTCAATGCAGCTTCATCTGTAATAACGTTCATACTTCTGCATAGGTGGATGGACGAACGACTTACATAGCGTAAGTTTCAAACTCACTAGTGTTAATAAATAAATACTATGGAGTCAAATACATTGAATCCAAGGAGTTCATAAATTTCCTAGTATTATTTCAATTAAAACAAGGTAATCAAATATAGTCACAGACGGCAGTAGCAATGACATAATATTTATCAGAACTAAACCAGCTATAAGACCGCTTCTAGAGAGCACTCTCAGCTTTATGATTCTTATCGGTTCGAAGCAGTTTTAAAACCTTTGAATCTTATATGGTAATACTATATAGGTTTTATATATATGAATCTTAGGTATATAGGTATTACTATAGGTAATATTATACATATACTAATATATATATTACTATAGGTAATACTATACATATACTAATATATATATATTACTATAGGTAATACTATACATATACTAATATATATATATTACTATAGGTAATAATATACATATACTAATATATATATATTACTATAGGTAATACTATACATATACTAATATATATATATTACTATAGGTAATAATATACATATACTAATATATATATATTACTATAGGTAATACCTATAAGTGTGAATACCTTATATCACAGTTATAATTTTATCAAAATTCAAATCATAATAATACCTTTTATACCTCTATACACATATACATAACAGCACCATATCTCTATCCAAATACAGACATCATTAATTTACCGTTCAGTCTGCAACGATTAGTTTTCTTTTAGTTTCGACATAAAACAGCTCTGCACATTTCTTATTTATGAGATACATCACACTGATGTATTTTACTTCATAAAATGAACATAAAATTATGGTAGTTGCATACGCTCAGTCACGTTATGTGCTGTCCATTCATTCGTTAAGGTTTGGTGTCGTTTCTGTTACTTTTCCTGATAGTGGAAGAGTGGCAGAGTGGAAGACTCTTCGCATAAAGTCTTTACACATATTTTGTTTATTTTTCTTAATTCACCTACGGAGCGGCGCGACGTCTAAAAAAGTCAATGAACCTGTGATGTTACTTTTCGTTTGAAAAAACGAGAAAAAAAAATATTGAATCAAAAAATATATAAAAATGCAGTTGAAAAGATACGGTCGTTGTGTCTGTGTCTTGCTTCCACCTCTTTTTCAATTTTGATCAAAATTTCAGACGTAATACCCAACATAGGAAAACAAGATGAGTGTTGCATAAATTTTATACTCGTATTTCGTTCAAGGAAATAATGTTATCGAATCAAAAGAAGCTCAAGTTTTTGTCGTGATTCATTTTAATTTCATCACATGAATGAAATTCTCTTATATATCGAAATACAGAAGAAGGAATTCGTATGATTGGAAGTGTGGGAGTTTCTGTAGTAGAGAACTTTTATATCAAACTATAGTTTCATAATAAATATTTTCGTAATAATTTTTTTATTTCTTGTTTTATATACTTACAAATATGTATATAGGTATTTGGTAAATTCGTACATTTTCCTGAGTCAGAAAAAAATAATAATTCGGTTCTTTAGTTTTCTCGCAATAAACAAACCTACTGTTTAGTGAACTTTTCAGTCTGTCATTTTTACGATGAATTGAGTGGAATTTTCCTAACTCCTACCAAGCGGGGACTTTGCGAAAAGATTTGCCCTATAACATTTTTACAACAATATATATATATATATATATAGTATTTTCTTTGTATTTTGTTTATTTATTATCGCTTAAATTGAATTGTATTTAAATAAACCCCGTTAAACATCTCCAACCCACTTCTCCTAGCACCCATAGCACACCTCGAAGAAGGCCTGTTAATTTATGCACAATTTATTTGCATGCAACATTGTAAAAAATTATTAGGAAGTAATTTGTTTTCAAGGAAATTATAGTCGTGGCTACTTATTTATTTATTTATTTGTGATATACGTACGTACATACTTATTTATAAAAATTATGCAATAATTCTACAAAAAGAAATGTAGGAATAAAATGACTTTATAAAAACTTCCTCATTAGCACGCAGTGTACACTTCACTTAAGGCACTTAAATAAATTATCAATTCGATTGTTGACACTTAGGCTGGCTTATGACTTTTGTATCTGCATTATTCTGGCTCGATTTCAGTAATATCATTGGTGTACATAATATAACAGAAATACCATATTTAAAATTATTGCATTTATTGTAATAAATTGAAAATTTGCATTAAATATTTGAAAAGTCATTGGAGGTTAATTACTATCAATAAATTAATAAATGGAATAGTTGGTTTCCGATTTATGTATGGCTACGTTCAATGCATTGCAGGTACGTACCCATGGACCAATTTCTTATTTTTCTCATATGAGCAACAACTGACTTCTAATTTAGTTTAATTGACATTTTATTAATTGAATCGAAATTTATTTTACTTAAACGAGTTAAATTTCATATTGAAATCAACCAAATCTTAGGCAAATAATATATTCGAAAACAGGTCACAAAAAAAGTGGTATAAAAATGTGACATAGCAAATGTGATATACAAAATGTGATATAGTAAACGTGACATAGAAAATATGATATAGCAAATGGGACATACAAGATGTGACAGCAATTGTGATATACAAAATGTGATATAACAAATGGAACATAACAAATGTGGACATAGAAATTGATATAGCAAATGTGATATAGCAAATGTTATATACAAAATGTGACATAAAAAATGTTACATAACAAATGTGATATAGCAAATGTTACATACAAAATGTGATATAGCAAATGTGACATAAAAAATGTTACATAGCAAATGTGATATAGCAAATGTTATATACAAAATGTGATATAGCAAATGTGACATAAAAAATGTTACATAGCAAATGTGATATAGCAAATGTTATATACAAAATGTGATATAGCAAATGTGACATAAAAAATGTTACATAGCAAATGTGATATAGCAAATGTTATATACAAAATGTGATATAGCAAATGTGACATAAAAAATGTTACATAGCAAATGTGATATAGCAAATGTTATATACAAAATGTGATATAGCAAATGTGACATAAAAAATGTTACATAGCAAATGTGATATAGCAAATGTTACATACAAAATGTGATATAGCAAATGGGACATTGTGTCAACATATCTTGTGATCAAAAAAGAACTTATTCGTTCTTTTTTGTACTCCCGCGCTTATCCAATCGGTAAATTTTTTTTATTTTCACGCTGGCAACACTATTATACACATTCTGTCCAAGTTTAATGCATATCGTACGATTAGTTTTTGTTTGGCGTCTATACAAAGAAGTCGAAACATTTTTGTGTGGTGATTTTCGACCATACTTCGAAGTTGAGCCGAAACCGAAAAGAGAACGCCAAAGTCGGTCTAAAATCAAGGTTATGCTGACTGTTTTCTTCGATATTCGTGGTGTGGTGGACTATGAATTCGTTCCGGACGGTCAATAAGGAGTATTATTTTGCCGTTATGCGTCATTTACGTGAGGTCAATCGCAAAAAGAGACCAGTTGGCCTTAACATGAATTTAGAGTATTTTCCTGTCTATAAAATTGTTTTCATATAAATGAATTCATTACATATAAATAAATTAAATCATTTATGGCGAAAAATGTAGAATGCAACCCTTAAAATCAAATTTACCATAAGGGAAATTACCAAAATTTTAAATAATTATCTTATGTAAAATATAAACAAACAAGATATTTCACATGCATATGTAAATCAGCTTATGCCAATGGAAACGATCAAATCTTAATTTCATTAACATAATTAGTTTTAGCTGCAGTGGAAACATGTTATAAAATAAATTATTTTTTAATAGAATAATTAATTTAGTGAAATCAATTAATTAAAATAATATAAAAAATAAAAATTTTTGTTGTTGTAGTTCACTACTGTTCGAAAAAACCACTTTGTGAAATGATATTGAAATATTATTTAATTAAGTATTTTTGAGATCAATCTTTTTTTTATTATTTAAATATTTTTTTTAAAATTATATATTAATCAGAATTTTATATTTTTAAATAAAATTAATCGATTAAATTTAAATCATTTCATCAATTTTTACTTTATAGTGTAAATGCACGTTATATTCATAAATTCTTTATATTCTTATATTCTTTAAATTAGTCAAAATTCTATATTTTTAAATAAAATTAATCGATTTTAATTAAAATTAAATCAATTTATCAATTTTTACTTTATAGTGTAAATGCACGTAACAGTCGTTCTTCTCAAAAATGCATCTCGTCACCTATTCCCGCTGCTAAGATATTTATTTAAAATTTTATCTGTCCCACTTTGGGCTTATAAATAATTTATTTTATTTATTTATTTTTTTTTGTTTTTTGAATTCAGAATTTTAATTTCATAACAAAAACTATTTCTGCTGTGATTATTTTGAAAAGAAAATATTTTTTCAAAAACTTGTTTAACCGAAAGTCGTTTTCAATACTCACAATGTACTTCAATACATTAAGACGTGCAGCAAGTAACGTAGGACAAGATTATTTTTTTAAGTGAATGAGTAATAAAATAAAATAAAAACAAAAATAAAAATAAAAATAAAAACATTAAAATATTAAAATATGTTGATATAAATTTTGTAAATATTTGCAGTCAATGAATTTGCAATAATTTTGGCATAATATAGTAGAACCTGATTTGTTTAGTTCGGCATTCAGTGGAAAATCCAAAGGCGTCTTTATTTGGCCACAACACTTCATAGATACATTATTGGCATCGTAGCAGAGCCAATGAAGTAATATTTAAAAATTTTGCGGTTTACTTATATAAAATATATTATGCAGATACTTTTTACTTATATGTCGGACCTGACCAGGTACTTATAAATGATTGACTACGTTTAATTCTATATACCATATAACGAATATTTTAAATTATATTTATTTTTGTTGTTCTAAGTACGTTAAGAGATATATCTAAAAATATAAAAGTAAATGATAAAAACAAGATTTAACAATGTGAAAATCTATTTTTATTGTCCTCTTATCTATAGTATGCAGCGTTATCTGCCACTGAAAACTAATTGGAAATAAGCGATTCGTGTGACGCACTCCAGTTAATTATTTTATTTCATTTTATAATTTTACTTTTTTAATTAAATAATAATTCTCTCACATGATGTTTCAATGTTTATTTATGCATTTCGTATTTAACTTTCATCTTTAACTTTCTGAATGCAGATTTAAGATATTTTATGTGCCACTTATCACGTATTTAAGTTTTAAATTAAAATCTGCTTAAGTTATAATTTAGATTTTATCGTTATACAAAGTGTTTTATTAGCTCGTAAACTGGAAGCGCCATCACTTTTATAAGATAATTAAAGAATTATTTTATTGACTACATAAATCAGCTGGCAGTTTCACATTGTTGCATTTCCATACATATCCAATTTTAAATACTACTTGCACCCATTGAAATTGCTTAACCAATTAAAATTTTAAACCTGTATCCTGAAGGCATTAATATATCTCACACAAAGTGTTATGTGATTTCATTCGAGAATTATTACAACTTTAACACTTTGAATTTTCAGTTTTATAAAACAAAAAAAAAATCCTTTAAAGCATGGGTTAATTTATAACCTAAGTTAATTATGGATTCAATGGGAACGCATGTTATCAGGTTTAGATGTAATCTCGCAGTTTTTTAAGTTTCTGTCTTTTTATTCCAACTCTTCAGAGACAATAAATAACTTGTGACAAAAATTTAGCATATTATAAACCGTGGTTGAGAGAGAAACACAGTATATCATGTTTTCTCATCAATGGAATATCTCGAACAAAGGAAAATTATGAAATGTTATAAAAAGTATTTTTTATTTTTGAGTATTTAAAGGAATCCCACTTTATCCCACTTCTATTTATTGTTGAATTCTTATGGCATTCATGCACCATTTTATCCCACTACTACTTATTCTTGAATATTTATTTCATCCTATTTAAAACAGTCCTACTTTAACATTATGCATTTTTTAGAGGCTTTCTTTTTTGAGAATCTTAGAGAACTGCAAGGCCCCTCCCTCTGAATAGCATTATAAGCTTTGTTATCAGGTTTACATATCTCCATTCTAAATTGTTGCTTCATTCACGTTTGACATCAGTTTAGATGGATCAATGTTGCACAAATACATAATAAGTGCTCCAATTTTAAGTAAAAATTTGCGCAATGCAATCCCAGAAATGTCTAACAATTGATGAGGCTATAAAGTATTTGTCAATAACAGACATTCTTCCAATTTAATTTCACTTTATATCACAATTTCAAAAATAAAAATCCTTTATCTATACATCATCTGACGTCTGCTTTCAGAAAAGAGGTTTAAATATTCTCAAACTAAAGCAAGGCTTTCATAAAACGCAACAAAAATCCATTAGACACCATCCTGTACTTTTTTGGAGCATTAGTGGGTTTTAATTGTAATATATAACTACCCTATAGACTGGGTTGGCTCAGTACAAGACTGTTAACGTAGCGATAATTCACATCCAAATATACATAGGAAAAGTATTGGCATTTATGCTTTTACGTAATGTGAAATTATACTTCCTCAACCGGGTGCTGTAACACTGGAATGGTTCTATACGAGAATAACATGGTGGTTGTGATAAACAACTAAATATACACAGGAAGAGTGTTGACGATTATTTCATGTGGAATTAAATTAAATAACTTGAGTTACAACTCAAAAAACAACCGAGGTTTAAATGGATCTGGTTCCTCAACTAAAAGAAAATTGTATCCAAATAAATAATTTCTATTGCTATCCATTATCTATCCTCACGTAAAACAAGATATACTCACATTATCTTGCAATTAATTTTTACGTGACGAATGGATTGACCACCGATTTTAAGTCTTCTTCTATATGAGTTCCAACATACCTATAATTATAATCTGATAGGATTTCTCGAGTATATTCAATGTACCAGCTTTCAAAACCAAGTGCACGATAAAAACATAAACAGCACAATGAGACTAATATTTATATAATATATCGGCAACCTTCTAACATAGTAGCAGTGCAAAATGACTATAATAAACACTTCTTTGGGTAAATGTGCTGCTCTATTGTTGTAACTCTTCACTCTTACTATCTTACTTGGTTATCGAGCTCAATATTAAAGATTTTGAATATCTCTAATATATGATTTTAACTTTAATATGTAATACATATATTTTTACATAAATAGTATATAAATATATATATAAACAAAAATACATATATAAACACATTACATATTTCACAATATTTTCAACAAAATATCAGAAATATTTGCATTTCTGTATTTTTATGAGGGTAGGGCGTTCATATTATTTAGTGTTAAAAAAATTTTTTAAATAACATACAAAAATAATAAATATAAATAAAATCTTATATATTATATATATGCTATGCTTTATAAAATTTATTTTTAATATATTTTTATATATGCCAAAACACAAATTTTCAAAAGTTCACTGAACTTCAACATAAGTTTACGATAACAAAATTATTTTGATAAGAAATATTAATGTCAGTTTTATAAATAAAAAAAGCATAAATATCAGAAATGATAAGAATGTCAATTCAATTCAATCCAAAATAACCCCGAAGACAGACTTTATCATATATAAAATTCATATATGTATTGTATTATTATATATAATATATTCAAATATATATAATAATGGCGCAATACTAATTTTTCAGATATGCTTTTTGAGAATTGAAATTCTCAGTATTTTGAGCAACTTTTTATATAACATAGTTTTTAAGATATTAAGTTTTGAAGCTATTAACTTTTTACTTTAATAACTCTAATAAAAGAGACTACACATGCCATCTAGCGTCAACTAACATATAGAATTTTTGCATGGATTATACAAACTGATAACAAATAGTTGTGTTATCAGTTTTTTCCATAAAAAAATTTCGATATTAAAACCTCGGTATCTAAAAAACTGCACTGTTTTGAATTATATAGTAGTGAAGAAAGTACTTCAGAGTTGCTACCTCTACTATACTTCGTTGTTAGATAAAGTTATAACTAAGATAATGGGTTTTATTGTATTTAATCTTTCATCAATACTATATAAATGTGGTACATATCTGGATATGTACTGAAAATATGGAACACACAGTAGAAATACCACTAAAAATCAAAAGAAGAAAATGGAAATGGATTGACCATAAGCTCAAGAAAACAGCATCCTGTAAGCAAGCTCTACGCTTAAATCCACAAGATAACCGCCGACGGAGTCCCAGCTAAGACATTGCGAAGAACCATAGACCAGAAGCTTAAAGACACACATTACTCCTGAAACCAAATTACGAGAGAAGTAGGCAATCGAGTAAGACTCTCTCCTTTGCTCCATTAGTAGAAAATGACAGCAGTAAATATATCTGGATATAGTTTGAGCAGAGTTACAACTTTTAAAAATGAATAGTTAACAAAAAAAAAAAATGGAAAACGGTAAGTTAAGCAGACCGACACTACGTATAGATCTGATAGATCTGTATCAACACCAAGGTAGAAGCTTTTATTTAAGGTTAATGAAGGTACACAATACTGAAGATATGTATCTGCATTATCAAAAAGGGATAGTTCTCCCCAATATCAGAACCAAGTTCTAGCCATCAATATTATAGATGCAGATCTGATATATCCGTTTATTATCCGTTATAATTCTACCACATTAGATTGTTTTGCTTTTATTGAAAATTAATGAAGGAAAATATATAGTTCTGTCCAATATCACAACGAAGTTCCATCCCTCAAACTAATACCTCCCAATGAATTTTAGCGGAGTTTTTGTGAGTCAGCAAATATGAATAAATGTATATATATACATATATATCTAATATATATATGTATATATATATATTAGATATACATTTAACAGGTCAATTAAATTATATAAAAAACACTTATCTCTGGGACTTAGACCTTATCAAAAAACTTTGAGGTTTTTCGAAGTTTAATATAATATTTCTATGAGTTTTATATATAAATGTACACATACTTTTGTCGAAATAAAAACTTAAAATTTAATTTATGATTATATTTTTTTCTACAACTTTCCCTACATACACGTGACGTGACGTGACATGATTGAATAATAATGAATTTCAGTTTTGAAAATATTTGTACAAGTCCAAAAACTAATCTAAACACGTAAAAAGAAAACATCAAAACAAAATACGTATTTTTAGTATTTTGGAAAAATGTTTTCAAACTACTACGCGTTCTTTCAACAAACACTGATAAAAGTAAAGACGTAGACTTATGGAAAGGAAATGATCCACAACAGCTCCGAACCAGTTTAGGGCAGAAAAGCTTGCGGTTATACTCGTAATCAAAATTATTATAGACGCAAAAGGAAAGATATTAATACTTGCTAAAATTTTGCGATTAAAATTTAAATATTGTTTTTTTAAGAAAATATAAATATCATATATGATATCACTTTCATAAACTTAATAAAATAATTAAAATCGTATATAACTTATATATAGCTATATATGTATTTATATATTCTATTGTATTCCTATAGTATGTTTGCTTAATTTGCCATTTGTAGTGCGTGACTTGGTTATTATTAAATATTGAAAAAATTCAAGTTCGAGGTCGTTAATATGGGACATTGGTAACAATAACCCAATTTTATGTTAATTATATGGCCAAACCAATCTGCTCTACTGTTAAAGTGGTTCTATTATTTATCTGAGAGATTCCAACTTTTTTATTTATGTATTCAAAATGCTAATTTTAAATATTTATTTTTAAAGAAATGTTCTGCAACTTTATTGAATAATAACTATAAAAGGTATATTAATTTGTAATTTATTTATAAACAGATTTTTTTTAAAATAAAATCAATTAATTATTGCGTGATTTAAAAATAGAAAAAAGTGATAAGATTCAATCTACCAAAACACTTTCTATTTTAAATTAAACTTTTTTATTTGTGTGATTAAATTATTACATATTATTTAAAATGTATATTTTTATTTATGTTATAGGTATATATACTATTTTTATACATAATATAAAAAAATTGAAAATATTTTCGTAATAAAGCAATCGAGGGAAATGTGTTCACGGCAGTCTATTTTTGCTTATAGTTTATTTCATTATTGTTTTTTTATTATATATATGTATATAATTAATAATAATAATAATTATAATAAAAATAATTATAACATAATAATTAAAATAATAATAATAATATTAGTAATAATAATTATAATGTTAATAATATCAATAATAATATTAATAAAAAAATATATACAATTAAAAAATAAGAATAATAGAAATAATTACAAACGAAAATAAAAGATAGGCGTCGACACATTCCCCCTCAACTACTTTATTGCTAAAATAATAACTAAAAAATTTATTTTATATTATATTTATATTTTATAATTATAATTATTTTAATTTTATGAATTATATTAATTTAAAAAATTTGAAATATTTTAAACTGAAACCTAAACGTATTTTATATATACTCAAAAATTTGCTTCTCGAGCTTTAAAATCAAAGCAATGGGTGTCTGTTAATTTTGGTCTTTAATACTAAATATAAAATAAAAATTATTAGTGAATTATAATAATATTTAAATTCAATAATTCATATTATAATTGAATTATTATAACATTTTATTATTATCTATATAATTTTATTATAAATATATTGTTTAGTCATGTAAATAATTTATATACTAAATCAATAAATAAAAGTAAGAATATAAATTTTGAAATATAAGAATTTATTATAAAACTTTCATTCTAGAAGTAAGAAAATTAACTGCGTTTACACTGTAGCGTTTAACTCAATATATATCAACACTAATAGTGGATATTTTTTTAAATAAAATCTAGATAAAAAAGTGTTAATGTGTTTCAAAATTAGAATTGTCACTGCAGCCTTACAGTGAAAAATGTATGCCACTTTAGTTAACATAATATCGCAATTAACTTAGTAATTGTGTAGTAATTAGTACAAACACAAAAATTTATAAAATAATTAAGCTGAAACAGCACAATTATCTATTAATTTATTTCTTTTGCTGAAAAATTGTATCAAATCATTTTAATCAAAACAACGCACGCAATCACATGTAAAAGTATTAATATAAATGAACAACATATATAATGGAAAGTATAATTGGCTAACATGAAAAAGCCATTTTCAAAAAGCAATAAAAGTAAATAACAAATTTTTAAAAATGTCAAAAACAAAAGTCTTCATTAAAAAATTTATTTATTATGATATTTGTTATAACATTTCATTTTTTATTTTGTTTCGACACAAGCCGGTACTGTGAACACTTAATCATACAATTGTGTAAATAAATATTATTTATTATAATTTAGTATATAAAACACTATAAAAAAACCGTTAACCAATCAAAATTTACTTTGTCGCCTTTAAAGTAGGGATTCCTGCACCACATTTATGCTAGTGCTTGACCCAATCCTCTATATATATTTTGTAAATTAAAAGAATTATAAACTTTCAGTCATCCGTTCTTGTTTAGAGTCTGCATCGCCAATAAACATCTTTCTCTAGAAAGTAATATTAAATTTTAAAACAGAAAATAGTTCCACCGGATTATGTCAGGTGAAAACAGTTCTGTCTGAATAGCACTTAAACAAAGGAATCTTATTTGGAAGTACAATAATAGTCACTGCTGGAAAAGGCAGTGACTATTATTATTTATTATATATCTATTATTTTTATTATATATCAAAATTAAATTTATTCATATCATCCTTAAATGGAGAAAATGTGTTAGTCTGACAAAATAAATAACAATTTAAAAAAAATTAAATAATTCCTTATAACAGTATCAAATAATTTTTTTTTTATACATGCATCCTTAATTATGCTATCTTAAGTTAACTATATTAATTCAGTACTATTGGTAAAATTAAACGAATTTATAATGAGAATAATATAAATTTAATTAAATATATATTTTATTTATGTATTTTAAATTTAATATATATATATATATATTGTATATTTAATACAATTATATCATTTAAATTAAATAATGCATTTCTGTTTATTAACGGATTATACGATAATATAAAATTTACTTAATACTTTAGCAATTACACAAAGTTATAACAATGATATGATATGGCAACTCTATCTAATGGCCAAAAATCAATATTTGACAGATTATTCTCACTGACAATTCAGTAGCAGCGAGATATGCGAACTCGCCGCTCATAACTTTCGAACTGTCAAAAGTGAACAGCTGAAACAGTATCCGCCAAAGTTATTTATTATATTTGTACAAAATGCAGAATAAAGAAAATAAAACTGCTTATATTTTATTAATAAAAAATGTGCCAAAACGTTTACAAATACTTGAAGATTTTTTACAAAAACTAAATTTACCTGCGCAACAAAATATAAAGGCTTTTGGTAGGAAACGTGCACTTATAACTTATGCGACTGAAACGGACGCGGCGAAGGCATTTGATATTCTACAAAATCAACAATTATTAAATAAGAAATTATGTGTCAGTAATTTCATTGAAGGTGGAATAAAACAATTGCAAAAATCAAAATCCACACAAACAAATGAAAATGGAAGTGAATCTGAACCGGATATGCCGAAAATAAGCAAGTACGTTCAGAAATTATACGCATGCAATGCCAATTTAAACTTTAACCAACCGCCTCCGCCCTACCTAAAATATGCCTATCCGAAAATAACGCCAGATATAATGGACTCAATTTGTATAGCTTTAATGAGTAATGTAACATTTTATACACAAGTTTTACATTTAATGAATCGTATGAATTTGGAGCCACCCTTCGGACCTAGAATAGGAAAATTTCAGCCAATCCAACCGCCAAAAGTAGCATCAACACAAACGGAAACTGAACATATTATGCCTACTGAAACAATAACAAAATCTGCTTCAGAATCTGAACTGGAATCATCGGAAGATGAACAAAAACGTATGAAAAGAACTGAAGTACCCATTAAACGTAAAGTCAGCGATAGTAAGGAACTTTATCAGAAAAAGGCACGTTTAATACTAAAAGCAACACAACATACACAAAGTGTTATTCCTGTGAATATGAATGAGACACCTAAGCCTTCAACTTTAGCAACCGTTTTTGAAAAACCACAAAAACTGAAACCACAACAAATTGCTTTAAATTTGAAACCTAAGCCACAAAATGTAGCACCTATTGTACCACCCGCTCTATTAACTACACAACAATTGACTACGGAACAATTGCAGGAACTACCAATATATAAGAACTATCAAATTGGTACTCCAAGTCAAAAGCTGTACATTAAAAACTTAGCAAAGGAAGTTTCTGAAGAGGATTTAATATTGTTATATGAACGCTTTGTGCCCACTCGTGAGCATTTGGAAGTAAAAGTTATGCAGCAGGGACGCATGAAAGGACAAGCTTTTGTAACATTCATTAATATGCCCAGTGATGATGTAGAAGCGATTGTGGCAAATGCTCTAAAGGATACCAATGGCTTTTTATTGCGTGATAAACCAATGATAGTTTGCTTTGGCAAGCAGTAGAGAACTTACGTACCATTTTGGTATGTTGGACAATTAAAACGTTTCTTTAATTTAAAATTATTAGTAATAATGTCAATCCGTATACTTTTTCCCAGCTTTTGGAGCTGTGAATTTGTCTATGTGTCATGGTTATGGAACCAAGACAGTGACAAATCTCCTGTTAGCAGATAACTGGAGGTTTGGATACAAAAATAAATAAATAGAAAAGTATGCAGATTGAAGTAGACAGTATGTTACTATTTTGAAATTAGTATTTGGATTAGGTATTTCTTTGCTTTGAAATCCTGTATAATGTTAAACATAATGTATTTAAAACTTATCTGTTATCATACTGGTTCTTTCGCATACAATATATACAATAATTTCTAGATATATTTATTCATGAAAATATTGCTATCTCTTAGTGCATTTAAACAAAAATGGAATCTTACATTAAGAAGGGCCACTAAACCACAACAAATCACATGCTGGGTTTACAATAAACTTTAGTCTTGCATCACTGTTCTTCTTTAATATACCAAAGGGCCTTTTTTAGTCTGTTAGTGACTGTATTTATAACCCATTAAAGAGTAGGAACATAAAACTGGGTATATATACGGATGCAAACTTTAGATTCTGCGAAAACAATAAGGAATCAGTTACACATGTGCTGTTAGAATGGCCCGCACTAATGCATAAACGGAATAGACTTCTGTGAATGTACACCCTTACGGAAGAGACAATAAGACTCTGTAAAGTAGGTTCAATACTACTTCTCATTGACGCAACATAACTTAGAGACATACTCTAAATTCAGAAGGGGATACAATAGACCCCACGGTCGCAGTGCTCATTGCGTTGACAATAATAATAACAGTAGAAACGCGCTTCAAAGAAAAACATTTATCCCTGAACTTCTGTATAAATCCTCTACTAACTTTATCAGATTTATTACTTTCGCTCCCCTTAGAGTAAATTTAAAAATTCACAATCTATAGAGACATTTAGACTACTGTATAAATCGTTTCGTCTATATAAATTTAAGAAATTATCAATCTATATAAACATTTATACGTGATCTATACTTAATAAACCGTCTGTAAGTTATATTAAATTTATTGATTCTATTAACCTGTGTATAGTTTTAGAAATTCAAAATCTTTAGCGCCATTTATCCGTGAAATATTCTATAAACCTTATCATTACTATATGCCAATTTATTTATTAATTCTATTTATCTTTACATAAATTTACATGTTTAAAATCTATATAATAATATTAATTTGCTTTCATACTTTTCTTCTTCTGAATCTTCTAGACAACTGGGTCTTCTCGAAACCATATATGTTGATGGAAACCAACGGAGTACCACTTCCACAACTAAATCACGTAAATCCAATTTATCGAATCAGAACTATGATTATGTGGTGGCAATAGATTTTGAAGCGACTTGTTGGGAAGATCAAGCACCGCCATCATGGCGTGAATCAGAAATCATAGGTAATATCAATTACAATTACAATTCCTTATACAATGCCATTTATCTATTGTTTTGTTTTATTATAGAATTTCCTGCTGTACTTATTAACCTAAAAACTGGTAAAATTGAGGCTGAATTTCACAAATACATATTGCCAATTGAGATACCAAAATTAAGTGCATTTTGCACTTCACTTACGGGAATAACGCAAAAAACTGTGGAAAGCGGTATGCCATTGCAGATAGCGCTAACAATATTCCAAGAATGGTTGCGTAAAGAACTGAGGGCACGAAATCTGGTGCTACCAAAAATGACGAAGGAGAGTAAGCAAAGCAAGTCGTGTGCACTTGTTACTTGGACTGATTGGGATTTTGGTATTTGTTTAGCTAAGGAATGTGCTCGCAAAGGTTTGAAGAAGCCTTCATTTTTCAATCAGTGGATTGATATACGCGCCGTATATCGTGAATGGTATAATTATCGCCCAATGAATTTTGCCGATGCTTTGCAACATGTTGGTCTGACATTCGAGGGTCGTGAACACTCGGGCATTGATGACGCCAAGAATTTAGCTGCACTCACACATAAAATGGTTACTGATGGAGCAAAACTTTCAATTACTAAAGATTTAACGCCATATCAATTGAATTCAAATTGTTGGTAAACACATAAGAAAAAAAAACACAGCTCAAATCGTAACGATTTTAAAATTATCGTTCGAGTTAGTTTATTTCATTTAAACTGTAATTAATTTGTTTCATTTTATATCATTTAAAACGAAACTGAAAAATGTAAGACTTACTTTCGAACAAATAGAACGAAAGGTTAACTAAACTAAGCCACACTTAACATTACATTTTAGGCAATGTGTGACTTCTTATATTAATTTTTATATACAAACAACACTATTTATATACAAAATTTTTATATGTGTAATAATATTTAATTAACATGTATGCAAACATACATATGTCTTACAGTAGTTTTTATACTGATATATTATATATATATACATGCGCATAGTTAAGTGCATTTACTACTTACATACGTACATATGACAGTTTGTAGTACATAGGTTCAGCACAATTTTTTATATGAATTTTTTTTTATAATTTAAAAAAAAAGCAAAATACTATCTTTTATAATTGTATGTGAAGTAAAATCTATTAACTTCCGCATTTAGTTTTGTAGTAATATTTATAAAACTGAATAATATAATAAACATAAATTATTGATATTAAATAAAATTTTAATGCTCCAAAAAAACTGTAAATATTATTTTTAATATTCATTTTTGTGGAATAGGTCATTTATTTATCAGTTGGCAAATTCAGCTATTATTATATTAATATATAGTATATATATTATATATATTATATATATTATATATATTATATATATTATATATATTATATATATTATATATATTATATATATTATATATATTATATATATTATATATATTATATATTATATATATATTATATATATTATAATATTATATATATTATATTATATATATTATATATTCATATATATTAATATATATTATTATATATTATATATATTATTATATATTATTATTAATTATATATATTATTATGTATTATATATATTATTATATATTATGTTAGTTAGTTGTGGTGGAGGGAGGACGAGTCCTCCCCAATTAGCTAAAAGAGAAAGCCGTTTTGAATCCACAAAAAACCTCGTAATAGTGGGTAGTAGATAGAGAGTCAACCTAGAACTAGCCAGAGGCATTAACAAAGGTAAGAATCTGGCTAATGCTAATGCTGGAGTTATCGTTAAGTGAGTTGAAGAAGGGGGCCCCCAGAAGCTTAAACCTAGTTCTGGCCAGACCTGCACAAAAACACAGGTGTTCTGGTGTCTTATCTTCAAGAGCTGGTAGACACGCACAGCAAGAGCTACCACAGGGAAGGCCGATATATTATATTATATATATTATTATAAATATTATTATAGCTATTATTATTTATATTATATAAATATTATAATATTAACTGGGCACTTATGAATTTTAAAAATTATTTATATGGAATTTAATAGAATATAGAAAAAATGAGAGTAGACTTATCGGATCTCTCTATCTCAAACTATAAGAACAAATGGCTTAACAATAATAGAATTATTATTATATACATACTCCATTGTTTAAAAGGTCAAAAATTTTACACAAAATTAACAGTTTAATCTATTGCATACTATTATTTACAATTTATTAATTGAGATCCCAGTTACAGTAAGGACTTATTTATCAGGTTTTATTAAGTCTTTCTGAGGTGTATTGAAATCTTACACAATGTCTTGTAACGTATGGTTGTTTGAAGTTTTTCACGACTTCTTGCATTCTACGTATTCCACGTCACCGGTAAATAAGAAATGTCAAATAAGGTCTCATGTAGTGTACAACTCATCCAACCATACGTTTTCGTACTTCAGTATTAATGTACTTCTTGTTGGAAACTTCCTATAGTTCTACATTCGAAAGTGTCAAAGGCTACCATGGTTGAAAAATATATTGAAATATTTTTACATATGGTAAAGTGTTGTAGTCTTTCTTGTCTTATTTTCCACTATAACTAGCGAGTAAGTATTCTAGGAGTTATAATGCAAGCAAGGGTTTATGTATTATAGATTACGTTTCATTAATGATATCATCATGCATACCCTTTAAAACTTAACCTTTGTGATTTTAATATATTTTTATCTGAGATTTTAAATTACTATCAATTTAAGAAAGACTATTATAATTGGAAGAAAATATTGTTCATCAAGCCGATAGTTAAGTTCCTAAGTTAACGAAAAAAAGTGTCTATAATGTTGAAATTAAATAATTTTAAAATAGAAGAAAAAAACATGAATATAATTGATAAATAAAAAAAAATTTCCCATACCGGGAATCGAACCCGGGCCTTCTGGGTGAAAGCCAGATATCCTAGCCACTAGACCATATGGGATGTGTAGTCCAGATTGGCGAAAAGTATTTTTATTGACCAATGAATTTATTAATATATTTAATAATATTTAATTTAATAATAAATAAAATATATTTATATATATCATATGTTATTTTATTTGAATTATAAAGAAATTTCTTATAAAATTATACTGAAATTTCTTTAATACAAGGTCATCATTCATATTTGATGACCTTTGTATATGTATATATGTAATCCATAATTATTAAGTCAAAGAGTGCACTAATATAGCATCCTTTAGGTACAAATAACATAATAATATTATATTATTTCCATTGGATTGTTAAAAAATAAACTTCTAAATATATTCAAAAATAGATAATTCTGGGTAATATTAATAATGCTGACAATTTGTTTTCGTTAAACTTGATGTGGTGTCAAACCGACTCAAATGCTTTCGTCCATATATCTTTAAAGTATAAGCAGATGCGATTGCAATATGATTTCCTATATCAATCTATGAGTTCCTTTAGCACACATAAGTTAAAAAATTATATATATCATTATCTTTGCAGTAGAAACTTCTAATAAAAAAACCAAAAAAATATTGATTTTTATAAAGTCAACAAATTTTAATATAAATTTATATATATATAAAATGTTATATGTACATATATATATTTTAATAATTTAAATATAAATTTAATATATTTCATTTAAAATTGTATCAAAATATTTACAAGAAAATATAATAATATTTAATTTGGTTTTATTTTGAACAAATAAATATATGTGCCGAAATAGCTCAGTTGGGAGAGCGTTAGACTGAAGATCTAAAGGTCCCCGGTTCAATCCCGGGTTTCGGCAAACAAATCTTTTTATTAAATTTTATTGATATAAACATATTTTTTCTTTTTTTTTTGCAAAGCTAGCACCTTTTTATTTTTTCGCTTATTTGGTGGTGTTTCTGGAACCCTGGCTTTTGATTATTTAATGAATATAGCAAAAAATGAAAAAATGGAAGACTGTAGAGGAATATTTACTTCATTATTATTATGAGTTAAATTTAGAAAATCAAATCAAATCTAGTGATTTTCATTTATTACTTAAATACTCTAATAAATGATGTTTAGAATTTGTGTTTTCAGATATCATTCCAAGACAATATAAGATAATATGTGATAAGAATATAATTCATATTGGCGCCTGTATATATAAAACCAAACAATATTTTTTGCCTGTAAATATAACTTAATAATATAATTTTAAATATAGAATTACAACAGAAGTATTATTACCAAGTAATTATAATGAAAGAACCACAATCCGCTGAATAGCAAAGAAGCAAAAAAGACAAGCTTTAAATCAATAATTAACGGAAATATTAACAATTGTATATAGAAAAGTGTTTTGTAACCAAAAGGACTGTACTGGTTCAACACTCCAATTAACCGACAGACTAAACAGCTGTTTGTATATACACCTATAGCACCTATAGGTGTTCCTCTTTAGTTAAACAGTGTTGAGATTTTAACAGTTTAATTAAAGGGTCATCATGGCTTGCAGAACCAACTTATGGTTGTATCTAAAGAAACAGAATCTTGACTCTGCTTGGCAAATCAGTTACATTCTCCATGACTGTCCGTTTTTGATTTAGACAGGAGGATAATTACTACACCCGTAGTCAGGATGTGCTTAACAGCTGACAAGAGCAGCACAAAAAATCAGTAAATACTAAAAATATACTAACCTGAAAGAGATCGTAAAGAGATGTAAGATGCATGTTACATTATAAACGATATAGAAATAATTACTGCTGTCTACTTGTTTCGGCTTATTAGTAAGCTCTCATCTCAATCAATGGAGCTGGAATTATATAGTCAGTAACTATGCCATTTTAGCAGTTTGAAGATGTTCTAGCACTCGGTCCAAACTTTTTAATTCGAGTATCATATTGTTTAAACAGTCAGCAGAAGGCCGATATCCAGAAATGTACTTCTGGCGAAGGGCTTTCAGATGCTTTCAATAATTTAAAAAAATCATTGAAGTCCGATTGCTTAATTAATATATACACAAACGCATAAATATAGTACTTGGATATATTTAAGGTAGGGTTTAGGCTCTTAATCCCAACCCCATGGTTACGTACTTGCATAGACGCAGTAATAAAAATGCTTGCAATTGCTAGTATATTGAATACCAGGTTAGAATAATACATATATAAATAAAATAAATATAAAAAAAAATAAATTTATCTCAACTATATAAAAATAAAAATAATTAATTCCTTTATAAAATTATATTTATATTATATATTATTTTTTACAATAATGTTTACTTAGACTAACATTAGATTTTTAGTTTTTTTTGCTTATAATTAAAATTAAGATTGACTAATACATTCTCATATTTCATTTATATTGAAATATAAGTATTCCATTTAGTTACTTAATAAATAAAATTAATTTTAAATCAATTTAAAAAATTTAGAAATTTTTCTCAATCCATTATCAGTTTTTTAATTAATTTAATTAAACAATTTTCAAGGCACTTTAATAAACCGAATAAAAAAAAACCAATTACAATCTAATCTAAACGGAAGACAATAAATACAAACCAAATATTTATAATAAATATAAAAAAAAAAACAAATTAAAAAATTAAAATTAATTTGTTAAAAAACAAAATTTACAATAAATTGCTAAATGCAATTTTTTTTTAAATCTTCGTCACTTATATTATAATTTTATATTCATTAGACATTAAATTAAATTTCATTATTTTAGTATAAAAGAAATTATTTTAAAAATTGCTATTTTGTTTTAATTACAATACATAAATAAAAGAGTAGTTATAAAAGTGTAAGGAGTTATACCAGAGAGCACTACTAGTTTACTAGAATCTAAAAGTCTGGATCATAATCTCTGGGATAGCGCCCTCTACTCGAGTGATTATTATAGGTATACATTTGATGGGCATCCGCAAATGCATCAGGATATTGATGAGCGTATGATTGCTGGTGTGGGTATGACTGGTGGTGGTGTGCAGTTTGTTGGGATTGTTTGGGTTGATGATGACTCTGGTGGTGCAGTGAACGTTGCAGTGAATCACCTTTTTGTGAATAGTTTGTTTGACTATCATAGTAATAATCTCCATGACGTGTTGAACGCCAACTATCATAAATATTCGAACCACTACTATCGTGCATCGAATTCGTAAAGCGCTTTAATATAGAAAAGATAAAGATATAGTTAGTTTTTAATATAATTTATATCTTAGTTAATATTTACCTTTGGTTTTATTGGTTGCTTAGTGTCATTCCAAGCATCATCGATATTGTAAAAGTCATCAACTCCATAATTGTCAGCACCACCCATATGATTGATTTTTAATTCATTGAGCATATCGTTCGTTAAAGGTATTGGTGTTTTCTTAGCTCGTTTTTGTCGATTCAACAACTAAAATGGAGAAATATATAATTTTAAATAGAAAATTTAGTAAATGATATATAATACTAATAAAAACTTTAATGGGTTGATATTTTTAAAGACCTTATTATTATCATTAACTTCATTATTAAGAGCATAACAATGCATCCCCATTTATGTCTATGTTTTGCCTATGTTTATATCTATATCTGTATGCATCCCAATTTGTAATAAGTATGTATCATTTGTAACTTCCACGAAAGCTAAAGAGGTTAGAGATTAATTATACTGTTTATTTTGATTAAAAGTTCCAGACTTCTTGTACTTAAAAGAGTGAAAGATATACCTATGTTGGAGGATTAATTATTATGTGTAGTTTACTCACAACCATGAATGAATGTATATCGCCTCATTTATTATAAAATCTGATAGTCTAATTCTCGCTACTTTAGTTAAAGATTTAGACTTCTTTTGCTCGAACAAGTGAAAGAGATACATTAGGGAATTGTCATTTCAAGAGGGTAGTTTCTTGTAAATCGTAGAACATGTGCTGTATATAGATGGGTGTATATCACTCTGTTTATTATAAAGACTGGGTATTCTCAAATCCTATTTTCAAAATGGGACGGCTGAAAGTTACATATATTGCTTTTTTAATTTCATTGCTGTTAATCTACGCTAAGATATGTAGTAATATTATTGTTGACCCGATTGAACGGTTTAGTCTGTTTTGGACCTTTATTATCGGGTCATGACTCAAAAATCCATATTGTATGCGATGTTTTTAAATCTGGAATAAATGTTTTTTATAGGTTTACTATCTGTTTTGTTATAGTAGAATTACTTGTACTCAGAAATTAAAATTAGGTTAAGCCTTTTCCAAGTTAGAGCATCTGGGCACTTTTACTCTATGATAGCTGGGGGGATTCGGAAGAGTTCCGCCCATCTCAGTGACTAATTTGAGTTTTCCTGATAATCTTCGTGATTATTCAAATTATAACGATTAGTAATTTATTATAGTTATTTAGTTCAGAATTGGCGTGTTTCAGTTTTGAACCAGTTTAGGCTTAGTAATCCTTGATGTCTGAATAAATAATAGGATATAATATGTAATAATTCTCGCGTTTTCTTACAGTTTTCTTATACTTACCTAAAAATATTTAAGTAGCATTAATTTCGGACGATCTAATCACTATTATTATAATGAAATTTATGTTTCATAAAAACTATATTAAATGACTCTTAAAAAGAATGACTCTTTTTTTTTATATATATTAAGTCAAAAGAAACTCAATATCAGGATTTAGATTTCTATTTCACTTTATATACATAATTTAAAATATCACAAAATTGCTTTAATATACTATATGTTATGGTCTATGTAATAATTAAACACTTTCATTAATGAATTGAACACTTACCACAGTCACACCAAAGATAACAACAAATACTAGTGAGCCTACGCCAATTACAATCACTACTATTGCCCATTGTGGGATTAACAGATCTTCCTCAGCATATTCAACAGTAGGCGAAAGTGCTTTAGGTATAACTGAAAAAATGGAACAATAAAATTGACTTTTTGAGAATCCTATCACACATGATATACCATTTACTTACCAATAAAAACTGTAGCCATAGGATCGATAGCATATTTACCCATTTGATAAGTTTCTTTAATCAATTTTTCTTCCTTGATTTCTTTCTCTTCCGCGCTTTCATCTGTTTCATTTTCAGTTGAGGGTTTTTGTGGTATTGTTTCTTGTGTGGGATGTTGCAAAGCATCATGGAATAGTTTCTTAATTTCCAATGTATTTACATCATTGGTAATATTGGCCAGTTCAACATAGTAGTCCACTAGTACGCTTCCCTTACTAAAACTATCGATGCGTACTTTCTTATACCAATTGTTCAATTGAGGTGCACTCACATAAACTTCATTTAACTACAAAATTTTATAAAAATTATTAACATTTTATTATTTAATAAAAATAATTTTAATTTTCTTACCTGTGCTTCAACTTCTCTGGCTAGAGTTTTCCATTCTACAGTATTATGATCTAATAATTCTGGTTTCCATGCTACACCATCTACTATTTTTATAGTAGCCGCCAGATCACAATCGTTTGTGCAGTGTCCTGGTTTCGTTGGTCTTGGTGTGGTAGTTGTTGTTGTAGTTGTAGTCGTTGTAGTGGTTGTTGTTGTACTTGATGATAGCAGATCCTCGAAATTTATGCTAGCGGTCTTCGCCTGTTCAAGCAATTTTTCAATTGAAATTGGTGTCGTAGATGGTGTTGGCCAACCAGTAAACTCTGTGGTTGCACGCGTTGGTGGACCCTTCTTAATAACAACAGCAGGTGAGGTAGCTTCATTGCTATCTTGTGTAGGTGGTGTAGTCAAACGTTGTGCTCCCTTTCTCTTATGAATGCCCTTTGGAAAAACGACTTTATAACCACTACCTGAAGAATTGGTATTACTTGTATCATCTGCCACCGACTTTTCGGTAGTTGTGGTACTTGTCGAAGCTGGATGGGCTGCATTTGTTTTACTAGTAGTGTTAGAAATAGGTTTAAAACCGGGTGGTAGTAATGAATCGACTTCTTTGAACTCAACTTTTTTCAACACGTCAATTGTCTCTTTATCTTGTGCATTAGTTGGTTTATAGTCCTTGGGCAATAACTGTGAAATGTCGATAGCTTCGGGCGCTAAGCTAGATTTGCTTGTTTCTCCACTTGGTTTATAGTCTTTTGGCAAGAATTTGCTAATATCGTCGCCTTTTAATGCTATAATGCCACTGTTGGATTTATCTTTTTGATTCTCATTATCTTCTGCAGGTGGCTTATAGCCCGGTGGAAGGAATTTACTTATGTCATCATTTATAACCTCAACTGGCTTCTTGATTTTTGTGCTTGGTGTGGTAGAAGTTGTGCGTAGCTTATAACCTTTAGGTAAAAATTTGGATATGTCATCAACTACCGTAACAGCAGGTTTTGCAGTCGTTTCTGTTTTGTAATCCTTTGGTAACAATTGTTCCAAGTTGTCATCAAACTTGATTTTACTGAATATATCACTTACATCTGCATTTGCCGTAGGAGTAGTCGTTGTATTTAAAGGTTTATAACCTTTAGGTAACAATCCCGCCAAAGCAACATCTTGTACAGCCACAGCACCATTCTTGAATGATCGACTAATAGTGGAATTACGTGCGGGCTTTTTAAAATCTACTTCAGGAGTTGATGTTGTAGTGGTAGTTGTAGTGGTGATCTTTCTATTTTTATATGAGTTTCTAGGTTTAAAACCATTTGGTAATAAACCAGCCAATTCATCCATTTCTGTCTCATCGAAGTGGTGTATCTTAACTTTGGGTGTAGCAGTAGTCTTTGGTTGAAATTTGCGTATATGAGGCACAAATTTATTTCCAGATGTTGTACTTGTCGCTTGCGTAGAAACTTCCATGCCACTTATAATTGGATATTTTCCAGAAAGCAAACCACTGGATAACTCAGATTGCACTCTATCTAATTTGTCTATTATACTTTCTGTGGATGAAGCGCTTGTAGTAGATTTTTCAGATGTTTGTTCTGGCAATAGAGTAGTTTGTACTACTTCATTACTATCGCCGGCTTGTTCAGAATTGAAATCCTTTTTATTTTTTGTTGAGGGTTTCGATTTTTGGCCATGAATTTTACGTTCTAATTCGGACAAAGTTTGTTTAGTTTCTTCTTGCTCTATAGCTGGGAATGGTAGAAAACGTGCACCATTTATGCTACGACTGGTTTGTATAGATGCAATCACAACATAACCTTCCGTAGCATTATTAACAGTTTCAGGCATTTCGGTGTGTTGATCGCTACTTGGATCATTGTCTTCAACTTCAGTTGAGTCCTCTGCAGCCGGTTGTACTTTATTTTCTGTGAAAATAGCTTCTTCTTCCATTGATAATGTGGTTGAGCTGGGTGTAACTGGCGAGGGAAATGAGGTTGAACCATTAACAATGCTTTTTGTTGTTACCACAGATATAATTTGATCTAGAATTTCGTTATCAGGCTTACTTTGTACAGTCGCAGTCAGAACCGAAGTTCCGTTCAAAGCATTTGTATCATTAACTTTAGTCTCATGTTTGTTATCAATCTCTTTTTCATGTTCATTTTTTTCTTCTTCTTCATCTCCATTTCCATCTCCTTCTTCCTCATATTCTTCTTCTTCTTCATATTCTTCATCATGTGGTTCTTCCACGTTTTCATGTGTTGTTTCTTCTTTGGTATCACTCGGTATGCTGGTATCAGTATGTTTAGTTGTAAGCGGCGAAACCGTGGTAATGGGTAATTCAGTTGTTATATCCTGCTCTGCGGTTATACTTGTCAATGTTAATTCCGTGGTCACTGTTTGTGTATCTAAACTTGGAGTACTTATAGTTGCATTGTCAATATTGAGGCTGGACTCAGTGGTAGTTGTTGTTGTTGTATGTTTCGTGACCGACTCTTCAGTGGTTTCTTCATCTTCAACATATTCGTACTCATATTCAGCACTATGTTCCGTGGTAGCATCAATATCTTTATCTGCTTCTTCACTACTTGTAGTCTCATCTTTATGTTCCTTACCATCTTCTTCGGAATAATTTTCAATATATTCCGCATTTTGACTGTTATCTTCATTCGATTTGGTGGGACCAGGTAAAAAGAAATTGGAAGTTATAATCATGGTATTAGTTTCCTCTTCCGTTGCGGGCGATTTTGTGCTATCGGCAACTGTATTCGTTGCTTCTTCCTCAGCTTCACGCAATTGCAATTTTTCTTTGCTAATATCTTTAACTTGCTCACTACCGACTTGGTTTTCATTTTGCAATTCTTCGTCATATTCATCACTTCCACTATCCGACACTGAGCTGGTCTTAACAGCTGCTGTTGTAGCAATTACGGGTTGTTTAAACAATCTTTCTTTAGTGGGTATTTTAACGCGACCACTGTTTAAAGCAAATGGACGCTGTAACTTTGACAAATGTACGGGTTCATTAATTTCACGGCTTATGAATACTGGACGTCTTGGTGAAAAACCATTGGACTTATTTGCTGCCCTGCTGAAATTTGGTTTTTGCTCAACAACTGTCGGTTGTTCTGTATCATTATTAGCTTGAGCGTTTTTATTATATCCAGAGGGTCTGAAGCCACCTGTTCGAGAAGCGCCAAATCTGTTGAAACGTTTATTGCTCGTAGGTGATGTAGCTTCAGTAGATGTTGTAGTGCTTGTGGTAGCTGTGGCACTGCTTGGCTGAAAACGCGTACGCGTATTGCGGAAAGGCACTTGCGATTGAGCTGCTGGAGAGGAATCAGCATTGTAAGCAGATGCTGCAGGTCGTACACGACTATTGCTAGGCGTAAAACTACCACTGCCAAATGGTCTCGATGCTGAAAAACCATTTAAACGATTGGATGTTGCCAATTTCTCGTTGCCAGAGGTCTGTGTAAATGAAAAAAAAACATGAATAAAAGTTGAAATAATTTTGAAAGATATGAAGATATCTTAAAGCTAAAAATGCATTGTTGAAAAAAAAAAGTGCAACAAATTGTAAAAATAATTACATATTTACTTTCGAATTTGATAGGAAAAAAATTAATAAGTTTTGAAGTCAATAAGATGCGATAAACTCAGCTTTGACGCAGGTATTTCCTGACCGGGCAACGCTCAGCTGCAAACAAAAGATGGAGACCCATGGGAGTTTCTGTGAACTGTGCGCTATATGTGTGGATTGTGTTTTAATGCAGCGTAATTACAACAATTGCAAAACCAACAAACCAACAAACCAGCAACCAAGCACACTTCACTACTGTAAATCCAATCAAACCACTTCAAGCGCCTTTTACTGGTTTTCGTTGCTCCAATTTTCCATGTCGGCGCTCGATTTCGGTTGTGTGTGTTCAGTGTTTTGTTTGGCTTTGGCGTGTCTTGATTTAGTTCGGCTTTAATGGTTTGACTTTGTTTTGAATCGATTTCTTATGCAATATTTTTTATCTATTCTCTATTTTCTTAATAAATTCATGTTTGAGCATATCTCGTTTCGGTTTTTGTTTATTGCCTTCGCTTTTGTTTATTTTATTTTTTTTGTTGGTTTTTGTGCACATTGAGCAAATAAAACTAATTTAAAATAGAGTTAAGCAGGGTCTTTGATCTTAATAAGGCTTTTATCATGATAAGACCTTTTGCTGCCTTGCTGCCTCAGGCAGTCTCCGGTTATGCACTCGTAGGTTGGTATGCGTAGTTACACGGTAAATATTTTTAATTCGCTTTTGATTGGTTTTAAAATTTCAAAATCAGCAGGTGATCTCCATATCAGATAGAGATTTATCAAAAAAAAAATATTTATATAAAATATTTTTAGCAATAATTTATAATTTTATAACGAGAATATATATAAAAACCCCTACAAAATAGATTTAACTGACTCCTTAATTCGACGGATATTGATGATCAAGCAACAGATATATATTTGTCGTTTCATATTTTCATATTTTTATTAATTATAAATTATTTTAATATTATTATTTATTATTATTAATTTCATATATATTATTAATTATTTATTTTTATATTACAATTTGAATATTAAAACTACTGTACAATAGATATAAAAGAATTACATATTATATATATGCAAGATGTGATCAAAAAATCGCGAGAATACTTAATTTCTAAATAAAAAAAGTATTTATTTAAACTAAATTTGTTTGAGAAGAGAATGAAACCTAAAAGCAAACGCTGACAGTCTCCCGACTGCTGGGCATTGATTCAAAAATAGAAAAAAATATATAGAAGAGTTGAAGAAACAGCGGGTTAGCGTTGTTCATACATAGAACAGAAGTACCTCCATAAAGCCAACACTAAAAGGCACACCTTCCCCAATTTAAGTGAAAGTGAAGTAATCTGACAAGTCTATATGCTTGGCTAAGTCCCTGATTTTGTAGGAATATATGTCAGGTCTGTCAGGTCGGTAAGAAAAGGTAGGCAAAAAGATTTTTATTCGTCTAATGACCAGATCTAAATTACTACTACAAAAAAAGGTACCAAACCTACTAATAGATAGTAAACATATATGTTACAGTCCAGCTAATACACAAAAAACATTAACTGCATAAATAACAACCAATTTTAAAATTCTCATTACTTATTGACTATACTTCCTAAATATATTTAGAAATTATATCAGATTATTATATTATATTATATATATTATATTAGAAATAAATTATAGCTATATTTCCAGCTACATCTGTCAGTTACTGACATTCTATGTTTCTGTCCTTTAAAGAAAGCTGAATAATTCCTTTTGTTCTTTAGATCTTTCCTCGGATAATTAATTGTTTGTTAGTAAGTCATATTATAGATTTCTCAAGGCATATTATAATCTTATATAGAAATATTTTCATCTCTTACGGCTGGTAACAGCTTTCGATCATAGTTTATTAATTGTTCGTAACGTGACTCATTCACTGTATTTTTAATATCCTTCGAATGATCCAATCTCGAAGAACTTGAGATTTTAAATATATGTATTTAAGAAATTGATCTAGATTTTCAAAATCTAGATTTTTATGATATAGGTAACTAAATTGGACTTTTGCAGACCTTAAATAAAATGTTTTGTATGATAATATATTGATTGCTGCTAACAAGGCCTGTCAGTGATATATTCAGTACCCTTTAAATAATCAATTATCGACAGGATTTCTATTTTTTAATATCTAGTATTTTCAAACTCTAAATGATCTTGACATCTAACAGTACAGACCTAAAGTAATGTTTTATAATAATCATGTAATAATAATAATAATAATAATAATAATAATAGCAACTAATTTCGAAATTATTTATTCCAACATATATTATAATTATATTATTCCAACAGATATTATCGAACATAATGTATTAATCAGTATTAACCAGTAAAAGTATTCTTATTGCCGAGAAAATTCTATATCTTTACCGTTTTAAAATAAAACTTGAATAAATAATTGTATCAAAGATCTTCTCTTAGTCAGTAAAATACTTAAAAAAATACTCATTGTGGATGTCTTTGCAGTTATGAAGTAAAACTGGAATAAATAGAAAGGAAAACTCTAATAAATCGAAAGTTTCAAGTTCTTTTCTAAAACATTTTAAATGTATGTGACATTAAGTCTTTGTGAATGGCTTTGAGGTTTTGAACTAAAATTTAAATAAATAATTGTATTAAAGGTGTTCTCTTAGTCAATAAAATACTTAAAAAATACTCTGATAAATACGGAGGGTTTAGAAGTTCCAAGTTCTCTAGTATATGTCTTATATGTCTTTATCTTTAAGTATATGCGACATTAAGTCAATAAATCTTTGTGAATGTCGTTGCAGTTTTGAGCTGCAGCTTGACTATATAGAAAGGATCGTAGTTATCAAGACTTTTTTTAACTCATAATATGGTTTTTCCATTATTTCCCCCACAACTTCTATATATTCTATGAATGAATAATTATACATGTTACTCAATTAATATATTATTGAAATATCTTGACTGTATGTGACATTAAGTCAATAAATCTTTGTGATGTCTTTGCAGTTTTAAGCTGCCAGACTTTTTTGATCCCAAATTATGACTTCTCCATTGTTTCTTTAGATTTGATATACGTTCTATGAATGAAAAATTATATTCATATATATACTATATATTCAATGAATATTTTTTTGAAATATCTTGAAAGTGTGTCACATTAAGTCAACAGATCATTATTTATGTTCTGCTTTTATCTTCTAACCATTCATTTAACCGTTATTATTCATTTTTATTTAATTCAGGATGTTGCCACATTATTAATTATTATTCCGCAGTTTATCTGTTTGGTTTTTGAAAGATATCTATCAACTAACATACAAAGCTATAAATGCAAAGTATCTTTAAAGTACTTCTATTCATACGCAATCCATAATTAAATTTTTATGAAATTTCGCAAGAAATCACACATTAAAGTGTCAACTGTCAGTTTTTTTTTTTTTTTTGTAGTTTTGAAAAAGAAGAATAAGTGGTAGCCACAAAATACACTTTAAAAAATTATAATTACAACAATTAACGGCGGAAAAAAATAATAAAAAATAAAAACGATTATTGCAATATTCAAATTATGTTGGTGATTATAAACTTGATACACACTCGATAGTTGGGTGATTACTTACCGCTGCCCCTGGCTCATTGAATTGCGCTAGAAACTGTGATTGGCCATGTGGAACATTGGTGCGAATTTGTTGCTGCGATTGCGGCACAAAACCGCCGCTGGGTCGTATCGATTTCGTACGTGTACTGAAGCTGTTCGGTGATGGGCCCACTGCCGCATTGGGGCCTGCAACCGCACCAAAGGGACGTGGTGATATGTCATAATAATCAGAATTTCGATTTGACTGCAATTACACAAAAAAAAAATATAAAATTAAATAAACATTAAAAATTTGCTAATTTCGGTTAAATAAATAATAACACTGAAAATGTAATATATTATAGGAATAAAAAAAAAATACTGTGTAATGGAATTGAATGTTTAAATAACAAAAGCATTTCGAGGGCTCATTATGCAAATTGTGGATTGGAATCTCAAACTTTTGATAGTATATGTATGTCAATTGGAATATACCGGAATATATTTGTCAAATAATAATTGACAAATTTAAAAAAAGAGAAAAGAAGATTAAAATTCTTTGATCTGGAGTCCATTAGGAATATTGCAAAGTTAATTTAGGTATACCTTCTGCTTAAAAAGTATCCGGATATTGTTGTTTGTTAACTACTCTTTAAGTAATAGACCTTTTTCAAAATTTTTTTTGTTATGTTGGTACACCCTTTCTTGACATATGATACAAATTTGAGCGCCATCTATCAATTAGTTTGTTTACAGCAACTGTTAATGTGAGACTATCTCAAGTGCATTCAACGATTTTTACTATGGAAAATTCTTGTTGTACGCAACTTTTTGACCAAACACGGCACCACTGTCATTGTTCAGGCACTATATTCGCCGGATCTGGATCCGTGCGATTTTTTCCTGTTCCCGAAACTCAAATTGCCCCTTCATGGTAAGTGTTTTGAGTCGATTGAATCAGTAAAAGATAATTCGCCGAAGAAACTAAAAGCCATACCTGCACGGGCCTACGAGAAGTGTATGGAAGATTGGGTTAAGCGTTGGCATATGTGTATCGCTTCAGAAGGAGCATATTTTGAAGGAGATAAAATAAATTTGGAATAAAATTTAAATTTGTGTGTGTTATATACAAAATCCAGGTACTTTTTGAGCTAGAGATCATCTAGTAGCTATTTAAAATATCAGTAAATGTTTTAAATTCCTACTAGAATTTAATGACCCCATCAATTGATTTGCACCGACTTTGGCATAAAATTGAAATAAACAGTTTATAAAATAAATATTAACACTTTCTTAACTTTAGTTCACTACTTTAATAAACTTTTTATATTTTGATAACCTTCAATCTGAATCATACGTGTATAAAATTTGACAGTATAAAATGTATATTGACACCTTCTGTCATCTATTTTTTAAATTTATAAATTTAAGTTGTTTATTTAGGCAAAATCAATAGTCTTTCTTGAAAAATGACCGATCAAGTTAAAAGTTTTTAAGTTGAAGAGTTCCATTCAATAAGCTTTTGACGCGATGCATAAGAGAAGTTTCATTGCAACCTTCTCTCCCTGTCCGCTTAAATGTCAATCAATCGACGAGTATCGCAGTTTAAACGCTGGCAACCCAAGTGTGACGTACGGTAGCTACTTGTCGTCTCGTCGAATAAAACTAATCTTACGTATACTTTGAAGTTAACAAACTATGAAGTTTCCTATTCACTGTTCATGTGAATACTGACAGTGAATAGTGACGTCCTATTATTGTTACTCAGAGCAAGTAAGAGTTATCAATTTTAATTTAAAACGTCATTAAATTTTAAGTGTTTTACATAAATACGATGACTTGTCATGACAAGTTAACAACAATTTAAGTGTAAAATTTTATATTTTCTATTTAAGATTAATAGATGCAAAATTGCTCAGATATATAAACAAAATCGAATAACTGCCTGAATATCTGGTTATGAAACTTAGTTGTAATATATTACCGTAGACATGAATGGAGTCTATTAATCCATTGTATTAAAATACAGACTCAAGATTTTTACAGATTTATAGTTTTATTTATAGCTTTACTTATATCACACAAGTTTTTATGAGAATTTACTGTACATTGTTAAAAAAAGGAAGGATACTTGAAACTACAAAATCACAAAACAACGAATAAAATTTTAGTTGTAACTTGTGATTTACAACAATGTGGCAACTCTTTGTTATGATGTGTACATATGTAATCCCTTTAAGTTATATTACAAGCAAAACAAATTTATTTCAACACTAACGATTTCTTAACTTTTTCTTTCAATAATATTATCTACTTAAATCCCATTGGAATAAAGTAGACACTTATTGAAGCATCTTCAATCTTTTTCTTCTTCTTTTCCTTCTTATTAATATTGGTACTACATACAAAAAAATAATCCCATTGGAATAAAGTAGACACGTACTGAAGCATGTTGATCTTCTTCTTATTCATTTCTGTACTACATATAATAAAATAATATCTTATAACTCCATTAATATTTATGTTAATATTACAATCCCTAACAGAGCCTGTGTTGTGGTACTATTAACATCTCTCTTACCTTCTCACTTTTATATATTTCTAGTGAACCATTTTCACTAGCAACAGCTTTTAGCTTTACCAATTATACAAAGAAAAAATATCCTAAGGTATTAACCATTTACATCGAGGGAGTGAGACAGTGGCATAATAAATGATCCATCGTTGCTGCATGTTAACTTCTATAAAATTCCCTGTTGGTGCCACTCAAACTAGTTTAACCTTAGTAGTATGCTAGGTAATGACCTTTTATGACGAATAGTACTAAATAAATGTCGAACGTTTCCTCCTTGCCCTTTTCGTGACCCAACTTCTATATAATACTATGCTGAGAGCATCTAATCAAGTCGCGTGCATACCTATCAAATAATGTCAAAAGTAATATAATAAATATTCAAGCGTTTACTTCATATGTATATCCAGTCAACTTTTGTAGAAGTTCCCCATTCGGACAATCAATAAATGTGACTTAATAAATGTTCGAGCGTGTGCTCCATATAATAGCAACTTCTGTAGAATTTCCTGATTCGGACAACCAATTTATTGGCGTGAAATAACGATCTATAATAATGAACATAACCAGATTAAGACTATGCTTACAAATATAGACATCAGTACAAAATGACTTTTTACACTTTACTATTTTAGTTACGTCTTAAATGATTTTAACTTTAACTTGAATAACACTATGGTAATATCAAAGCCAAATTAATTGATCTAACAAATGCCCAGTAGTTTTGTTCTATTTTTAAGCTGTCCATATAAATATATATACTTTTATTAATTCTACTTATAAATTAAAAAATAGAAATTTAATATAATATGAATTATAGTTCAAGGTAGATATATTAGAGAGATAGACTCCCTCCTTTCAAAATATAATCTACACATAATACACTGCAAAAAGACTGCCAAATAAAATGGTTTGTATACAGTATATATACTGTATATATATAGTATGTATAGTAAAAATATAGTATATTCCTCTTGTCCTCTTGGCACAATCCTGATTACGCTACTGCGAACAGAGTTGTTATCTCGGTTCTGTTCAATCTTAATACAAATCTTAATACATTGATTTGGTTTTTCTTGGCATTAATATAATATATAATAGAAATATGGTATATTGAAATTGCGAAAGACCTAAACAGACAAATGTTATAAATATACTCCCAGAAGAATAATTACTCATTCACTAAAAGTATCATTATACACGATTCAGGATATGCTTATAAAGATATCCAGAAAGGTTTTCCAAGAGTAGTAAACCATAAATGGAAAACTAAGAATTGCTAGAGGCATACAAATTAATATGTCAACCAGACATGTAAATACTGCAAGGTAGATGGGAAAACAGAATAACTAAACAGTTTCAGTACCCAAACTAGGCAACGTTAAGACAATTATTGTCTTATCGCATTGTGGATATCTACGAAACCCATGTATAGGTGTTTTATAATAAAATAGAGCTTATGCGCGACTTGGATAAAGGAGAAAACTTAGTTGGTACTGAAACCAACTTAAACTTGATAACATATTTATAGACTCTCCCTATGTCCGCATATATCTACACACTATCAAATCTGAAATCAACCATGAAATTCTGGTTATTGTTTTGTATATGACAAATTTATTAATAAATTGTTTATAAAAATAATCAGACCTATTGATCTTATTCAAATCTTCTCTTAACCTCGTTACTATTGTATTGATTTTATTTGAAATGTAAATTAATTGTATTATTGAGTTGAATTTATTTTTAATTTCAGTCACTTGACATTGAAAGCGATAAGCCTTCTTTGAGTTTGGTATTATATTAATTTAATTATATTACTTATTATGCATTATTTGCTTTGTATTATTTGAAAATGTATCACAGACAAATATTGAATAAAATTCCGAATAATTTTGATTTATTGACTATCGTGAGCTCTTCTTGTACCTCAAAAAATGAGGTTTTATTTAAAAGATGTATATTTATACGAGTATAATTAAAATGCATAAAACTATATTAATAAAATATATTTTTTATTTTTTTTTTGCAATTTATATTGTTACTTTTAAAAGTTTATTATATGTAAGTCTTTTCAGCGCAATAATTTGCTTTTAATTTGATTAATATTGCACAATAACATAACTTAATTAAGAATTAATTAAATTAAAAATATAATGAAAAACAACTCTTTTTCATTTAATTGATTTAATAATAAATTTTTTTATAGTTAGTAGATACATTGCAAGTAAAAACTAAAACAAAATCTTTAAAGCAATTAATTTTAAAGTTTATTTTTGAACATTAAATTTATATGAATAAAAATTGGTTAATATATTCATTTCATAAAATTCAATTAATTAAAAATAAACAAAATTATTGTTGTTGCAATTTCATTACTGTTCGATAAAAACCGCTCTATTGAAAACAATAGTTTATATTAAGAATTTAGATTAAAATCAATTTAATATATTTATGTAAAAAAGTTATAAGAATATTTACCTTGACGGATCTCAATATCATTCTTCACTTGATGCCGATAAAAATTCTGATCAAAAACAGTGCCTCAATGTCAGTGCTTAGATTGTAAGAGAGCTGATGCTAGACATTCAAACTGAAGAGTTATAACTCCATTCATAGCTCTACCCTATCCTACACTTCCCTCCATGGTAATTGGAACTACCACATCTTCATAGATGCTTTCAAGATAGAATCCGAAAAATGTGTAAAAATCGTTTAAGCTCAGAAGTATATAAAGAGATCCATTTCGGTTTGTCTGTCAAATCGTAACCTGCCTTCTGGTCGACTGATTTCAGAAAAAATCTTAAAAAATGAAATACAGTAAAGTAAAGCTATAATTCAAACAAAGTATAAAATCGAAGTAAGTAAAGCAGTGCAAAACTTAATTGAGGTCATTAAGAAACCAGTGCAGAATAACATTGATTAAGATTTCAGAGCACCGAGGAATACAAGGAAGTAAAATACGAGCGGCTGCAACGAGGAAGATTGTGTTATCTGTTTGGTGGGATTGGCAGGGAATTATCTACTATGAGCTGCTCCGCTACGGCAAAATTCTTAACTCGAAACTGTACTGCCAACAATTAGACCGCCTGCAGGAAGGAATCGGAGATCCAGAAACGGTTAGCTTTGGGTAATAAGAACGAATTGTATTCTATAAGAACAACACCAGGCCACACACGTTGATAATGACTAGCTAAAAGCTTCGAGAGTTAGGTTGGGAAGGTCTTATACATCTACCTTATAGTTCAGACCTAGCAACAAGTGATCTCTTTCCCGTTTATGGCGAAGGATGGACAAATTTTATGGTTTAAAATTCGCTTCAAGAGAAATTTGTGAAAATCGACTGTCTCATGTTTTTGTCAATAGAGACGTTGACTTCTATGATAGAGACATGATGAAATTACCTGCAAAATGGCGCATATTTGACCTAAATTGAATCATTCTAACTATGGTAAAAAATCTTCAATTTTAACGCAAAAATAATGAGTTTCTTTTTACTACACCTATATTTTTTTAAAGAAACCTAACAAGAAACCCATTTTCATTTAAGTAAAAAAATAGATTTATTAAAACTCAAAGAATGGAATTATCCATTTTATATTAGATTTTAAAAATAATATTATTTCATTTTGTAATTATCTATCTAAACGGGCAGTATTCTAATTCAACACCGCATACAATAGATCGCAAATTCCTATATGGTTTGATTAAAAAGGCCATCGATTTCCCGCCCATTGTTTAAGTCGCACGTTCGCCACTTAGTGTTCAAAATACTTTCTGTTTTAAATGATTTATATCTTATATTATGATATTAAATGTAGAAAATATTTTTTATTATAACATTGCAAATATTGTAAATATTTTTGCAATTTGTAACATATTTACTACCGCATAACCCAAAACAGAAACACCACACGCACTACACCAGAAATGAACGTGCAGCTCACGTACCTCTTAACGCGCTCGTCGGTGAACGCATAGGCGAACTCAGATACAAAATGTAATTAAAAATTAATTTTGCTAAAGAATTTCAAAACTAACAATAAAAATCCAACTCCGAACAGTTTGAATTCAATTAATTTTTATTCAGTTAGGCTTGACTTGAGTTTTCAATGAGCTACCATTTTGGAGGAAACTTTCACTTGACCAATTGCAGACTGACTGCCAGTCTGACAGTCTGATAGTCTCGTAGTCTGGTAGTCTCGAAGTCCCGCAATCTGATAATTAGTGAAGCGAATCTAACAGAAAGAAGTATTTACAAATGTGCAAGCAATGAAGTATCTTTGTAAATACTGCATAATTATTAATGATTACCCAACTCAGCAGTGCAACACGATATGTTAAATGTATCGTTTTCGTATCGCAATGCACCAAGGAAAACCCATTCCAGCAAAAACCAAAAAAAACTTTTAACTATAATTTAACTTATATCCATATATCATATTAAGTTGTCAAAAGTGATGAAAATACTTAACTTGATTAAATTAGTTCATAAACATATACAAAGTCGAAGATTTCCTTTCATTTTATAACAAATCAGCGTTGAAATAGGAAAGCATGGAAGATAAGTGATGAAGCACTTTTACTTTAATGCGTCGATTTGCTTAATAATTCAAATTTCCAAAACATATTCAATTCAGGTGAAAAGTATTAAGCTATTTAAACCATAGCTTTAGGCTAGCTTTAGATTAAGCTAGGTTAGTTCAGGTTAAGTTGAACCGACGATCCAAAGGCATCTAATTAAGTCAATTGGCCCATTGTGTTACCGAGTAAGTAAAAACTCAGAGGTTTAAAAACATCCTTAAGTCCTTAGTAAAGCTTGAAATGCTATATAATGGGTGGTCTTGCCAAGATCGGCCAAGATCCTCAAAAAAAGGTGAACCCAAAAAATAGTAAGGAGCGTCGTAAGAACAAAACAGATATGAGCACTTTTATTGTCCTTTCCACAACTGCGACATGAATAACTGAAAGAGAGATTCAATCTTCAAGCATGATATTCTAATCTGTCATGATCTACAGCCTTGCGCTGAACCCAGTTGAGTACCATACATTAAGAAAATTTGCCACGGGCCGTCCACCATACGGCGATGCCATATAAAATTATTGGTAAGTTATGCGTAGTTGTGGGCTCTACATTTTATCAATGGCTTTAGAAAAAGAAACTGCGTAATGATGGCTTTTCTAGAGCTTTCTAAGTGAAGGGGCTGAGAAAATAAATATTATTTTTAACCCTAACTCCATAATAAACCTTTAATATACAAGCAATAAAGTACATATAAGGTACACTCAAAAGTAAAAAGAAATGATGAAACATAGGTATCTCGGTAAATATCGGTAAATTAGATCCTTCACTGATAAATTGTCAAATTTTAATGACATTTGTACGAATAGAATGACATATGTACAAATATATAAAGAATTATTGCATCGAAACAGTGAGTATGTATGGATTATAGGTACTAAAGCAACTATCGAACACAGAAAATTTTACTTTAAACAATGTGAAATATGTACTGTAACTTTTAAATTGATGAACCATGTTAATAATAATGACTGTTTATTCCGTTAAATGTGTCTATGAGTATTATTATTTTCCTGGTTAGTGTCAACATTCTTGATAAGAGAATAGAAAAGAAACAGAGTTCATCCATTCAGACCTGTCAAGTGACAATGTCTGGTCTCTCCTTATAACTGAAACTGCTAATATTTTGCATAAATAGATCACAACGATGTATTGTGAGAGTGGTAAGATCTTGATGATTCCATTCAAGGAACATTTCCACATTACTTGAATCACAAACAACTTATATATACTTAAATGTAACACGGCATGCAATATAAATGTCTACTAAAATTTTAAAATTTGACCTTTTGTTCGCAATTCAATCTACAATAACTTATAATCTTTTACTTATATATTTTAAACCAGAGAGCACATAAATTTCAGTTAAGAGAGAATGAGAGCATAATGCCTCTTACCGAAAATTGTGATCCAAATGGTGAGTATGCAGCTGAAGTCAAAGATTGTGAAATCGGTTGTTGTGGAACTTGTTGTTTGTCATCATCAGTCAGAAAGAGAACTTGCTCCTGATAAGAACCAGGTTGTTGATATATGCCATTACCACTGCTGCTCACAGGACTACGAGCACCTGACAAATATGTACGTGCACCAGGAAAGGTAGATGGCACAAATCGGTTTTGTGAATTTGATGAATAAAAATCTAAAAACAAAAAAATAAAATAAAATATTATTATATGGTATATAAAAAACAAAAAATAAAAATATAAAAAATTTATCTAATTTATTTTTTGCATTGTTGCGAAAAAATATTAATTTATAAAAAACAAATATTCTAGTCCATACCAATAGTCATATATAATTGAACGATTTCTTTATTTATTTCTACTTTTCCTTATTGATATATATCAGACTTACTACTTAAATTCGAAGAACACTATTTAAGGCTATAAATAGTATAAGTAGAATAGAGAAAGGAATATAGAAACTATAAAATGAGAAAGAAAGGAGAATACTACTTTAAGGAGAAAAAAACTTACAGCCCACTGATTTAATAGTAGACACTAACCTCAAGCAAAACAATTTTTAAACTCAGCGCTTATATTAAAGTAAGTAAATATCACGTAAAATACTTTCGGTAAACCCTATATCTGACAACTTTACAGCTCACTACAATCTTTAATATCACTTAAATAAGTTGTGGATCTCCGATAGTAATGTCTGATTTTTTTGTGAAATAGAAATCGAAAGCTCAGTGTACATTCTTTGTTCGTGTGTAGATCTTGGTAGAGAAAGACTTCACTTCTTAGGTGATATTATTCTGTTATTATATATAAAAAGTTTATATATACCGGATTAAGCATAAATGCTACATTCTGGTTCCAGCGCCTTCTGCACTTCAATAATACCACTAAATACTTAGTAATTGTTAACTTTATATATAATAAAAAGTACTGCTCTTCTAGCTATTATAACTATAATTTAATACATTATAACTCAGCTTATTTGCAAAGCACTAGGAGTTGTACGTATATATTATAATATGTGTATTATTACTTGAGGACGGGAGGATTTTATTTAAATAATGTAGTCCTTCAACTATATTTCATTATTATAATAGTTAATAACAATATAAATAAAGAAATGAGTGAATGGTTGCGGTTGGTCTATCATGAATCTTATCATGATACTACTGTATACAATCAGCACTCACGTATAGATCCGAGATTTGACCGTTTATTAAAGAATTGTCTAATCTTTTAGCAGCTCTGACTAGAAAAGTTCTGCAAACAATTGTTTTACTTATATATAAGGAATGTCAATTCCAGTAAAGAAGATATAGTGACAAAAAAAAATAAGTTAGACGAGACATCTAGTTGGTATGACCAAAGTAGCATGTGCGAAAAACCATGTATGGCAGATTAAGTGAAAATTAGTAGCAAAGTAAACTTGCTGGTTAACCGCACAATATGGCTTGTATTAAAAGAAAAAGATAAAGGTGCTTGAAATCTGAGGGCTCCTAAGTGGTACTATCAGCTTATAATTGGGATTAGGACTAATGCCGTACTAATACCGTACGGACTAATACCGTATACTGGTTATACACCAAATAATGATATTTGAATGAATATAGCATATAGAAGAGTATACTTCAATCTATAATTTGAAGCTCAGCAGCCAAAAATTTTATTACTATGTTACAAATGCACCACTGCATTAAGTAAAAACAAGTGAAGTAGCAGATTCCAAAAGCGGCATACAGTCTTCCCCAAATATTGTATCGTAGCCGCACAATAGGCATTGCTCCTCTACGTTTACGTTCAAATTTAATTTTAATTTTAATTTTTTCTCGATACATAAAATAACACATTAAATTTCAGTTTAAATATTAATTTAAATAAATTGTTAGCTCAGTAAATGTATTTATTTATTTTTACTTTAACAACTTAACTCTAATCAACATAAGTATATATGAAGGCACAAAAAACTTTTAATGACTGATCATTATTTTACTTAAATAATTTTTAATAAATGCTTTTATATATTGTGTACATACATATTTACACTGTTTATTTGAACTACACTAGTGGGCATTAAATTCCAATTTTTTTTTATTTTTACCACATTAATTACTCCGGGCTATACGGCAATACAAAAGTCAGTTTTAGGTAGGCCCAGACCATTACTAATGTTTCTACGACAGGTGACAATTGTCAATGAAAGACAAAGGCGCTGAGGTTGCACACGCCTTACCAGTGCCCGTCAATAGATGAAAAAACCTTTAATTGACAATTTAATTGTCAAGTTTTTTTAAGATATTAATTTTTGATGAATTTTTTTATCTAAAAGCGAAAGCGTAACAAATTTTACAAGCGGATATTGGCCTTAAATTTCAAAGTGCAGCTTTGTTTATTTTCATTTTTTTTTTTTTTGTAAAGGAAAACAATCACAAATATTGAACTTATTTTTGTGGTAAAAAATTGTATGTTGAAATTGACATAAATTATTATTTATTCAATGAAATGCAATTTTGAATAATTTGTCAAATATTAAATAAAGAAAATAACAGTAAAAATAAAAAATATTGACATAACTTAAATAGTTCAAATACCAAATAGTGAATTGTAAACTATTCGTACTGTACCGAGGGGATTAAATCTATTTTGGAAGCAATTGTTTGGAGTAATGGTAAATGTTAGGATTAAATTAAAAAATATTTACATAAGAAAAACAATATCAGGCCTTTTTTTCTTAAGCAAGTTAAAAAACTACGCCTTTTCTTTTGTAAGCATATCACAAAAGAACAACCGCTTATTTTAAAAATAACATATGAAACAACAACACTGCTGGCTTATTTAATCCAACATTTTTGGCATGGTTGCCAATACTAAAAATTTATCTATTGTGAACGATTTTTGGAAGTACGGAAGTACAGATATTTGACAAATAGTAAGCAATTCTTTTAAATTTAGTGAAATTAAAAAATTATACTCGATTATTGAAAAAGCATTACAATACAGATTTTATTTACAATTATGTAAAAAATATTCTTACCTATAATTGCAAAGAATTATTCATTTTCAAAACTTTAACATTAAATTTTGTTACTTATTTTGCATATATAAGCCTAACAGAATTTCCAATTCTTCCAGAGTTGATTTCAAAAGTAGTGCTTATTTTATGTTTTTTTTTTGCGACATACTTACAAAAGACAAGGCCTATTATCGTAAACAGGGTTAAGTATATTGAGGATTCTAAGAGTTAAAGTTAATATGACACACTTGTGATTAAGATTTTAAACAAATTGTGTTTTCTATACATAGTATACATAGTTCAGATCTTTCGTTTAGATAAGAAATTCATTATATAAATATTGAAATATTTTACAGTACATATAGATAGCAATAGTTCAGTCTCAGCTTAAAGAATACTGTTTTATAAAGTGTCGACAGTTTGAAAATTGTCTGCATAAATAAAATCTTTTGGGTCACCACACAAAAACGTCAGAATTGTTAAATTGCTTGATCTGTTTAGTATTTTACGTCATTAATACTAGAAATCTTAGGTTAGGTTAGATTGGAGTGGTGGTCTGTATTCAAGAAAGCCCACTATAGCTCAAAAAATGACACGTTTTGGTACCACAGGAATTGCACTGGTCCGTACATAGATCAACATGTCCAAAGGCTCACCATCGTGACCATATTTAATGCATTGAAACCACCAACAAACTCAATTTTGACGTGCCCACAACTTTCTGCATAACATTGGCATAAGACCGGGTTGGTATAGTTTTTTGCTGAAATGTATATATATATATATAGCTCGGCAAAAAAATATATCAACCAGGTTTTAGGTATGAAACATATAAGTTTATATATATTTTAGACATTAATTTATCTTTGAAAAATATTTCTAAATATTGGATAATAATAAGTTCTATTTATAGTCATTTTCTTAACATTATAAACTGTATTTTGTAACATTTTTACATAGGATTCCTATATATTATAAAAGAACTGCTATTATTAGTATCAGTATCAAGGTCTTCATCAGAGTAAGTATACGCTAACTATAGCATTTATAATCTATCTTTATAATATATAATATGTCTATGATATATAATATCTATATATTTATATAATATACGCTATAATCTATAATATACCATACTTCATATATTTTATATTTTATTATTTTTATTTTATTTAAATATAAGTCTTATGTATGTATTTACATTTACATATTTTAATTGTCGATTTACCATTGAAAAATATGTCATCTATATAACGTAAGTATATGTTATATATTTTACTTTTTTAATATAAACTATTTCAATCTGTAGTGTGTTTCGGAAAATTTCGTCTTCAGAAAAACACTGGATTCAGGTAAAATTATTTGAAATTAAAATAAAAGTTAAATTATATATAAAATTTATTAGTAATGCAAAAAACTATATAATAGTGTATTCTAAAGACCTTTGTTGACAAATTTAGTGACAGATTTTAATGGATTGTAATGGTATATCAGGTCTATTACAAGTAGCTTTCTGAATTTCCGCTAATACTTATTAGGCCTTTTATTTGTATGGGAGTCTTCAATTTTGACATTTGATTTTTGTTGAAACCTAGTGTATGTCAAAAATGAGTACATCATAGTGTTTCAGCCGCTTAATGTATTCGATTATTGATCCCATGGCTAATATCTGTAGTTTTATTTATACTATATGCCCATGATTTTAATTTGAAAAAAAAGGATATATTTCATAAATTGATTTACCTTTGAAAAATATTTCTATTGAAATAATACATTTTAAATATATTTCTTTTCTTAACATTTTAAAATATTTCACCTTGGAGTGTGTTTTAAAAAATCTATAAGTTCTATTTCCAAGCTAAATACGGATATTGTTATAAGTTTAAAAATTGGTTACAGGTAAAATTAAATTAAATATTTTATTGATTCACCTATTTTTTGCACCTATTTTAATTGTTGAGATTGGCTATATAATGTATATATACATGTATAATGTATATATACATTTCAATACATTTTGACATTTCCATCCATTTTGACATTTGAAAAATATCTATTGCTCTGAATTAACCATTTTTTTTTCATAGTTTGCAATATAATCCGAATAGTCTACTGGGTCGTATTAACGTATCTCATAAATTTCTTAATTTTTATAAGACTTTACGAACTACACAACTTAAGACTGACGTCCTTTTTGATATCAGGAAGGAAGGCTTGAAAGTATTGTATTAACATTATCGTGGTAAGTTAAATTATATTAAGAATTCTTTAAGATTATTTTATATATAATTCTGCCATTTTTATTTTTAAAAAAATTGAGAAACAAAGTGCACTATACTTTTTTAAAAAATATATCTTATCTTGTCTTTCAATGCATATACTCTGTCAAGCTTAAATTCTTTTATTAAAAACTAGAGACGACAGTACTTCATTCTCTTTACGATACGAAAAGTACACAATAATGAAAGAGACACATATATTAATATCTGCTCGGGAGCAAAATTTTCACATCGTGTACGTTGGAGTTTGTTAAACAACTTCTTTGAGTCACGAACACAATGTTAGTATTTTATAAAACTACATAATATATATAAACCTATATGTGTATGCCATATAATACACATAGCGTATTTGTTTTGATCAGCTATAGTAAAGTCAAAAGTATATAGTGAATATGTCAAAAGTTATTACGGAGTTCGTGTATATTTAATGTTCCATTTTAGTGCTTTTTTTTAGTGCTTTTAAATGGGAATCAATAGTATAGTATTCAATTGAGGATAATGCATAATGATTAATAAGAATTCAAAACTAAGCAAAAAATCGGGATATTATGTTCAAAATGTGCCTTTTCATAAAACTTATATATCACATTATGGCAGTTTACCGATTTCTGTTGTCCTTTTATGACTATTTATAGTGCCCGTTTCTGTCTTTGTTGCCCTACCTCCGCGATTACATACTTCTTTTTGCATATAAATATAATATAAATATTATACATAATAAGGTGATCTTCAGATATTGAGTTCTTAATGTCTTCATTTCTTCATTTCTTGGGTTGAAAATTCCTTCACAATATATTTGTTAATATATCTTAGCAGATTAATAGTTGTTAAAAAAATATGTGTATGAAAAATATTTAATTTAAGAAACGTTAAACAAATTTATTATTATTACCTATATCTACTAAAAAAATTATATTAAAATTCATATATATTATAGTTTCACCACTAGTAGCCGTAAATATGAAGCCACAAAATGTACCACGTAAAAATAAACAAGAGCGTAAAAATAAGGATACAAACTCCCGTCAACAAGGTGACTTTCCTACATTAGGTGAGTCTTTTGGGCAGTCTTATGGACAGCCTTATGGACGAAATGACCAGTGGAAAAATATAGATGCCGGCTCTAGCGTACGTGATGATAAACCATCAGCAGCTGATTTAAATTATGACTTACCAGAAATTATAAAGGAACTAAAGACATGTCAAATAACTGAAGATACCGAAAAAGTTGCTTGTACCTCCGACAATTTTTGGACAATGTCATTCCCAACTGAACAAGAACTGGATGATGATGCTATAACATATAAAAAAAAGCGTATTAATCGTCCTCGAATATGTTTGGATTCTATTAGTACTCAAACAAATTTTGATACTCAAGTTGATGGTTCTGTCTTTCATCCAACCATTACAATAGATAAAGAAGGCAATATATCTAATATTCCGCCGAATGTGATAACTGATGGTTTCGGTATAGTTGGACTTCAAAGCATGTTAGAACGACGCAAACGCAGTCCTGAGTTAACTTATCTACAATTGGGCGTTGACGTAAATCAGCTCGATATCGATTTAATGTCTGATTCATTAATTTATCCAAATTTTGGCGGTGCCTTGAACCCTATTATTAAAACAAAAGATAAGGCACCATTCAACGGCACTAGGCGCCAAAATAGTGAAATGACAGAAGAAATGCTACTCTATATATTTTATTCATGTGCATCATTTAGTAAACAAATGGAAGCTGCTGTAGAGCTATATGAACGCGAATGGCGTTTCCATAAGATGTCCAGCGTTTGGATGCAAATGGGACCGGACGAAATCTATGAACATGATGGTCCACGAATTGCTGGTATATTTAAAGTTTTTGAGAAAGAAGAATGGGGCTGCTTTTTAAAATATTCAGTCATTAACGTTAATGATTTATGTGAGCGTCCTCAACTAAACGCTTTCGAGAACCAATAAATTATTAATTATTTTTAATAATTTGATATTAATTACTATAAATAATTTGTTATTTATAATTTGCGATTTATTATTATTAATAGTTAGTTATTGTTAATAATTAATAATTAATTGTTAATTGTTAATAATAATTAGTTATAAATTAATAATAAATTATTAAAAATAATTTATAACAAATTATTGATAGTAATTAATCACAAATTATTAGTAGTAAATTATAGTTATTAATTAGGATTAAAGTAATACAAATTTTGCGGTAATAATTTATTTTATAAAAATTTTAGTGTTAAATATAAATTTATTTGAGTTAAGTAATGTTTGGAAATAGTAGACGATAATATTTATATTAACTTTTTTTGATAATATATTTTTCAAAATTGAATAAAAGATGTATTATCAAAAAAATTTGTGTTTATTAATGTATACTTAAAGCTCAATAAAAATAAAAAAATATATAATAAAAAATAGCATATTTTCTCCAAAGATAATTCAACTATAAATGAGGGTTCCCTTCTATGGTACATGAATTATTTTATCATGGTTTAGTCCCACACATTTGATAGTACCACGCAAAATTTTGAAAATGACGTATGGCGCTCTTAAAAAAAATATTAAAAGAGAGCAGTGAATGGCTTTCCTCAAAAGAAAAATTTTACTCTTAAGTTTCAAAAATTTTTACTAAACTACACAAACAAAGGCTGATCAGTTATATCATCTAATACTTAGTATATCCTCTTACAACCTTTAATTTAATGACTTTTGTTTCCATTTCATAACACTACGTAAAGTATCTTTATGGAAGAAACATATTGACGCTAGGCGTAAGTTCTATACCATAGGTCCAAATTGGCTTTAATATTGATTTGTAAATGACCAATTTACAAATTTAGAAGCCGGTACAATTCCTTATATTTAATGCATCTTTTGGCTTCAATATGTCTTGTCGATGTGAGCCTTCTATCTAGATTAATTCCTAGATATTTCATATAATGTGATTGCGCTATATCCACATTATTGATTTTAATTGCACTGCAAGCCACTCCATTCAGCAAGCCACTCTTCAATGAAACCAAGATGCCTGGATAAATTCTGTGTTGCTATAGTGTAGTCACGGTCGTTACTGACTATAGTTAAGAATAAAATAATATTTGCTGTAAAAAAAAATTTATTTAAATTTGCAAACGATTAGCTAACACATGTATGATCCCACTAAGTGGAATGTATCTCAACATTTGGAATCCCAAAGTATGCAATAATCACAACTGGTAAGTAACAATTATTTTTAGTATTTTTGTTATTTATTACAAAATTTGATGTGATAAATTGCAAAATAAAATATACAATTGCAATTTACGAGCAATATCCATAATAAACATCAGCAACAACATGTCGTGTAGCTGCAACATAATCTTCAGATACGCAACTGCGTAGGAATCAAAACGATTTACGATAATTTTTTCAAAGTCTTCATGGAGGAGTTGTTCATTGTATTTTGATATTTTACTTTATGATTATTAAAACATTTTTTTGTTTTCTTTTTATTTGTAGATAAATATTATTGCAATTTATACAACAATTTGTAGCTTTACGGGCACGTTAAATAATCCACGCCGAGTAATTTATCTAGCGGCAGAAATGGCCAATAATGCAACCATAAAAATGATTGTTTTAATTTAACATTTTAACAATTAACATTTTTACAAATATTGCAAAAAAAAAACAATATTTGAAACAAAAAAACCAAATTATTTGCAAATTCCAATGCAAATCACACCTTCATAACATTTTACTCCGAAATAAGGCGAATTACCTGGCAAATTTTTTTAATTGAACTTCTAAGCCGTCATTTGATTGCAAAGATTGTTAAATAATGTGAAGTAACAAATATTTAAGGTCAAATAAATATATTTATTTTAAGTATATTTTTAATATGCAATGGTGGTAAAACACGAATACCGACTAAAAAGTTCAATAAAAATTTCGATAAGTTAGATCTTTCCTAGAAACGTGCAATTTTATAAACCATAGACAATGAATAGTAGCTACTATTTCTGTAGATGAAAATCGATATTCTCATTGGGAAGTATTATTCCAAATTGCGCTTGATTTATTTGCTTTGAAATAATGGATTCCAGTTGAGAATCACAGGGATACATAATAAACTCAATTCGGTTATTCTTTTAGTATGTAATGTGTTGTAGTTTAGTGACCTTTCTATACACTAAATAAGACTATATAATGTATGTCAATAAATAGATATATAGGTACATATGTTTACATGTCTAATATATCGTCTATTTAGAAAAGATCTGTCGATCTTCCTCTCTTAGGAATCACAGTTTTGCATAATATACCCAATTCAGTTAATGTTTTAGTATGTAATTTATTGTAGTTTAGTGGCCTTTCTTAAGGCTAAATAAGACTTTATAATATATGTTCATATGTAGACATGTAGTATAGATATATGTCTGTATGTCGTCTATTTAGAAAACATCTGCCGATCTTCCTCTTTTATGTATTCTTTGAATGTTTCTTTATAAGAACTTTCCAATTTAGAATTTTGCAAATAATACTATTGATGTTTAGATCTTTATGTACATCCCCTGATATCACATTTCACACCTGTTATACTCCTTGGTAGGCCCCTTAACAGAAATTTACTTCGAGAGGGTTTTCAGATAATTTTAGCAATTTAGAAAAAAACATAATTGTAATAAAACAGTCATTAATATTGAATAAATACATAAAAATATGTTTACATATATATACTTATTATATGCATGCTTCATAGCACGCATATAAGAGTGATATCCAGATTATATGAAACTAAAAAAATTTTTTACAATACAATTAAATTATTAAAGTAAAAATAAATTAATCAATAAATGAATTTTTATTTAAATTTAAAAAAATTAAATTATTTTATAATTTTAATATAAAACTTAATATTATATTAAGCTAATAAGAAATATATTCTTCTAGATCATATGAAACTAATTTTCTGATTAGTCAAAATTTTCTAAAAGATTTATCAAATTGATTAATAAAGTAAAATTTAATTAAACTAATAAATTATACCTTTATTAAATTTGAAGTAATTAAATTATTTTACAATTTTAATATAAACCTTTTTAATATAAAACTAAACAGATAGAGGAATATACTTCCTCAGATTATATGGAATTAATTATCTGATTTGTTAAATTTGTTCAAAAAGATTCATCAAATTAATTAATAAATTAAAAATAAATTAAATTTATGAATTATTTCTTTATTAAATTTAAATTAAATTACTTCATAATTTGAAATTATTTCATAATTTTAATTAAGATTAATTTAATTAAGATTTAAGATTAATTAATTAAGTTAAGATTTTAATTAAGATTTTAATTAATTTAATTAAGATTAATTAAGATTAATTTTAATTAAGAACTGTTGAATATAAAATTAAACTGATAAAAAATATAAACTCTCTCTTATAAGAAATAATTTTAAAAGATCGATTATTAAATATTAATTGTGTTTTTTAACTGTTGTTAAAATAGTAAATTATATATATATACAAAAATATTTTTTTATATACAAATTTTTATCACTTAAAATAAAAGAAAAAACTGTACTCGCTACTATGCTTTCGCGGACCTACAATCATCCATTAGTTCGGTTAATTATAGGTAGGCAGAAGCGAACGATTTTCTCTGCCTTCTTTGATTAGAGTTTATAAAATCCAAATTTATTTGTAAACTCTTGCCAAACCAAGAAGGGGGAATTTTTTTTATTTAATTTTACTATATTGATTTAAAAATTGTTGAAACCAAATTCGACCACACCGAGCATCGAACCAACGCCTGCTGGAGAAATTCTATTCTTCAACGCCAAGCGTTAGCTCACTTGCCCATTTAGCCATTTTTATTCGAGTGCCTAAAAACATTCTTAAGCAACTGTGGTTAAAATACAATGTGGTGAATAAAAGTGGTATAAATACGGTGAATATTAACAAAACAAACCAAACCAAAAATTATTAAAGCCAATAACAAAGTAATATATATATGCATATATATTACATAAAAACTATTAAATTTGATATAACCAATAAAACACATAATTAATTATAAGTATATAATGTTAAATTAATTATTTTATTTATAATTATTAAATCATTTACTACAAAATAAATTATTTTGTAAATAATAAATAAAAAATAATTATTAATAAAAATTTTATTTTTACAATTATTTTTAAGAATATGTTTATTATTGTTTTATGTTTTTTCAATAATTAATTTAAATTTTTAAAATGAGCTATAAGTATATTATAGCCCATTTTAAAATGGTTTTTTAATTTGTTAAAATAACAAATTATTAATTATAAATTATTATTTGTTTTTATAATCATCATATTAATATTTATTTTCTCCCTTATTTGTTAAGAGAATCTCTATGTAAAATAATGAATTTAGTAGTAAATTTTTTTTAATAATTCTTTAAAATACTTATATGGGCAATTAATTATTAAGTATATTATTTTACAATATGTTAAATGTATATAACAATTCACAAAAAATTTGCAACTCAAGAAAATATATTCCAATACCCTGTAACTATATATAGAAAATATATTTATAATCGAACCTATTTAGTGATTTTCGCCTATTTGTCTCTCTGTAGTTAAAGATATCCGCCTATATGTTTGTTCTCGTAAAATAATTGAAGAAGAAGAATTGTCAGTAAAAATCTGGCACATTGGGATATACGGGCTTCTCTAGAATTTGTTTAAATCAAAGTGATTAGAAATTAATATACTAAAGGTAAATATTATTATTAGAAGCAATAGTATATAAGTGGGCTGGTTTGTTTTAAACTGGTCGTAGAAATTTTTAACTACTTGGGTCTACCAAGTCTACCTATCAGAGGGTAAGAAGTGGTGTGAGCATTCGACTCAAATAAAAAGACCCGATTATAAAAGAAAAAAATTATTTTTAATCAGAACAATGCTTTCTTTCATTCAGGTTAAAAAAATTATCAAAAGTAAAATGTTTCTTATAGACACTCAAATCTTCAACAGTTTTATATCTGAATGAGGTTTGTCACCTCTACTCTGCTTGCATAAAACAAGTTAGATTTACTCAACCAGAGCCTACGGGGAATATACTACAAATATCGACCTCCGGGGAACAGTTTTTCTTCGCTGTCCATATATACATAATCTAACAGCACGCTATCTATCGATGAATTGAACACCCCATATAATTCCAAATTCTGGTACTTACAAATTCACTTACTCTACACCTAAGATTTAAATTGAAAACACTTCAAAATATATGTAAATTCTCTCATGGAATTAGTATTAACTATCAGTTGGTATATTACTGTGTTAGAATGTTAACTTTATAGAAACTAATTATATTAAAATAAGAAATTAAAATTAAATTAATATTAAATTAAAAAATTATATAATATATCTGTCCTCAAAAACGTCCGTGTGAATTGGAATTAAATCTATTGGCTCCTTTATAGAAGCAAAAGTTTAAATTGTTGAAATAACTAGTCTTTTGTTAGATTTAGCGCTCTTTGACTTCTTGCTCTTTTGCACACCTCGAGAAATTCTTTCATGGAAAACTCTTTAAATTCAAGTAAGTGATAATAACTGCTGTAGAAAGGAATTTTGCTGACCTTCTTGTGCTCTTTTGCACACTTCGAGAAATTCTTTCATGGAAAACTCTTTAAATTCAAGTAAGTGATAATAACTGCTGTAGAAAGGAATTTGCTGACCTTCTTGAAAACCTCCTCAGAGACGGTGTCAATAAATTGTAAGATCATTGGAATAATCATTTTAAAATTGAGAGAGATTATAAGGCAAGATAAAGTAACTCTTGCCATAAAACTTTTTGAAAAGTTTGACTTTTGAGTACCAATTACAAATCCTTTTTTTTCCATCCGTTCTGCGAATATGTTAATATCTCATAATGGATTGAAATGAGTTATTAAGATTTGCTAAGCTTCTGGAATACCAGAATATCTCATATTGGAAGTTGAAATCAGAAATTTTTAAACCTTCCTGAAAAACACTACAGATATCGGATTGACCAAACGAAAGATCGTTGAAATAAGTTTATTCAAATTGTGGGAGAGTATATTTAAAAAATTTATTTATTTATTTTAAAGTTAACTAAGAATAAGAAACTGGACTGCTAGATCTTTGAATAATAAAATCATTTTCACAACTTAAAAGCCGATTTTTCCATTCCATTTTCCATTCGATATATTGAATTGTGTTATTCAAATTGATTATAAAATATGTAAGTTTTCGGAATTAATCTATTGTCAATGCTATTTCCCTTTTCTGTCTATATATTTTTTGGTTTTTTTTTTTTAGGATACTTTAAGACTCTTAGGGATTTTTAGATCACCCAATATATCATCCTTATCTTATCCTCCCTATAGTATTGTTCTTGCACTTTTACTCGTGCTACGAATCTTGTATTTAAAATTTTTCCTTTTCCATCTTTTAAAGAAAACATATATATATAAATAAATTGTTTATATAGTTTATATATATCTATAAGTTAAATAGATAAAAATTTATTAATTTTAATTGCTTGTTATGACACTCAACTCAGATTTTCTTATAACTCGGAATTAAGAAATATATATTGTTGTTTAATGAATAGTTCATTCAATTAAAATTATCTTTAATTAACTAATTTCGAAATCTTATATGCATTTCTGAACCACAACACAAATAAATAGAAAAGTAAGAGAGAATGTCTAAACCGTAAAACCGAGTTGTTAACCTTCAGAAGATCGTTTCGAACGCGATGAACAAAAGTTCAACTTGTTCGCTTGTGACATTTTGTGGTGGCACGTTGGATGTGTGGATTGCACGAAGATGCAACTTTTTGCGGTTTGCTTAACAAAAACATGCCACAGAGTTATTTAAACAATCAACAGTACATAAACATGTGCCTCAGCATATTTCAAGTAATAACAATGATGAGTGGAACCTCTGAAAAAATACGTGCTTACATTGTCTATTATTTCGTATACAATCATTTTGAGGCCCAAAAACAGACATTAAAAAATATCTGGAAAACAAATTAGAAAAGGTAAACAAAAAAATTGTCACAAAAATTACTGCAGATAAAATATAATAAAGTGCAGTTTTTAAAACAAATAATAATTTTTCATATAAATGCAGTTCAGTTGCGGTTCGCGATACAAGGGTGTTGAGAACCGCATTTAAGATGAACAATATCTGAACTTTTAACTTCGAAGACGGGAAGTAATTTGTTGTAGTTTACTACTTCTCTAATAATATATTCCCATAGATATATAAAATATATCTAAAATGCTTTTTGAGAATATGGTATACTGGACTACAAGTAGAGCTATGCCATAAAATATATCAGACAAAAGGGACATAAAAAGACACAAACCAGACTGGAAACTCGAATTTATGTAATGTCCCCTCACAGGTAACATTGAATAGATTCAAATGAGAGACACAATAGGGTACTAAGCCAAGTGACTCAATAGCCATAGGGTGCTGGAGTATGTGAAGCAAATCATATAGAGTAGTTTGTGATGTGATTGACCTCACTCATCTCCATTAATAACAATTAAAACGCAATAAAATAATAATGCGATATACCTATTGGGAAGATATATTGACAGAACGCTAATGCCAAAACTGATTATCAAAATTTGGAACCAGTTGTTGAAGACACTCAAAATATTAAATAAGTAGTAAAAACATTAATTGATGCAAACTGGCTGGTAACAACTCATGGCTATTGCTAAGAGTTTAAATTAATCGAATTCGACTATTAATGATTAAAAACCTTGGTTGAAACCCAAAACACGAAATATGGGTTCTTCATGTTTTTGTAGATAGAAACTTCTACATTTTTTGATTTGCCTCTCACACCAAAAGAGAATGATGCATTTTTAAAACGCAACATCACTGCAGACGAGATATGAGCTGCTCACAGAATTGTCAAATGGAACATAGTATGGATTATTGAAAGATGGACTATTACAGGAGTTATAGGAGAAGGAAGAGAAAAGTTTTTAATATAGGAAGATGCAGATATTTAATTATAATCTTTCACTTCACTTAATAAGAAGTATATTAACAAAATACATATCCAATTCTGTTTATTTGAATACGCTACTGTTATCGCTGTATGATGATCGATGCTAAAATTAGAAAATCACTGCCAAAAGAATTTCAATCGTGCTCAGCATTCGATCGCAACAAGTTAAACTTTACGATATGCTAAGCCGTAAATGCCAACTGTCACTTCATCTCGGCGTTCGACTAGTCATGAGCACAGAAATCCTAAGGTTGGTAAAACACGCTCTCGTTCACCATTGCTGCACATTTCCATTGAATTTTTCTAACTTATGGGTGTAGTTTAGTTCCAAGCAAGTTTAGTTCCTTAACTTAATTTATTTAATATTCCATGCAATGTGACTCGATATATACAGCAAGTGAAAATGCCAAGCATTTCGCACTGCTGTGCAAACGCTCTTGGGAATCTTGGAAGTCATTTAATTGATATTTCAGAGACAGCTTGATATTATTTTTTTTGTTTTTATTTTTATTATTCCTATTAAAAAAAATGTCAGAAGTCAATGTAATTGTGTTCCAGTATTTGAAATTATTATGATTTACCATGAAAAACACATTATGGCTTAGTTGAGAAACAAAAAACTAATTGTGGCTTATCTGTGCCGGTAAAGTTGCTCAAGCTGCATTTTCAGGTTATAGATACTATTAATATAGTAATTGTTATTAAATGAGTTGCACTATAAACCCGCTCTAAAGCGGTTTTTGGTAACTCAAACTCAATCAAGTGACTTAAACATAAAAATTATTATTTTATAATTAAGCAATAATATATTTGAGTTCATTATTATCACCTTAAACTTACATATTAAACAACGAAGTAATCTTAATAAGATATGCAAAACTCAAATGCATTAATATGGATTATATTTTAAAGAGAGACTTAAAATCATTGACATTGAAATTATAGTTTAAAAAGATCGATTGAAAGTAATAAATAACACGATAGAGAGTCATAATGTGAAGACCCATATTATTAACTAATGCACTTCATTTGATGCTGTAATGAAGCGCAGCCAATCCGGTTTTGTGTAAAGCTTTACTAAAAAGACCAAGCACTCCCATCTTTTTATGAACGCAAGGATTTTACTCCGCTTTTACTAAGCACACCCCTTGTATTGCATTTTTGAGGTGATATTTTAAAGTGCATTTAAAGCACTTCGAGCATACCAAAATCGAAACGCATACTTATAATGACATAGCAATGTAAAAGAGCATACTCACTTGTTTCATCGTGTATATTGTACGGCCCAGCTCATGCACACCGGCGACTCAACATTTTACGGATCCCTTTCTTTGAGAGTCTTGAACAACTTTACCACTAAATAGCATCTTAAGCTTTGCCAAAAGTTCCAGGTGGTATTTAACACCGAGTTTTTCCCATATATCGTAGCACAATGGGCCTAAGTGAATCTCCAATATAACATATAGAGCATATTGACAGCGTATGTTCAACTGATAGTTAGTCAGTTTAATGATCTCCCCAATTTGCATTATTTTGCTGAGAAACGGCTTTTATATAGAGAATATATTTTTATATAGAGAATATTTACTATAGAATTTAATTTTTTTCAATTTAGGGTAATTAAAATTTATTGATTTAATAAATATTTTTATGTATTGAACCCTTCAACTTAAAATTTACGCTTTTCATTGAAGGTGACATGCTATTCACGTTTATTAATGTGATTGAACATTAATTCATGTGGGACTGGGTACAGGAAGACTATTAGAAAACCAAATAGCAATATTGCTTAACGATCACTAAGGTAGAATTCGCAAATTTCTAGGCGCCCTGGTGCGTCAGCCATATCTTTAAGAAGAGAAATAAAATGCGATTTAAATAATAACATCTGTGCCTATTTCCAAAACAAATTTTTATTAAAATTGTTAAAAGAAGCTGTGTGCTCGACCTAAGTGGACCTTTTATCTAATATTTAAAAAAAAAAAAATAGTAATAAAAAGCAATATGACTCCAATTTGAGAATAACCTTTTAATCCTCTTCCTTCTTTTCAACTTTAAAATTAATTAATTTTATTTTTTAAAGCTCCTATCAATAATTTAATGTTAATATCAATATTTTTCACATAGAAAAATATATTATTCTGCAGAACACATTTTTTCAGAAATTTCAAATATGGAAATCCAACAAAAAACAATCTATCTATTATTATTCATTCCACATAACCATAAAAATTCCATTTGATCGAAAAAATATCTAGTATAATTTATAAGGCATTCGGTGTGTGATGTTTCTCATGTCTCCTTCAATTCTAGTTCTAGCGGTTCTTAGCGGAATTTTTTCTTGTAAACTTAAAGTTCTAAAAACGTTACTGATTATCTTCGAACTATTATTGAATACTATAGTATTCAATTTGGGTCATATGTGATTCCCATACTAATCAGCATAAATAAAAATTTGTTGTAAAAAGTAATGTCTGTTATTTAAAATTAATTTGACATTTGAAAGGTTGAAATTAGCTATTAAGAAAAATTAGTTACAGATATTTTGTTAAATATTATTACTAATATGTAAAGACTGTTAATAATATATGACAAAAATTTTATAAAAAGTTCAGCAACTATGTAAGTTTATTTGTGTGTACATACTCTATTACGAAATAAAGTTTTTGACATGCCTGGTTTTAACACTTTTGTAGATAACAATTATCTTTGTTTCATTGTTTAGAAAATATTATATATTTAATTTAATTATTTGTTTATGTAAGCAATAATATTTTTAGGGTTTTTCCCAAGAGTTCTCACAATACTTTCTTAAATATATTTTTATTTGTTTTAACGTATTTTTGTATACAATTATTATCAATGTGATAAGGATTAGTCGTCCTTAGATGATTCTAGTCATTTCAAACAAAATAAAATAAACTAAATAAAATATTTCACAATTTGTTTATCATATAGTATAAAAGGATATGCTGTATACATCTCGCGTTGATACTAACTTCCAGTGCATTCTAGCAACAGAAAACATCTTCTTAGGATGAGACCCATTCAAATTGTTCAGTTTTTCTTAGTAACAGTTTTAGTGCCGCTGTTGTTCTTATAGGGAATCTTATTGCAAACCTATTGAAATAATTGGCCTTTTCAATTAAAGTTTATATTTTTCTAGCATACTTAGCTCGTGGCATTTCTTCTTTTGCAAAGGCACATTTTTCTCCACGACAATGTGGAGTATATAGTTCTTGTTTCATAAGGTGTTCTTGTAACGGCCAGTGTTTTCCTTCATGAAGATTATATACACCGGAATCTTATTGTCGAATCTAATTATGTTAATTAGAGTCTGAAATATGCCTGGTACAATGGTTACTCTAAAATCCTAAGTTTAAATGCTGATGTTATTTAAAGGACATAAATTTGCATTATAACATTATACTTCAATATAACACTATAAAGAATTCAACGTCTGCAAGTTTTTTAAATTCCTTCATTCCTTCATTATATAGTACCAGACTTAAGTAGTCTACAATTACAGGACGATATATTTCTTTACATACTTTAACATAAGATATGATTTATAATTAATACATGATGATATATAATATTACCTGATGTTATGATAGTATAACATGATGATATGTTTAATCAAATACCCGAATGATATCATTTATTGTTGATCAATCCTCAGAAGTATAGTACGTTAAGTTTTAAAAATGCAATGTAGCGCCAGCATATTCAAAACTTTGTCACAAAAAAATCAAAAAGAATGGTATATGAATATGCTCAAAAATTTTGTTATTATTTGGATTTTATTGTTTGTTAACTATTCCTTAAGTAATAGACCTTTTTCAAAAATTTTTTGTTATATTGGTACACTCTTTCTTGACATATGGTGCAAATTTGAGCGCCATCTGTCAATTAATTTGTTTACAGCAGCTGTTAATGTGAGACTACCTCAAGTGCATTTAACGATTTTTACTATGGAAAATTCTTGTTGTACGCGATTTTTTGACCAAATATGGCACCACTGTCATCTTTCAGGCACCATATTCGCCAGATCTGGATCCATGCGATTTTTTCCTGTTCCCGAAACTCAATTTGCCCCTACGTGGTAAGCGTTTTGAGTCGATTGAATCGGTAAAAGAGAATTCGCTGAAGGAACTAAAAGCCATACCTTCACGGGCCTACGAAAAGTGTATGGCAGATTGGGTTAAGCGTTGGCATATATGTATCGCTTCAGAAGGAGCATATTTTGTGTGTTTTATTTACAAAATCCGAGTACTTTTTGAGCAGGAGGTATATGAATGCTAATTTTGCATATAACTTAATTTAATAATTAATATAACTAAATATTACTAATTAAATTAGTAAACATTACTAATTAAGAAATTTGTATAAACACATGTCACAATTCTATTCACTGACTTTACGGTCTTAAATTACAACTACGACGGTTCATAATCATTAGTAGACAGCACAGATAAGAAAAGCTTTAACCTCTTCCGTAAAATCGCACTCGACAAAAACAATTGTAGGTGTTTTAATCAGCTTAACGAGTTTTAAATGCTTAAAAGCGTATTTCTCATTTACTTAATAATAATTATTTTTGTGACAATAAAACCATTAAATTATGTTTTTGCTTTTGTTTTCATAATATTTTTAGATCTTAACACATTTTCAAGTAAAATAAACTTAACTCATACGCAGTTCTAGTTCAAGTTATTACATCAACCGTGTCAACTATTGTGACAATCGTAGTCAACGACCTTCCAACCGCTACCGCGATTGCTAAATTATTCCCAATTAATTTTTGCAATTTTTTAAATTACTTTTTAATTGAATATTCATGTGATTTTGAATTATTTATCTAGAATTATTTGCTCAGAATTTCGCTTTAGGCAAATCGTTCTAATTTTGTAGGTGACCATAGCCTCAGTTGCCTTTCTCACGCGTATCCGTCTGTATGATTACACTCGTTAATATTATTAGTTATTTCCTTTGGTAACATATCTTAACGACTGAGATGATGTCACATGTTGAAATTTATGTGATGCCTTTTTGCTTTTCTTTGAATAAATTATTTTTAATAATATTTGTGTGGGCATAATTTCTACGTTATTTAGCCCAAGAGCGTGATAAGAATATAAAATGTAACTTGATTTTGTTCACAAAAATTTCTTTAGCCAATTTTTTATAAATTAGTGAGATAATCAAGAGAAAATGTTATATGTTATATTGTAAAACTGTTTTTATTTTTAATTTATGTTGATAAATTTGTAGTTTCAATAATTTAAATTCCCGGTTTTATATAGATAGATATAGCATTGAAGAAATTGATCTACTTCGTTACCAAATGTTGTCTTTAAGTATTTTAAACTTTTAGCTTACAACAAATTTGTTTCAATTTATATGAAATCCAAACCCTTTTACCTATTCATCTACTTAAATCTAAAAAATGTACTACTATAATAGTAGCAGAATAAAATAATATGGTATGGTATTTGGGGGTATCGGGTTAGGCTAAGGTCGCTATGCACTGCGACCAGTTTGATCTATTGTGCAGCCCTTTGTATTTGGATATTTAGTAACTCGAAGAATCGAACCACCTCATTCGGAGGGAGTTTTAAAAGGTGTTCATCCTCTATTTGGCAACTAAAATTTTGTTTCTTCTGTGGCCCAGTGCATCACAGTTAGTAATCAGATGTTCCATAGACGACTCTTCCTCATCACAGTAGAATAAAATAATAATTAATAAAATAAATAATAAAATAATTAAAATAAAATAAACTAAACAAATTATTCATTATACTATAAGTCGATGGACGACAGTCGCTATTTTACTAATATTTATTTATATATTTATTTAAGATTTACATTAAGGAACTGTAAAAATAAAATTTTAAAATGAATAAATATTTAACATAAAAAAATAAAAAATAAATAAAAAATAAAAAAATACATACTAGCAGAATATCTACCAATACTTCACGAATAGATTAGACAGGCTAGCACTAAGTACTATGTAAACACCGCTGAATGCTTAACGAAACTAACTAGAGATATGATTAGAGAGTTTAAAAATGTTTAGCATTTAGGAATACAATTCTTATATTGATTTTTTCGGGTTCTGTGTTATTAGAAAACTATTCTTAGTCGGTAATGTTTATTTTCCGGTGAAATCAGAAACGCAATACCTTAATATTTCCTTTAATACAAGTAGCAAGTAGCGACCCGCTTGTTCTTATAAAACAATTATATGTCAAAAATTTTTGTTTCCCTGAAAATCTATATATTAACTTTAACGTATATTAGCTTTCAATTTCTTCTAAATTCATTAATTTTAAAATACTTAAAATTTTAAAAATAGCTTACTCTATATTTAACTGAAATCAAACTTTAAATCGGCGTCTATAGTGGCTAAACGTCTACACTGGATGACGAAATTATCCATATCCATAACTTTCGGAATCATAAGAACCAAAAGGATTAAGTAATGGGTTTTTGAGTTTCTTCAGGAATATTTCGAATATGTGATTGGTTTCTTCATGAAAAAAAAGTATATACATTAAAGTAGTACTAGTAGTACCATTCAAGTAGCACCAAATATTCGACATTATTTGTATTATAATCGTTTTTCTATCATTTTTAGGATAGTTTTCTCACAAAATAATGTCACATTCGCTAGAAACGAAAACAAAGAAACTAATAAACTTTATTTATTCTTACTCTTCTCCCGGATACAAAAAGCGCCTGTATTATTCGCTAGACTGTAAAACATATGGCGCGCCAGCAACCCCCGCTCAGACACAAAAATAAAAATGTTTAATACGTGTGTGTTGTTCATTCTGCTCTATGATTCTGGGACCAGTCTCATGACTGCTGAAAATAAAACCAAGCTACAAACGTTAATAAATCACTGTCTGTGAAATATACTACAGATATGGTGACCCAGAACGATAACAAACGAATGGTTATAGAGGCTCACAGGCCAAATAAATATATATACAAAAGTGAAAATATGGATGGAGAGGGTATATATTACGTAAATCTTATGATGACAATACGGACATCGCGTTAACCTGAAATCTCTACTAGTGTGACGCAACGGTAGACCTAGAATGACCTGAAGGAAAGCAGTATATCATAAAATTGGTAAATGGTTTAACGAATTAAGGCAAATAGCATGAAACAGAAACTGTTGGAAAACTTTTCTTAAGTCTTTAAGTTCCTAATGGAGTATGGAATAGTAATTCTTCTTAAAACTCTTAAGGGTATTACGGAATTTTATTAATTTTGTGATGTTAGAATTGAACTATGTTTCTCTAACTCTTTTTATATTTAAAAATATAATATTGTAAATTATTTTTAAATAAAATACAACGTTATAAGTAATTAATCAAAATTATTGTATAAAAATAAATACCACTCGTATGTACATAATGGGTACATACGATTTTATGTACTCATACAAAACAAATGCTTCATATTAAATATTAATTTTAAATTAAATAAAAACAAATATTTTGAAAGAAAATTAAATATAAAATTATGTATGCAAATGAGTAAATTTTTACAGTTCACACTACCATGACGGAATCGGTTTATGCAACTCCATTCATTCCGCATCTGTGGTACCCGTATGAGCGCAATTAATTACGCAAAATATGCAAAAATTTCATAAACTTAAAATGTTGAAAATATGTGAACAAATACAATAATCCATACACCAGTCAATAATAATTATACTAAATTGTATTATAGAAATATGTAGATTTTTAAAGTAATTTATTGCAGGAAAACCAATTACTTTCAAATTTCAATAGATACGTAAGCGTGCCCACTTTCAGTCTTTATCGCTATTGTATTTACGAGTAATTAATGAACAATCAGAGCAACTCGAGTATGTTGAACATTTTAAATACAAATGTATCTACATATGAGATATCGCAATTGCAATTCTAATTAAGTGAACTAAAGTATTATTGGAAACTCTTTAATTCGCGATTATATATATTGGCTTATCTGAAATTGACTTGAATCTAATAAAGGGGGGTCTTTAGTTATTTAAATGCAATGTTATTTTTCTATTCATTATGTAAAACATTTCTCAACACCTGCATTTAATTAATTTACTATTGTTTAGAAATTAAATAGTTTTGTTCATTGCTTATTACTCTGTTTTTATTTTTTATATGAAAATAATTACTAATTAATTAATGTATGCTGTCTATAAGTGTGGAAGCCTTATTTTGTTATAAAAATTTAAACCTTTTTCGCCAATCAGCACAAAAAAATTTACAAATAAAATAAGTACAAATATTTTTAATAAAATATACAGTACTTTCTTTTAATTTACATATTTTGTATGTAGGTGGGTTGTCATTAGACTATGTAGAGAGAATAACACAGTGGTTTTATTACCTCCATGCCATAACTACTAGGCTAATGAAAGTGCGACTATAACATCCACGTAATACTCCTCGGTAACACGTTTCTCAGTAAGGTCATATCTCTGCTGAGGGTGTGGCTAGTATAGTCGGGCTAAGCGAGAAAACTCTACACAAATTCCCCAAATCTAAGGTGGAACAGCATATGCCGATGGATGCATGACTAGAGTGTGTCTAGTCACTAATATGTGAACTTGCAGAATTTCAACAAGTGCTTCACTGCGTCACCGGGGCACTGGCATGGAGGATTTTTATAGCAACAGCTACACGGGAGCACGCCTCTCAGTAAGGTCATGTGTCTGCTAAGGGTGTGGCTAGTAGCTAAGGGAGAAAACTATACACAAATCCCCCAAATCTAAGGTGGAACAGCATATGTCGATGAATGAATGACTAAAGTGTATCTAGTCACTAATATGCGAACTTAGGGCGCTCAGGCAAGGCCCCATTTTAACAAATGCTTTACTGCGTCATCGGGGTACTGGCATGGTGGACCGACTTTGCCCTTTACTTTACGTTTTTTATAGCGGGAGCATCTGTATATAGAGATTTATTTTCGAAAGGTTTTCAAAAACTAATTTAAAATTTAGCACATAAATTAGGAAATTCGAATATTAATATTTATGTTTCACCCACTGATTAATGAAATGCGCTTTCAGCCAGAAGTCTTTTACAATCTGATGGATGAGTTCTTCTCAACATGTTTGTTCCTATCAGATTGTTTAAATGGGCTTAAGTCTAACACTAATTCAAGCAAATTTTAGAATTGATCAATATCATTTTTAAGATTTTGATATTCATAACTAATTCTAATTAATAATGAAGTTTTTTGGCCAGTGTTGAAGATGTGGTTAAATGAAAATTTATTTGTATCAGTCATAAGTCTAAAGTAGCCTAAATAAAAATTATTACTTTAATATTAGTTATTAAGTATTTATATAACAAAATATATATTTAAAAAAAAGAAGCTAATTATATCTAATGCAAAATTGTTTGAAAGATTTTGGTGAGGTTACCACCGAGTTCCGTTGCACCTCCTAGTATTGTCACCGCTTTACTAGTCGAATAAATTGTATAAATATATTGTTTTTGATAAGAAACAAAAATATCAAGTATGTATATATTATAGCTTAAAAATCTACACGGTTTATACAGCTCTCTATTGATAAGACAATGTCTTTTATTATCTTTTATAAATAAATTACATTTTTCAAATTTTTCTTATACAAAATGATACAATTTAATAAAATATACTTTTAAATGCTCCCATAAACAGCAAGTATGCGGAAATCTAAACCTACATTGTGGCGATCTTGACCTTGCTTTATATCTGATATTCGAATAAATAACAATTTGGCTTTCTCTTTCTGCATTTCAACTCCGCTCTACCCGCAATTATGTTATGAAACAATTCGAACCGTAATTATAATTATTTCTTTATTAAGCAGTAAACAATATTTTTTTATGAATGCTTTTAAGAATTCATATATAATTAAAATTCAACATATTAAATTATAAACCAATGACTCCACCCATGTTCATGGTAATTGTGGAACTGACCCCTTGTGGTCAACAATATCTAATACTGCTAACCTACTGCATACCGTAAGTGTTGCATTTGACTAATAAAAAATCCACTTACGAGTATATGAATATGCCTTATAAAACTAAGTAATTATAGACTACATTTTTAAGAAAATTGACTGATTTAAATATTCTACTAAATGCAAAAGAGTACACATCATTTTTTTCTTAATGTTTCACATAAATTTTAATTATTTAAAAATGTTTTTTTTATTGTTTAAATTATAACAATAAATTAATAAATACCCTTGAAGACGTTAGAAACGCAACCATTCGACCATTGAACAAAATAGCCTCAAAAATAAACGCAATTAAAATTAATCAATTAGAACCATTCCATTTATAATTAATTTAATTTAAAATTAAAAGTTTTTTAAAAGTTTTTAAAAATATATATATTCATATATATCTTTATTTTCAGATGTGAAAAAATAACAAGAACAACAACAATACTTAAATACAAATTTATATTGAAAGAATAGATGAAACATTAACGAATATAGAAACCAAATTTGATCCACCTATCATAAACTATCTCAACTGTTATCAAGAAGTATAAATATGCACATATAAAAAATAAAGTTATAAATCTCTACAACTTAAGGTTCACCTAAATAAATTGAGTATTTCGGAAACTCAGACCTGTCAATACTGTTAAATAGACATTATATATTTGGAATATATTCTATGCGAATACTGAACTCTTAGTAAACAACGCTTTCACCATACATATGACTTTATTGTGGCTCTATATTGGTACTATCTACAACAATAAACCACGAACTGAACTACATAAAACTATTAAAAATACTAAAGATATTCATATCAGATTAAGTACGGAACGCTCTACACATCTTGTCTTCAATAATCTGTTATTAACCTATATTAAAAAAAATATATATCTCTAATTTTCAATTACTTCGAGTGTCATTAACACTACTAAAAAACATGATTTTAGTCCTTTCAAAACTAAAAATAAATTCTTCAAGTTATATAAGATACATTGACATATACCTACATGGCCTATCTATAAATATACTCAAAGCCATAGCCATATACATAAGTAAAAGTACTATCAAATAAAATAAAATATATTCTACATTATATTAATTCCCCCGCTCCTAATGTTATTACACCATATTATTAATGTGAAAGAAAAACATATGAAATTAGATATTAATAAAAAAAAAATATTTAACATTTTTAAATTAATATAACATGTTTCTGTAAAATTTAAATCTTTTCAACCTCTTCACATAAATTTCGCTTAATAACTGTGTAAAATTGTTTTTACAACTTATGTTGTTATAAGAGCAATAAAGAATCAATATAATTTCGTTTCTATAGAATAATTTAAATTTTACTTTATAATTCTCATTGACTTTAAAACTTAGTATACTTATAGGGTTTCATTTTCATGTGCGATTTTCAGAAGGTTTACTTCAGCAGCATTGCGCTTCATTATTATGTGTATGCTTAAGAATTAAGAAGGCCTTTAGTAGAGGATTTACTTCTAAGCCGCTGGATATACTTTTTTGTGTGTGCTTGCCTGAAATTTAAAAAAACAGTTTTATAAGTCGAGTACATCTCCATCATATGTACTCAAATTTTTCTCCTTGTAACAGTTGGTGGAATCTAAAATAATTTACGCGGCATTTGATATAATAACTGGATAAAATCTCAATTATAGTAATATCCTGTTAGTCAGAAAACGTTGGACTGAGTTCAATTAAACTGAAACTAAAATAATTGATTGTTTTTGGTTCAAAACGACATTTCTTTATTTAATAATTTTAATTTATAATTCTCATTAAGTTTTAAAATCAGTATATTTATAAAGTTTCATTTTCACATGCAGTTTTGTGAAGGTTTACTTCAGCAGCTTCGTGCTGCGCTGTTGTGTTTATGCTAAAGTATAAAAAAGGCATTTAATTACATTATATTGCCGCTGAATATATGGTTTTTTTTGTGTGTGCGTGCTTGGAATTTAAAAACCAATAATCCGAGTACATCTGCCCCACATATTCTCAAAATTTTTGCTTGTAAGAGTTGGTGGAATCTAAAATAATTTACACGGCATTTAATATTATAACCGGATAAAATCTCAGCTGTGGTAGAATCATGTCAGTCAGAAAACATTGTTGAACTGAGTTTAAATTAAACTGAAACTAAAATAATATATTGTTTTTGGCTTAAAACGATATTTCTCTATTCAATAATTTTAATTTATAATTCTCATTAAGTTTTAAATTCAGTATATATATAAAGTACATTTTTGAGAAAGTATATTTCAGTAGCTCCGTGCCGCTTATACATATACTTGAGAATGCAGAACGTATTTTTGAATAAAATAAATTTTTATAAAAGACGGATATATATACGTTTGAAAATATTTCCTCGTTAACAGTTCGTACAACTAAAAATAATCTGGTGATAGGAACGACTAAAACCGCACGATCTTTTTAATCTTGGCTCATTTTGTGCACATCATTTAACATTTTTACCGATTGTTTTCAAGTTGTGGCACTAAACCAGATTTCAATCTTTTCAAGCATAAAACAGTTTACAAAATGGTGAGTTGTTAGTAGTATTATTACTATCTCGAAGTTTCAATCGATGATTTTTGAGCATCAATCTTTGATTTACTTAACGCACCTTTTTCATGTCCAAGCTCAAATAGGAATTTGAATCCTAATATGTTATGATTCTGTTCCATTAAAATGGCAACTTTCTTCAATTGAACGCAGGTTAGGTTCAATATTACTATCTAATCAACTTTCTTGATTTCTACCTCACCCTACATCGTTCTCCCTATTTCATTTTAGTGTACATAATAACCACAACAATTCATTTATAGAATAAATTTTTGAAATATATACTTATAAGCACGGTTGGCACTTGAAAATTTTTTTCTGTACCAAAATTGGTTTAAAAAGATACCATTTCTGTAAAAAAGGGTCCAAAATTTTTTTGAACCTTTTTATTTTTTCGTTCTGTGTTTTTCATAGTGTTATAAATGAACAAAATATAAAATAGTGCTAAGTTGCATTTATAAAAAAAATTAATTGGAAATATCCACAATAAAGTTGGGTCGTCAAAAATGTACCATTTTTTGAACATGAGTACCAAACGGAAAAAAAAGTACCAATTTTGATACTAAAGTACCATAAGTGACAACCGTGCTTATAAGTATATAATTTAGTAACAACTTATTTATAAAAAAAAATTCTGAAATGTATATGCATTTCTAAAGCTCAGTCAAAACTTATTATTTTTATTATTCCTATTAAATCAAGTGTAAGTATTCATAAATCTATAAGTATATTTTAGTAACTTTTTACTACTTGCACTTTAATTTTATTATTGTTTTTTTTTTTTTATTATTTTGTATATAAAATTTTATTTTAAATTACTCATATTTTTATCTTTTTTGTCTTATATTACCAGTTTCATTATGAAACAAGCAAGTTTTACGGGTTAAGCCACTATGTACCGCTTTTGAAGAACAAAATGCTTTTGTCTTCTTATACAATCGGGCCATTCGTGTACTAAGACTATTGTGAGGGTGTTACAGGCAACACCTTACTTGCATTTATCATAAAATATATTTATCTATTATGTAAAATATACAAAGTTAAAGATATAAAATCAATATTCGTGCAAAAATATTTCAAAAGTCCTTGAAATGTTCTAAGTCATTAATTGAAATATTTCCTATGGCCGGTTTGTGGCATTGCTCTTTATTCATAAATTATAGCCAAAGGTGATATAATCAGTCATTCAACAGTCTTGTATGAGTTGAGCGATTAGCGATACTAATCGAAAATTAATTTATAACACACAAAGACTCTCATATGAGTATTCTCTATAGAATAAATTTTTTTTCTTGTTTTCGCAATTGCAATTTAAAATTAAAAATAATTAAAAAATCTTGCTAAAAGCAAATTACTATTTTATTCTAGAAGTAAGTAATTTGCTTTGTGTTCTGTAAATCTATAATTAATTCAAAAATGTATCTTTATAGCATTACTTCACACAAAATGTTTATATAAAATTTTTTAAGTATATATTTACATATTTTATATATGCAAGGATGTTATATGTATGGTTTCAAAAAAAAAAAATGTATATGAGTTTAAGTTTCTGACTGTGACTACTTATCTTTTTTCCATTAAAATTAATGGAATTCAACTCAGCTGCTTCACATACTTAATTATATACTTTTTTATTTTTTTGAAGTATATATTTTCAATGGAGACAAAAGTTAAAAAATAACAATTTTTAAGGGTTTTCTTTGTTGCAGTTGCAGTAAGTGCAGTTTTTGCTTGGTTTGGCAATGGAATGCTTGACTATGGATTTTCAATTTAACTTGTTTCAGTCCACAATACCGGCATTATCATAATTTTGTATCTAGCTTGGTAGCACCTTTACTTAAAAATCGTTTACCTGAAATCGTTGACTCGTGAGAGACAGACATACAAATTTGTAATGATGTGTGGTTAAAGCAGTTGCAAAACAAGATATTTCAAGGATTTCAGGATGTGTCAATTGGTATATAAATTTAATAAAATAATATTTTAATGATGCCTTAAAAAATACACAAAAAAGGCATATCATTGTTAAAAATATATGAAATATTTAAGCTAGCCTCAAGAAAGGTATATAACATATTTGTAGAAATTTAAACTTAAAGTGAACAGGTAGAATATATATACAGTCAAACTTCCATAACTCGAAGTACAATTCTGCAAAGGTTGGACTTTTTTATTTTTGAAAGAAACTTGAATCAAATTTTAAGATATTTATTTATTTGCAATCAAACAAAGCACAGAAGTTATAGTGAAGTATAATATTCAGAAATTAGGGATTGGGTCTTCAATTTTTTTCTTATTTTCAGTAAAAAGAGATTCCACTTTATTCTTACTCTTATCACTATTAGTTGTAGTATCATTCGTTTGCAAATATAAATTCAGAATTTTAAATGAATCTTCTACTTCATTCTTAGAAGGCTGATAAACAATTATATCCACCGAGCCCTCATCATCACTTTCCGTTGCGCTTAGAATTGGATCTAGCAATTTAGAGCTATATAGTACTTAATAATATCGTCATCTGTAGAAAAGTTTAATGTACAAATTACATTGTCAAGGTCAATATAATAATTAAAAGTAGCATTGGAAGTTATTTTATTTACTTTAAACCACGTTGCCAACGACTGGCATTTGCACAAAGAAGCAACATACGAAAAAAAAAATTAAACCTTTGGTTTGGAAAAATGGACTTCCCCTAACAGCAAAATGCATTTTTACTTAAAACAAAAATTCGACTTATAGAATGCAATTTCCCATATTCCTGTCGGCACGGAACAACATTTTTGTTCGAGATATAGAGAAATTAGAGTTATAGAAGTTCGAGATCTGCGAACAGGTACTAATCGATGGGCATTAAATCTAGTAGATACGATGTGGAAGCAATTATAAGTATGATACGTACTATTTGGCTGTGGTAGCCAACAATTTATTACACAGTGCATTGTCGTGGTGAAAGAGGACATTTTCATATGGGGCTGTTATTGCGCGTTTTCGTACTTTTAATGCACCAGTAGCAACATGTATATATCGCTATAATTGGTTAGGCGATTTTAGAGGTAGTCAATGAACAAATTTCTAACTGCATCACAAAATACGGACACCATAACCTTACCAGCTAACATATCTATTGAGTTTTTCGCCGTATTGGGCAAGGTTTGTCAGTTGCTGTTCACTCAGTTGACTGTCGATTTGACTCTGAAGTGTAGTGATGCATGAAAATTTTGTTTATTGTTTTTGAATGAAAGTTGAATCCATCTACTAGATTAGATAGCTCTGTTATCAGTAGAACTTACCAACTATTTATATGCTGCTAAAACGGCTTAAGCCAGTTTCGTCTCAACATTTTTCATTTTCGTTCCTAACTTTGCTACTTTTTTTGCGAGGCTTTATATCATTTTGACATTCAAGTAATAATTTCAAATTAGTGAAAAAAAAAAATTCAATATAAATTTTATTTACTATATCATTTTTGATTAAACTGAAAAAAATTCAAATTGGAGTGAGAGATACACATAGCTACATATCCGTATATATATTTTTATGATAACTGCAAACTGTTGCGATTTGCACATGAAACCAAAAATGGAGCTCATTTCGTGTTTAAAGTTCTTTTATTCAGTTTTTTTTATTTTTTTTTATTTTTATCTTTTTAAGTTGTTTGTTTAGGTTGTGACTGTTGAATGCAGATCAAATTACCTAAATAAAAATGCAAACCGCACAAATTTCGTTACGCCATGGAAAGGCTTAACGCCAAGCAAATGCACAACATAAAAAATATAAGAAAAAAATGTTCTATTACTTAATATGCACATGAGGCGGCTAACAGATAAAAAATTAAAAAATAGGTAAAAAAAGACCAACTTAGCTAGACTTAGCCAGTTTTGCTGACGGACTGACTAACTGACTGAATTGGAAAGGCAGTAAACCGTATTTAACGTGAATAAAAAATCATCGAAATAAAAACGATAAAACCAGAGCAACTGTATCTGCTGGTTTTGTAGATAAGCCACTGAGGAAATTGTTCGTTAGTTTGTTGAATGCAAATACTGCGGCTAAGTTGGACCGCATGTAATTTATTTTAACACAAATGTCTTATAATCTTGGTTATACAACCATTTGCGCCCTATAGTTGGCATTTTACAGTGAACATCATACATCTTAAATACTTCGCGGTTCATGCTGATGTCTTATGCTGCTGCATTTCTTTCACCCACGCCCGGGTGCATTTTACCCAAGGCATAAGAAGTGCAATTGTATATCGGATTCCGTAGTATCGTTAATGCCGTTTCTGCAATCGCTTCTGCACAGTTATGTGTAACTCCAGTTCACCATTGTGTGGGTTGAGCTCTTGTGGTTGGTGTGGTTGGTGTGGTTATGTATTATGTGACTCAAGTTTAATTACATTCTGACTGACTTGTTATTGTTTAAGAATTCTTTACTAAACAATTTCACATAGTTTTATCTGTTTTTTATGGTCGTAAAGAGTAAAAATCTAGATTATAACGATCAGTACTGGCGGTGCCTTTTAATTAAATGTGAATGTGAAACGTGATTTGTTTGTAGAAACACTGGGTTCATATTAGGCCATACAATGAATTTAAGCACCGCAGTAAAGTATGAAATTTACATGAAGTTTTGACATTAAAAAAATTTTAAAAGTCATATAATAGTATTTTATATGCCATTGGAGCTATAAGAGGTTTTAAGACATCCCTTATTGCACTAAATTTAAGTTATTACTTATGTGTACTTATAAGACCTATAAAGTTATGCTAGTAAAGTGTTTCCAATATTTTTATGGTTAAAAAAATTACAACTGATACATATAATTATTCATATATTTAAAGCCCAAAAAAAAAAAAAACAAATGTAAATGTATTTAAAATGTAGTTAAAATAGTATTTTGCCATAGGCGGTATACTAAAAATGGATGCACTAATATTAATCAGTAATTATTTTAGGAATAACATAGTAGTTTAATAGTACTGCAGGTCAAATATTAGTCTATTTTTCTGTTTACACTTTTAATAAAAGTTTATATTTTGAACATTAAATATAAGCTCTAAAACATTATGACTGTCAAGAGCTAAATTAAGTTATCTGTACTTATTAGATCTTAATACATTGAAAGGTAATCATCTGAGTGAACATAGTAACTTATATGGATTGAAGTTGTCTTTAAAATCTCAGAATTTAGCTTTTTAAAATTCAATGCGACTTTTTAGAGTATTAAATTTTTTATTTAAAATAAAATTTTATTCAAGTAACAGAAGAAAAATTTCTATCTAGCGCATAATTAAAAAAAAAATAAACAAAATCACGTTTAGTTATTATAAGCTGAAGAATATCTCATGTGTTGTTCGCGTTTCTTTGGAAAAGATGTTGCGATTTTCATGTCAATGATTGTGGGTATTACCTGAATCGTGTGGGATCACAATGTGCTAATTTGGCTCAAGTGTTTTGAGTGCTTAACTGTATACTTGATGTTATTAAGTTTTTTTGAATTTGTTTAGAATTTTCGATATTACTGCCTTAAGTTGAAACTATGAATTTGGGAATATATAACTACAGGAATATCATTTATTCGTGAAGAAAAATTTTCTAAATACATCAACACTCTATTATTTTGTTGTTGCGGATCTTGAACAGCAAAATATTACATATCGAGAAGTCTAGTTTGCATTTGATGATTACTATGGGCAATAGATGTCTTCAAATGGAAGTACTGATATTCACATTAATTTGCGCCTTTTAAAGCTAACCTTGCATTTGGTTGTTGATTGTTACTGTAGATCACTAAACTGTCACAAATATGTGTCATTGTTCGCTGACAAATTTATGTGACAGTACAGGATCTTGTTGAACCTTCGTTCAACATTAGTTTGTAAAGATGTAGCATTTAATTTTAACACTTATTTTAACACTTATCGCACTTATTAAATTTTTAACTGTATTGGGTATTGCTTTCCATTTGAGACTTAACTTTCGGAACCATTACTGTTCTTGTTGTAGTTTCTTTACTATTAACTACCATTAACATATAGTGTTCTTCAGAGCTACCAATTTTATTATAACATGTTATAGTTCTAAGCATATAAGTTTTATTATATATACCCATTTATTGTTTACCGCTAAAATATATCACTGTTCTATTACCACGCTTAAATTATGTTATGGATGTAAATACTTTTGGAATATATAAATAACAAAAACAGCTGTCATTGAGCTATTTATGGCAGTTGGTTGTATCTCAATAGGACCATTTTGTAAAATAACGTTATTGTAATTCGGTAAGTACAAGTATTTCATGTTTAAAGAACAAAAAGGAAAAATTTAAAGTTAATATAAACGGTTCAAATAGGAATGAGATAAGTTAATTTCCATCATTCGTTTTGTAATCAATTATAAATAAAATAGTTTTTAACAAATTTTTATGTAATTTTATCGAATTTGGTTTATATGGGTACCTATATAGTTTAATATCAAAACCAATAAAAACTATAGATGATGGTCTATAGTGTTATCAATATCATTAATATTTAAAACAATAACAGAACTGTTACGACTGAACTATTTTCCATATGTGTATAATTTATATACGATACTTTTAGTTAGATAGATGAATATATAGATAGATATATAGATAGATACATAGCTGAATATATAGCTGGATATATAGATAGATATATAGATAGATTTATATAGATAGATAAGAAAGCTATATAGCTATGTGGTTAGAAAATTGTATAGATAGTTTAGTTTTATATATAGTTTTGTACACGTCAGCAACCTATGTAGTATGCACGAAAAAGATGACATTGTGCACTCTGTGGGTCGATTACTTAACCTGAATGCTACGCTGTATTGAATGAAAAAGACTGACTCGAACTCGGTAGAATTTCTAAAGTAAAGTTTGCAATATAGACGTAAAATGTATACATATATTCTGATGAGTAATTCTTTAAACGCTAACTAGAGAGTAAAGCACTTACTACCAACTTATTATAATAGAAATAAAATTTAATGCTGATACTTTACAATATCATAAAAGTAGTTTTTCTATAAAATAACATAAATTTATCTTACAATCACTTAAATCAAAGATTGTCTACTTTCAAATCAATAAAAATATTTAAATGTGTTAAATGTTTTTCATTATCCATGAGATACATATTTCAACATTTAATACAATTTATTGTAATCAATAATAATTAAGTTTAACATAAACAGATCAGTAACATTTTTAATTAAATATTTAATTCAATATTTGAATATTCAAAGCAAGCTCTAATTTTTAATTACGAAACTATCAACTGTAACGGATTTATGGAAAAACTCAATCAGTTCCAACCAAAAGGTATTCATTAATGAGCAAGTGATTGATTTCCAGCTGAATTCATGACATAATTATTTATGAGTGATTGTCAATGAACGGCTTGTGGAGATTGTCCATATGAGTATACGAGTAATTCGCATGTGCCACAAGTGTGGCTTGAAGTGTTTTATGGCTTATAATAAAATTTGTGCTCACATAATCGCACCATCAAGTACTCTTTAGATTGTGATTTCTTTTCATAACACTTTATATATGTTTACAGGGTGCTTAGATATGTGTTATAACATCTGTAAAACAAGTTTATAGAATAATTAAAATTTCTACATTCTACATTCCCACAAATTTTATATTTAGATATTTTATGATTTATTATGAGTGGAATTACTACAACCACTAATGAAACACCCTGTTTCAAGTTTTACATAACAAAAAATAAAGTCAATAAATCTTTTTTAGCTAAGTCTATTGAATTTGTATTGTTATTACTTTTTATATATTTGTTTTTATTTTATTATACAATATTCCTTTTTCCTTTATTGTTGCTCCAGGGTATATGAAATCAATTGTAACAAAAATATTAAAAACAGAATAGAAAAAACTTTATGAAAATAAATCGATTTACTCTATAACAATGGCCAAATCAATTTGGTACTTGGATGCAGAGATCCAGTTATGTTTCGATGATTTATTATGGAAATTATTTATATCTATTAAAAATATCTGCATATCTACTAATATCTACCATAAGTTTGACAAATTTTAGAAATCCTAAGATATTAATTTTTTATTTTTTTACATTAATATTTCATTAATAAAGTTTCTATAATTTATATAAAATTTAAAATAAAATAAAAATATAAAATATTTGAAATTAGTAATATTCTTAGGTTTTTTCTTACTTCAGAATTTGTAAAAGCTTACGAAGTTAACTAATATACAGTGATTTAACATTGCAATATAAATTTCATGAAGTTATATGGCTGCTTGCCCATCATAAAAAATACTAATTTATGCATCCATGGGAAGGGTTTCATTACTAAAGAACTCAATTAATTCCTTATGCTTTGATTTATAATGTTCGTTTTTAGCATTTGACTCATTGTTTTCCCAAACGTTCCTTTACAATATAACAGTTAGTTTTTATCAATATTCATCACTATTAAACATTTGATTCATCCATCAAATGAAAATGCGGTTAGAGAGGAAACACTACCTTCTTCGTTATATATCTATATATTTCTTACTTCTTTTCTCATATTCATACTGATAACCCCACCATATTCATCTATAAACCCTATATCTTTAAAGATGTCATAAAGCACTAAGAAACCCCGTCGGTTACACTAAATCTATTGCACTTCAGCAGAATGTGAATTATTATATTCTTAATAATAACATCATTTTTATAAAATCAGTGGAGGCATTGTTTCTACCTCAATTTCTGTTTCGTAAGATATAGTAACAACTCTGTTAAATGTTCAAGAAACAGTCCTTCCCTTATACAAGAAGTAGGTGCTCAATTTAATCAATTTTTTATACTTGCAAATTAAAAAACGGAATGTTAAAAATTTCGAGAACAATATTTCTCAACTTTTCTTGTAGTACACCCCTCTTAAGACTTAAAAAAATTCCAATATCAATTCAGTAATCAAAGTATCAAATATTTATACCTTTTCAAACGATGAAATAGAACTATCGGGTGTTTTTTTAGATGCATGAAAACTTAAAATGATAATACGAGACAGAAATATTGTGGAATAAAATTTTTTTCAGAATTTCATTCATAGAAATGAGCTTCATCACTAAACACTATTCTGCTCTATGAACTTCGAGAACGGATTTATTTTTTTCAATGATTCATGATGAATTGCCAAGCATAATTAAATAGAAATGGCAACACAGTTTGACATTCTCAGCTTTCAAACTCTTATCAATATCGATAGTTCTCACGTAACTAAAAAGATATATCCTTCACCATTCCCATACCATACCATCATGCTTGTGAACAAATTTTCCCTTTTTAACGTCCACGACAATACCATTTCGAATTATAAAATTAGCAATATCAATTTAAATGTAATTTCAAATTTCTCTTCTTACCAATCAAATTGATCGACATTATTTTTACTGTATCTTTGGCAAATGATATCGGATTTTTACAAACATAGGCTTGCAATTATCTTAAGATCATGTTTTTAAAAATTGCATGGACTTCAAATTTACTTTAAATATATAGTTTCTTGGTAACTTTTATACATAATGATCCATAAGATCATGCTTTGCTATATGCTTTCTTAAGAAAGAAAAACCAACCCGCTTTAATATACGTAAATCTGAAGTAATATGAATATTGAGCAACTTTCTTCAGTTTATTGTCATATTACGTTATCATACAAACCTCAATAAGTCGTATGATACCACTCCATAACTTTAAAGAAGCAAAGGATGTTTTTCAACGTAATGTGTTGTAATTGACTTGATTTAAAGTAATTTAAAAATAATTTAAATCATGTATTATATAAAAACAAAATGACGGACATGGGCGTGCACAGGTCCATAATATGATATTATTTGATCATTTAGAGGGGTTTTGAATAACAAAGAAAGAAATAAAGGACAAACACAAAAATTTATTTTAATTTTATTGAAGTTTGGCTGACCATACAACACTGTTTCGAGTATTGCCAAGTACTCTTCATCAGTGGTCTTTGAAAATAATCGAATTTTATTTAATTAGTTTATAGTCCGTATATAATTTGTTTGGACTGCTAGTGCCAGGCTTAGAACTCGGGCCTGTCAAATTAGAAGCGATGACTAAAGAAAGTCTAGCTTTACAGCAACACGAATACTTTATTCATTATTTGATCATATGATATTTTTAAAATATATATTTATATCATATCAGTATATCAGCTCCCCTACCCCCCTAATTTCGGCACTGGGTTCGCCCATGATGACGGATATAAAAAAATGTACATTACATACTCAAAGATATGTGATAAAAATGTATTATATGTAATTTTTTCAATATTCACTATAATTTAATTTAAATTTACTTCTATATATTGTATTAAAGACTAACCATAGTATTCTACAAAAAATCAAACTGAACTCTTATTCATTAATTTAATTAAAAACCTTAGAATTTATTTATAAAACGACATCAGGCGGAAATGATTATTATTTTTAGGTATACAATTTTTAATTCCTCTTATCTTGTATCTCAAATTACACGAAATCACCGCAATTCTATGACTTCACATACGCTGAAATATATAGAAAAAAGACACCATAACGTCGAAAAAGCCCTTGAATATGACGCGGCGAAACGGTGCAATTTTCGGCTTCATTGTTTTTGACCAGACTCGACCAAACCGCTTCTTGTAAAGTTTATTTACTTTTATTTTGTATGGAACATCATTTAAATTTTTAAATTTTTTCAACGTTTTTATTGGTATTCTTCAATTTTGTGGCCTAAAGCAACTGCAGCTTGCGAACGTATGTTAACCATCTCTTACAGCGGAAATTCTGCGGTTTAAGCACTTAAACGTTTAACCTGCCATGAAACTGAATAAGTGTTGCCATTCAAGCCTGCAATTTTTGCTTGATTGTGATTATAGGTCAAGGATTTTGCTGTATCTTGTTTCACATACCTCATTCCATATTTAAACACAGCGAATAAACATATTAGTGGGTAGGATGGGCCTGATCGAATATATGTTAAACCAATTTTCGTTTTATTACTGCACACTTGAACATTGATTGATGGATTAAAGAGGAAGTTTAATTAAAGTTAAGTGCCTTGAGTAATTTTATATCATCTTACATATGGCAAATATATTATTACAATTTTATTAATAAAAAAACTTTAGTAATCAAAATAGTATTCAAACTTAGTTTTTTATTATTTAAATCTAGTGCAAAGCAATAAAAATAATAATAAAATTAATTGATAGTTAAAATAACAATATTTAAATTTTATTTATTATCATTAAAATGTAATTTAAAAGTATTTATCAACAATAATTTATATTTTTATTGCATAATTCCATTTAACCATTTTATAAATTAAATAATTTAAAATATATTATGAAAAAAATATTTTATTAATCAATACATAATCATCAATTCATACTAAATTAAATTGAATATAAGTGCGGCGTCGTCATTATTAAGGGTTACATTTTAGTTTGTGGGAACCAAAAAATTGTATTTTATTTTATATACGGTCTCTATCAGATCGGATTAGTTTGGTTCTAAAAAATTCTTAAAAGGTTTGTTCATTTATTTATTAATTATTGTTTTACGATACTTAGTGTAGATCTGTTATTTTAGTTAGTACTATCGAACACTTTTACTCCGTTCTCTGTGTATTTTCCTCTGGAGTGCAATTGGAATTCTTATTTTATAATTAGTTACTATATTTTTTTAAATAAGAATTTTCATTCTGAGTCGTAAAACATTTCAAACATGGAATTAATTTTTAGTAACATTTTTTAATCTCATTTCAATTTTCCCTTTAGTACATCTGTCGAAGCCTCTTGATTGGCATGATTTCCTAACACTATTAACTTCAATTCGTGGTATAATCAAAACTAGTACGGAGCCAAATCGAGTGAATACAGTAGATTATCGATAAGAACAATGTTTTTTCAGGTTCACAATTCACTAACCATGATGGCTGCTTTAGATCGAAAGAACTCTCTGGATTCCATACTTCAATCGAACTCATCGAGTTCTAGTACTGACCGTTCACTATCTCATCATCTTATTATCTGTGGCAAATTTATTGCGAACAGTTTCCTTTGAATTGAATAAAACGCAGCTAAAATGGAATGGGATTCAGCCACCCTCACAGCCACAGCCACCTTCACATGAATTCTTTATTTCTCTTCTATTATGTTAAGGCTAGTTGAGTCAGTGCACTTCAGCACTTTTACTCTTTCTTAACTGTGAAGTTACTTCATAATCCCTCTCTACGCTTTGACTGGATTATTGTTTATCACTTCATCAGACTAAACAATAATTGACCTCAGATCTGCATACCTCTCCGGAGAGCCTGTAACTATACTGAAATTCGATAACGTTGTGTTGGTAACGCCGTCAGTTTTTGTAAAAAATTTCAGGGCCCTAAGTCCCTAAGGGTGATATTCATCCTAATGTACCATGGTATCTTGAAAAGTCTTTTCAGAGCCTAGCTTTGTGCGATTTCTAGCTAACAAATACTAGTGTTTGAGGCTTTGCTAATTTATTTTTCTTTTTTTTTCAACTAAACTTTTAATCTACATTTTTAAAACAAAAGCTTCCACATTTAGACTTCGGTTTTTATAAATGTAGCTAATAAATGTGGCTTTCTAAGTTTTTATTGCGAGTTCAAATCTCAATACCTGTAAGCCTTGATTTGATCAAATTCTCTACTATAGTAGAGATGCACTTAGCTTCATAATTACAATGGCACATTAAAACAAAATTAAATTTTAAAAGGTGTTTTCGTCTTGAAAAAAAAATGAATACTAAAATCATTAGCTGACCTACAGCGCACTTTTGACCTGGCACATTGAGCGTCGGAAAAACCAAATCCACGGCTTTTTATACTAAAAGAATATGAAAATGAAGTCAAGATTAAAGCAAGAAATCAACAATAGACGCTAGACAACCTTCTTTGAGAAATATTAAGGCGCGTTGGTAAAAACAAAAAGTACAGACAGAATTAGGTAAAACATTTGAAACTAAAACTAAAAATATGAATGAAATCGTGTCTAAGTTTGCTCTATAGCCTTAAGTCACATTACAGTACAAAACGCGTCACGGCGTTGATAAACTTGTTGGTCTCCCGTTAGGCGCAAGGAGTGCCTCTCTATGCATCCCGAGTATGCGCGGAGTAATGTGAGTAAATCTTTCATGAAACATTTACCCAACATCACTTGGCCAAAAAAAAAAAACTTATATACGAAATTCAATATAACAATTGTTGACTAAGTCTTTGATAATGCTGCTTTGCTACTCGTACCTTTGCGTGGCGCCATTGGATGCATGCTGTGCTGTAGAAGTCATATTTGCTACTTTTATAGAGTGCTTATTTATACTTTTATTGTGTTTATGTAGATAAATATAATAGAAACCCACATTTATACACGTATTGACGTTTATGATCGCAAATTTATTTTGGCAAACAATTTTGTCATGTAACGAACGTAGTTTTGCTGTCGTGGGTGAATGGGTGAATGTCTTTGCCCATAAGTCATTCCTCAAATATTTCGTCTCATATACCAATTTATTTTTACAACAAACTCTGATTCATTTCAATGTTCCATTTTTCTTAACGTCTTTTATTTGTTCATTTATTGACCTTTATTTCAAAGTAAGTATAGTACGTTCGGAAATTGAGTCTTTTGTATAATGAACCCACTTTTTCTGGTTTGTTTAAATTTCAAAATATTGATTTGGTCTCATAATTACAAAATAACTCATATTATTTGCTCGTTTTTTGTTCGTAAGTCTGCAATCTCAATGGAATTTTATTTCTTATTGTCTTTATATACCCATCTATAGATATTATGCTTCTATATCATTATTTCAATATCTGTTGCTGCATGATTCATGCCATGCACAGATGTTTCCTCCTACTGTTCGCCGAAATGCTGTTTATGGATTGACTTCTGAGTTGCATTCGGTATGCGTCAAAAGTTATTTCCTTGATATGCACGAGTAATGCACCAAAATGCAGTCATTGTTCCCATTTATTTGTGGTTTGCGTGGATCAAAGGGAATTTACGGTTTTAGGTTGGGTAACTTGCGAAACTTAGGCTGTTAAAGGTGTTAAATATTTTTAATAAATTGGAAAAAAATATTTTTAATAAATAAAAAAAAATCATGTACTCATGTTTTCCATAGAAGTTTAACTCAAGTCTTACTTAACGACTGCTGTTATATCATTAAATTCGCAATATTTACAAATGTCATTTGACGTTTCGATGTACATTTTTGGATTTATTGACATTTTTGGCTGACTCTTGAGTTATGCCACTCACATAAACTCCAAATTGAAAATTGATTTAAGGAGTGTATTTCCAAATTAAATTATTATAATGGCAGAGAAAAAATCAACAAATTGTTTTATTATTACTATTAAATTAAGATATATTATTACTTTAAGCATGTTGATGCCATAAATTAATATATAATTTTAAGATTTGTAAAACTCCATTATTAATATATTATTATACTATTAAATTATTATATTTTTTTTTACATTTAATAAATATTTGTAATAAATGGTAAAATTAATATTAATTACAATATTATTTAATATATTAAATAATTTAGATAAATTATAAATTTAGTTACTTTGAGTAGGTTTATGGCAAGATATATATTTTATATTTCAAATAAGATGACAATTAATAGTTAAGCAATTTTCAGATTTGAACATATTTTTATTTTTAATCAAGTGAGCCTTGTGCTGAACATACAGATGTTTCGTATACCATCAAATAGCAAAAAATTGTGTATTAAGTGTTAGCCCCCACTTTTAATTTTGAAAGGGTTCAATTTCTGCAAATTGCAGTCCAAAAATTATACACAAAATATTGAACCAATAAATGATTTCTGAGAGTAATGATAATGAAAATAGCACTATGGTCAGTCGATAAACTTACTTGATGCAAAAAAGAAAAAAAATTGGCCTTAACTTTGACAGGATTCAATTCCTAAGGATTGCAGTCCAATAATTATAAAAAATATATTGATTTAATATTTTGTTTTCAAACACTACTTATAATGAGTATTTAAAGGTATTTAAATCAGCTGTATGGTCAGTCCATGAATCCTTGATTCATGGATTTTGAAATGGTTCAATTCCTGCAATTTCTGCTGCCCAAAAATTATACACAGAACATTAAATTAATAGATTTTTCAACACACTCCTGATAATAAATATTTGAAAGTATCCGAAATAGCTATGGTCAGTCCATGAATTTACAGTTTGATACCTAAAGTCTTGAATGTATATGTATATATTTATTTGCCTTTAAACACAGATTTACTTATAAAGTTTATATTCATGTAAACTTAGATTTACTACATTAACTTCTAAGGTTATAAAATGAAATATGTACATTTACTGTGAGTTAACACTCAATAGTTTAGTTTGTATTACATATCGAGTACATTGTTAATATTTTAATATAAGACCATTAATATCAAGGTACGATTTTGGATTCCTTTAAACGAATGTTATCAAACAAGGCAATTATTTTAAATAGGCACATTCTATTAAAATCAAAATAAATAAAAAATACTTTATAGAGCAATAAAGTTACCGAATTTTTTAAATTAAAACATTTAACAAACAAAAAATTAAAAAAAATTAAACAAGTAACTAATTAGAACTAGTTTTATAGTTCAAAGAACAGGAATATATGTATCTCAAGAGACACATTAAAATTAAATAAACAGACTAATTAATTTTTTATGTGTTGCTTTAGGCAATTATATATATTATTAACCAAAATCTTTTTATGAGAAGCAATTAAAAGAAAGTAAAACTGTTTAAAAAATGTTCACTCTTACTTTTTATTTGGACAACATAAAAACTGGATTTGATCCGAAAATTAAAAAAAGAAATAAAATTAAAAAATTTCAAAAATTTTACCCAAGGAAGACTAAAATATATTTTGTTTTCAATAAAATAGAGGAATTTCCAAAAAATATTTAAATAATTTTAAATATTTTCCCATGGTGAAAACAATTTGTCATGGTACAGCCACACTTTCATTCAATAACACTTTTTTAATTCGAAATTTTGATGCTGAAGATGCACTATAATTTACATAATTAATTTTAATAGTAAAAAACAAGTGTATTAATATTTCAAGGAAATTAAAAAAAAATGTGTACAAATATATATTTTTTTCCACGCTAAACACAAAAAAAATTAAGTTTAAGCGTTTTTACTTTTAAGACAAATTAAATAGCTAAATATGCATAATATGCAATATTTTTATAATTGTAATTATAAAATTATATTAATTTTTATTGTAACGTATAACACAATATGTACTATAATATTTTTTAACACGCAGATAACTCATACCAAAATGTCACATCTAACTATCTAACAAACAAATATATTACATCAAGATGAAGGGCAAGGTTAAACATCTGCAGCAGTAGCGGGGCCTGCATGCAGGTCACACCGATGGAAATCTTAAATGACTAACAGGGAACCTACCTCGAAGTAATATTAACGTAGTGCCGTTATAGGACTAGGTCTCTAGAAATGAGGGAGATTGGTTTAGTTCATGCGAATCAGGCTCTCACTTTCCGAAGCGCCGGTTTGTGATCAGTGCGTAGGCATTCCACTCCTTCATGCCGCTCAAAAAAAAACGCTCTAACAATTTGTAACATTGACAAGATATATTAATGAAAGATACCGTTTTCAGTAATCCTATTGGAATCGTATTGTAGCACAATCGACCAATATGGTCTAAATATGTCACCTGCCAAATTATAAAGTTGACAAATACCCTTACCCAAATCATATGTGTGTATTGATTCCTTTATCTATTACTTTTTTTAATATGGATTGAATTAATTAATATTTTATAAAATTTAATATATATATTATAGTATTTTATATCAAAGTTTTCAAAACATAACGGATTATAACAAAGACAGAACAAATGTATTTATATTTTGATTAAGTATTTTATCTTTACAGTTCAAAAAGTATTTCAAGTACGTTTTAAACATTTCCAAATTAGTCATAAATTTTACTTACAGTTCATAATGATAAAAAATTTAATACTATTTTCAGAATGTGATATCTTAACAATTCACTAAACAAATTAGATCGTATCATTTCTTCACTTGACCGTGAACTTTTCTCACTCAAGTCAAAGTTAGGTTTCGTTTTTTAAAATATGATGAGAACTTTTCCCATCCACTTAAGAGGTTCAACATACCTGAAAGTAAATAAAAAAGAAAATGTCAAAATTATAGTTTAAACTGTAAAATATATAAAATCTTAAATAAATTTTTAAAAATAAATTATAGTAACCTCAAGTTCTCTTGCTTCAACTTACACTTAAAAAACTACTAAAAAGGGAAAATTACCAAGTATTCAAAAACAAAGCAAGGTTAATGCGGGTGTGAAAATATTTAAAAAATTAAATTTTTGAAGGCATAAATTCAAAATAATAAAATGTTGATTTATTTTAACAACTTCCTATTTTAAATTATTGCAATTAATATTTTTCAATTTAAATCTTTTCAAAGTCTGAGAAAATGTATGGAAAAATTCATTTAGTTTTTGACCGCAGACAGCAAAAACGTCATTGAAAACTACGAACAAAAAACTTAAAAAATTTAATTAATGTTCATATAAATATACAATGCAACCTTTCCAATTCAAATATTAGTTTTTAAAATACTATGTTCTTAAAAGTAAATATAATAGTATAATTATATTTAGAGAACTATTTTATTTATGAGTTGTGAAACAAGAAGAATGCACTAAATCAACAGTGGGTAAATCAACAGAAGAGAAAGACAACGTCACTTGAAACAAATAAAATAAAATCTTTATATCTTTATATATATCTTTATATAATTTTCAGTATTAGATCACTTATCAAATAAAAAAATGTTGGTTGTAACTTACTCTCTTAAAGTCATAATGCTTGAAAGTCAAGCAAATGGAAATACTTTTCCCTTAGTTTAATATAAGCTGAACTTGTTTGTTAAGTTATGTACACATATTTAAGGGACTGTGTTAGAGATCTATATAATTAAACATCCTTTCACGATCATTTCAAGTTAAAAGATTCTATTAGACAGAACTAATAACGTATTATATAAAATAATAACAATAGTAAATAGTATACTAAGTGGATTTATAAACACCCGATCTTAATAATAAAAATGCATTTTTATTGGAAATTTATATTTTATGCTTCAATATAGCCCCCTTTTAGCTCGACATACCGAGTCCAACGTTCTTTGAACATTTTCATACCTTTTAAATGATATCGTACGATTTATCAAGTCCTCCAAAATATATATAGTTTTCCATTCCACTTCATCATTTGATACAAATCTCTTTCCCTGGAGCCCTTTTTTCAACTTTGAAAACAGACAATAGTAACTAGAAGCTGAATCTGGATAACTGGCCAGAAAGCAATTGGTACCGTACATTTTTTTAATTCAGCTGTGGTTTTCATACAACCGAATCTATAATATGTAATAGTAGTCTGTTATTGTTTTTCTATGCAAAATATACCACTTAAATCCCAAAATAGTGCTGCCACTATGGGATAGTGAGCACTATTTAGCAGCACTATCCCAGGTTCTACCTATTCTCTGGCTTGTGTTTTCCCTCAGTTATGTAGTAAGGGATGCATGTTTTATCAATTGTCACTACTCGATGCTCACAGTCAGCTAGATTGTGCATAAACATTTCCAAACAATGTTTTGAATGATGAAGGTGTCATTTTTGGTCAATTGTGAGCAGACAGATAAACGGAGTTGGAAGACAAACAAAGAATTGTCCAGTTGATTATTTTTATTATACTGATCAAGAATAAAAATGACTTTTATGCAGTCTAACATTTTCTTAATTGCATTACAGATCTTGACATATATCATATACTATTTATTTGGAATAATGTAGAACAATAATTATAACTTCTAAATATCGTAGTTAATATCGTAATTATTATTCTTCAAAAATCAATTGTCTAATATAGTTGAGTAGTATTTAACAATTTAGTTGTTTCTTTGAAATCGAACTTAATACTGAATAGTAAATTTTATTTAATAGCTGTCAATTATCAATGGATACCAAGAAGTTCCAATTTGCAGCTTTTAATATATTTTGAATGGTAGTTACTTTTGCCACCTTTAGAAGGTTTGCTTTCATTGTTTTTGAACAATGCCCAGGCTAATAATTAGCAGAACTTGTGTCAAATTAGCTATAATTCATTAATACCAAGAGTTTTCAAAAATTATTATGAAATCAGAAATTATATTGCCGTTGACTTCTAAACTTAACATTTAACTTCCAAAACATTTGTGTTGAAGTAGATAAAATGTACTCATAAGTAAGTACATGCGATTTAAAGATTAAATGAAGACATTTTACTCAGAATATAAATTACAGAAGAGAAGTGAAAAATGGCTAGTAGAACGTGTATGGATTTTTTTATTTTATCAAAGAATCCAAATAATGTACATTCAAGTACCAATAAATACATACTCAAGCTTGTTAAAGAGAATAATGGACAAATTTATGATACATGCGATTGACTTGGGTTTTACAAGATTAAAAACTCTAAAATAAAAAAAATTAAAAAAAAGTCCACAAATTTGTATAAAAGTGTTGATTGGAAGTTGGTATAAAGTCATGGTCTATTCATTTATTTAATTTTTTTTTTTTTTCTCACTTGTTCTGTTAAAAATTTAAACATTATTTTTAAGTATTTTTTATGTTTTTCTATTTTACACAATTTGGAGGCAGGCGAAGAATTGCTGGTGCGAGCACTCGCATTTGCTCAAGTTTATGTTGAACACGACACATTTATAAGAACTTAACAAGCGCGGCCTACGAGGCTTTGGCTATAAGGCATATGCATAAGTCTTGTGTTATTATCTTTAACAAGTATCAGGCGGTAAGTTTTGCAAAAAAAAAAATACAAATAAAAATCTCTTTAAGTAAATAAAAGTGTAGACAAACCATAAAATCATTTTGGATGCGTGTAAGATTTTAATTTCCTGAGGACGGACACGCATGTGAGTGTCGAGTTGACGCTTGATTAACGGCAGACGCCCTCACATGTTAAACATAGAAACGTGTAGAAGAAGACGATGACGGTGACTGTGCTGATTACGATGATTGTGATGTCGATGTCGATGTCGATGTCGATGATGTCGATTTCGATGATGATGATGTTATAAAGTTTAGATCAGCAGCAATCAAAAATAATATGTTTATAGCTGGAGATTACAAGCTGGTAAAGTATATTAAATCATCTTCGAACAGAACATCAACAGAGATCAAAACAAATAGCGACAAACCATTTCGTTGGATATTAAACGATTATACTTGTGCAAATAATCGTTGAGGTTCATTGCTCTCCATACCTTTTGTTTAAGTCAACGTACTCAATTTAAATCGAATTTCAGTGAAATGCTCTCCGCTTCATTAATTCAAAATTTTTATGCAAATTATTTAAAATTCTTTACTTATTCAAGGAATTATATAAAAGCAGATAGTTAGTATATTAAAAATTCATTATTGCAATGAAACTACATTAAACCTTGTAACCACACATGAAACCTACTAGAAAACACACCTTAAGCCATTCACCGCGCTAACGTTTTACTTTTGCTATGGGTATCTATCTATACTGAGGTCTACAGATACAAGCACCACCTAAACACAAATCATTTCAATGCCGTTTTTTTATTATACCCGCACATGCAGAATGCATTTTGTGTAAAATTTTAAAATATGTTATTATAAAAGAAACAGTGGCGTAAGAACAACTGTGTAGTTATAAAACACAATAGTTAGTTTTAGTAAGATATAAAATTTAATTACATTTATTTCTTAAACGTTTCTTTATAATTATAACTGAGAAAATTCTCATGCTATATAATTGGTAATAAAAACCACAATATTAGAACAGTCAAAGGAGAGAAAGACCAAAGTTTAAATATAACTATAATACTAATTAAAGAAAATAAAATATGAGTCTAACTTAAACTGTTTACCTTATTAAGTGTTTACCTTATAAGTAAAAATTCTTAATTGTTGAGTTGGATTGTAAAAAATTATTTTCTTAAAAGAATATATGAATTTAGAACGGTATAACTTGTCTTAAGTTACTGAGAATCTCGAAAGCGCTACTTAATGCAAACCATTTCAACCTATCTACCTTATTCCAAAAATACCAAATGCTCTAATAGTATTAATAAAAATTTATGAATGGGAATTAAATGGTCGACATAAAAACGGATATACAAACATATAGCATAATCAATCTAATTAACTGTTATTTAAAACTATAAATAAAAAATTTATTCCAAGTAATTAAATGTAAAACAAACTTAGCCTCCGGCAGACGACTGTAAGTTAATAGCCAAAAGAAATATAAAATGTAATTATATTTTTATTTCTTAAAATAGAAAGGAACTAATAATAATAACTAAGTACCACAAAACATAAAGATTGATATCACCAAACCGATTCACCACTTAATGCTAGTTGGGCATAGCGTGTATGACGTCCAATATCTCCGTTTAAATAAATAAAACTTCATAGGAGTCCAGGTTTCATTACAAAACTCATTTATAACATTTACATATTAAATATTTCATAATTTTAATAATAATTCTTATTCTTCCATTATTTGACAGTCTTTTAAGTATCCCGAATTACAGAATAATGTATTTTTTCCTCCATCTATATTTCTTACTACTGTTCTCCAATTGTGTACCCCCGAGGTTTTTAAGTAGTTTCATTGATCTTCGTTGTCCTATTTTACGTGTTTCCAGAATATCACATTTTTTTTAAATGGCTTGTTTGTTGTCTCTCCCTATAAAAATCGGTCATGATTATCTATTCTCTTGTTTTGACTGTCCCCTTTTGAGTATCATAATCGATTTTGTTATACTTTCTTTTGATAGACATTATGCCCAACCCTACGAAATTTTCCTTTTTTTGTAAATGGCTTGTAGTCTCACCTTATATGAGTAGGTCATGATTATCTAGTCTTTTTGTTGATAGTCCCTTTTTACTTGTACCCAGAGTATCAGATTTGATTTCTTTTGCACTTTCTTTTGATAAAAATTAAATGCCCTTCGTTTTTTTTAATTGGCTTAATGTCACACTTTCTATAAATCGATCATGATTATTTATGACTACTTATGAGTCGGTTATGATTAGCCATTTTTTCCTTAGTCGTCCTCTTTTACGTATTCCCGAAATATCACAATTTATATATTTTATAGTGAAAACGTAGTCTGCTTTTTCTCTTAAAATGGCTTGTTATCTTAACTCCATGAGTCTATCATAATTATAATGTTATCTATAAATAAATGTCTTCTAAATTGGTCCAAAATAAGCTTCAAACCACTTTCTCGGATATAGCAAGCCATTAGACTCCTTTTCCAAATTTTTCTGCTTTTTCTCTTAAAATGGCTTGTTATCTTAACTCCATGAGTCTATCATAATTATAATGTTATCTATAAATAAATGTCTTCTAAATTGGTCCAAAATAAGCTTCAAACCACTTTCTCGGATATAGCAAGCCATTAGACTCCTTTTCCAAATTTTTCACTTATGTATTACTTCTGTGGCAGTACAGTTTTATATATCTCAGTTGTAACCTTTCTAAATGAAATTTTGGAACATAGTGTTCTTTTTCGACTATTTAAGAATATAATGCAGTTAAGATTCTTTTCTCTGTAACTGTTTTAAAAGAATATGTTTCCGTGATAATCCTTCCAAGGTATTTAAGTCTTTTACCATCTTTAAATATATTATCGTAAATATTCTAAGAGCTGTGGTATTATATCTGTAGATGCTATAATAATATGCTTGGATTTGGCGTCTTTTATTTGTATACTAACTTTGCTTGTATTAGTTTTAGTTTTTTGATACAACTTACTCTGCGCTTACTTGCTTCTCAGTTGCTCCCCCGAACGTTGGTTATAGTAAAGTATAATTGCACTTTTTTTTAGTGAAAATATCACATTTAAACAAAAAGAAATGGAGCTGAAATCCATTTTATTTCATTGTCGATTGCTTGGAAGAATAATTGTTCTTCATAACATCGGTTTATTCTTTTTAAAAAATTAATTCTTTTTAAATTAAATTTTTAATAAACAATCCTAACATAAATTAGTATTTATTGAAGTTATGTTAATAGAAAAGTAAAAGCACTAACAAGAAAGAAAAGAGTAGATAGCCAAAGTGCTATTCAATAGCACTCAAAAAATAGAAAATTTAAAATAGAATGAAAAAAAATGTTGACTGCTTAAAATATTAAAAAAAACAATTACTTTAATAATTACTGTGAAGATACCCTCTATAAATTTTTTTTATAGGAACATGTTCTGTGGAAAAAAAGTTGAAGAAAGACATAGCTAGCGCCCACACGGACTTGTTGCATTAAAACAATTACATGCCGGTTCTATGAAATTAAATGTAAAAATTTGCTGAAGTTTATAAAAAACCCAAATAGTTGGCGTAACTTTTATTAAAAAATATATATATATATGTGTGAAATTTTTTCTAAAATTCTTTTAAGTTATGTCTCATTTATATATATAGAATTTTTCTATCTGAACAAAATAATAATTTTAAAATTATTTTACTCATTCCTACTCCTTTGTCTTATTCTTAACTTTAACATTTATAATGGAAGAGTAGATATATATATAAACACACATCAATGCATTATTTATCAATCATTATTGCACGTTTTCAACAAATCTACAATGCAGTTACTACGTTACAATGGAAGAATTTCCAAATTGGCCTAATTAAACTCAACCGACATAAGATGTAGTAGATCAAACCTGAAGACAATGGCGCATGTTTGTCGCGTACGGTGGTTTACACTACCCAAGTCGGTAGCTCGGCAACCGACTAAAATATTATCTGCACTTAAACTTACTTAAATGGAATGGAGTCGTCTAAGGTGTGCCTCACATTATGTTGTGGTGGTGGTGGCATGTTGCTAACATTTTTTTAAACGTAATTGGGTTTCATTGTTTCTATGTTAGATTTATTATTATTACATATTAAATGCAACTGCAACAAAAACCATGTAAACCTAAATGGATAATAATTGCCAACTGCATTTAACATAAATGTTTCAATATTTTGTGGTCTGAACATAATTTTGTATCATTTTGTTAGAAATGATAGTTCAGTTTCAGTTCATAGTTTTTACAAAACAAATTCATTTTAATTTTACAACTAATAAAAAGTGTAAAATTTAATTAAATACTCCTAAATAGGTTTTTTTTCGAACAGTAGTGAACTACAACAACAAAAATTAATTTTATATTATTTTAATTAGTTGAATTTTTAGCTGACCATACAGCTGTTTCAAATATTGTCAAATACCCATCATCAGTGGTCTTGGAAATAATTCTTGTATTTAGTTATTCGTAAATAATTTTTCTTTGAGAGTGCAAGTACCAGGAATCGAAGTTGGAATCGAAGTGAACTACAACAACAAAAATTAATTTTATATTATTTTAATTAGTTGAATTTATAGCTGACCATACAGCTGTTTCAAATATTGCCAAATACTCATCATCAGTGGTCTTGGAAATAATTCTTGTATTTAATCATTGGTAAATAATTTTTTTTGAGACTGAAAGTGCCAGGAATCAAAATTGGATCCTGCCAAATGTGACTCTAAATAAATAAATCAAATACTTCTAATATTTTTCTGTACAAAAATAGTTGAGAAAAATTAATTTGAGCGTTTAATTAAAGCAGTCTATGGCACCCACAGTATTAAATGTTCATCATACGCCCACGAGTCTCGATGGCTTACTACGTATTAGTGTTGACAAACTTATTTTTAATTTTTGAGATATCTAACGTATTCCTCAAAAGGTTTGCTCTAAGTGTTATATATATTTAACTGAATGTAGACAGTATGAAAAATTGAACTGAATCAAATTCAACTTTTTTGTAAAACCACGATTGACAAATGCGACGAAAAACTTATTTAAGTCAAGTTAAAAATTGTTGGTTGTATTTTTTTCTTTATATATAATTTATATGAGTTTTTGTTTCTGTTTAGCATACAAAATTTTCTTTACAAAAAAAAAATTTATGTGAGAAACTTTTTATTTTTGCGGCCCTCAAAAGCAAAACTGTTGTAACAATTGCGCTTGCGTGTTGACGTATTGTCAAGTTTTCTTAACAGAAAATCTTAACCCAAAACGCTTGCAACGCTTAATTTATTAATGACAAAAAGTTAACAAATAAATGTTTTTTTTTTTCGTTCCTTTAAACTTGTAGTAATAAATTTCGACTGTAAAAACTGTAATAACAATTGAAATGTTATTGTTTTAATTCGTTTGCTGATTTTTTATATTCGCTTTTTTCTTCTTCTGTTGCAACCTTGTTTTTATCTTAAATTAAGTGTTAAAGCTTGAGTAATTCAACTTAATTTTTAACTTGCATCTTGACTGCAAATGCAAATTAGTATTTTAACGACTCAAATGTAAAAAAGTGCCACATTTCTAACCTAAAATGACGACAATTTTGATACTGTTAAGTTTAACGAATTGGGATTAATGGAGTATGTTATTTTTTCATGTCGTAATACTGCAGATCAAATTGCTTTCAGAAAATAAAGAAATCAACAACCAAAAAAAGTTACAAATTTCAATGGGTTGTTCTTTTTCGCAGGAGAAGTCTATCAAAGCATTAAAGTTGACTATAATTTTATCACCAAAACGTAGTATTTAAACTAATTCATTTATATAATTTTCTTAATTAACCAAATAATTTTTCCTTATATAAACAATTAACAAACTACGGATAATAGATAGAATTTGTTGGAATTATTATTTCCATACTCTATTATTAGCTTAAGGAGTCTACAAACGTTTTTCACTGGTTTCTATTTTATGATATGCTCTCAACTCGTTAAACGGTTTGCCCGTCTCCTGCTGAACTATCCGTCTCCAGGTCCTTGCTGGTCTGCCTCTGCACCTAGTCTCCTAGGGGTTCCAAGTAAGTGCAACATGCGCGACATCTTTATAAGGCTAACTCAGTGTGTGTCCAAACCGACCATACTTCTTCCTTCTTATCTCGCTGTTTACGTTCTTTGGGTGCGTTATTCTTTATAACTCTTCATATGAAATCGTTTTAGGTTACCATATGCCTAATATGTTGCACAGGCATCGATTGATAAATGATTGATTTATCGAAATAAAATAAAGTTATGTTTTTAAATAAATCTTAAGTCAATAATATATATGAAAATATACATATTTAATATACTTATTTAATATACTGCCAAAAAATTAGTAGTACTATTCACTCTGTCTGTCTTTTGATGCTGCAATTGTGCAACAAATGTGTTCTGCACTCTTACAATTTTAGTATAGCATTCTTGCATTTCGTGCACCTTGCAATGACTTTGCAAAACAGAGTGAATACCCCTATTATTTTATTTAATTTTGTAATATTATAACATATAGCAATTTAACACTTATTAGAAATACATTAGTTTTATAGAAAATTATATTTTCATACTGAAGTTGAAGGACTTTTGATGGACTGATGTTTTAAATCAGGATTTTTTTAAAATAATTATTAAATTGATTTCTTCTCATACATCTTATACTATAAATAACTTTTTTTTCTCAAATTTACTAATTGTACCTTATCATCAAAGATCATCATCAAAGAACCTTATCACCAAATTTGTTGAAGAACATATCTAAAAGATATTATTACACGATTTTTTATATACTACAATATGACTTTAAATCAAATTAAAATATTATTATAATAATTTGGATCTCAGAATATTTTAAGTACGGAAAGCACATGAATCAAAATAAAGCACAGAATTAAGATCTTTCTTATAATTTAATATAATACTATGGCACGAGTTTTACGATATATGCCAATATAGTTTAGTTCTCTAGATATTGAGGTTTAAGGTTGGAAATTTTTACGTGTACATCACCAGAATTTTCAGAGTTAACAATGCATTAACTCATTGTTACTTCTTTTTGTGTTATCAGTTTAAGAAATAAAAAAATTGAAACACGATATCTGGAAAGCTTAGTATATCAGCATATAGTGTATTGAAAAACTTGCTCAAAAACTTGTAACAATCGAAACATCTCTAAATAAAATAAAATTACATGAAATTTTCTCTGTGGTATTAAAATAAAGTATTCCATAAAAAAACAGTCCTTATAAATTGAAACTTCAAACATTTACCAAGAATTTAATGAAATATTAACTTCAGTATTAATACCTACTATGTGATAAAAAATGTTAATTAATACATTAGTAAATACAAATCAAATACAATAAAGTTATTACTCATAAAAATTTTTTATTGAACTTTTATTATCACTTTTCGTTTACTTGATTGCAAATACTTAATGAATATTTTTTAATGCCTCATAATTTAAAAAATTAAATTATTTAAGCCGATAAAGTCTATAAAGCACTCATATCTATATTAACGACTGCATAAAACTTAAATTCAAAAGAGCATTTTGTTAATTGAAATATTGCCTTGAGCTTGAATATTACCTCTGAAATATATAATTAATCGTGTTTCAAAAATAATCAAATATATTGAAATTGAAAACACAGAAGGGGGTTTCAGATTGTTCTTGAAGTTTTCATATATATCATTAGTCGGCTTTAACAAATATATATCCTTCTTAGACATGCAGGATAACAAAGGATAACAAGGATAACAAAGGTTAGCAACTCACCTCAAAATTACGCCTTCGAGTGAAAGCGCCTTCTAAGCCTAACCTAGAAATATCTAGTAGACTCCATCGGGCAGTGTGATTTTCGTCTTGCAGTTGAACAAACTGAATGGCGTTAAAACATAGGTCAGCAGATCCTTTTTTTAGTGCAGAATATAAATGATTTTATAGTGTTATTCACCAACTGGCACCGAATCGAACACTTTAGACCTTAAACCTTTTTTTTTGCTTTTTGGTTGTTCAAATGATAAGGTTTTCAACTGAATATTTCAAGTATTAGTTTATTTGTTTATTGTATCTTCTAGGACTTAATTGAGTTATTCAAGTCATACCCCAACTATAACTATTTATGTATTAACTGATATATAAACTGATTTTACTGCTTTTTGTAATCGATTGGTTAATTTTTTCCGATACTAATTTTTGCAACCCTTCTATTGTATATAATTATATTGCAAATTAAAAGTTTGAGTTATTTTTAGCACTTTAAAACTTCAATAAATTTTAAGAAGAGTTTATGAATAACTTTTGATAATTTAACAGAATTTTATTTCTCATTTCATTAAAAAAAAAATATAAAATCAGCTATAAATAAAATAATGAAAAACTTTATTTGCCGGCACTAAACAATGACTAACATAACATTAAAAATATTTAACATATGAGTGATTAACCCATAACAAAAGTCTCTTCTTCTTTTATGCCACATGAATACCATAGATTACCCACTTATAAATAGTATTTAAAATATTTTTACGTTTAAAACGAAGCATAAAAAATTGCATTGAACATTTTAAATCGTTTACCTTTCAACTTCCGCTTAGCTGCCCAACCCTACGGCCGGTTAATCACAAATTAACGTTAAAATCCGCAACACCACATCTGGGTTCCGCTTCAACAGTTGCACACGCCGAGATACGCATTTGCGCATTTCTTGCCAATTCCGGATATGTGTAGTTTGTGGCATTTAAACGGAGGAGTTCTCCATTAATACCCCCCGCAATTTTAAATGTTTCTCAAATATAACTATATATGATGTGTACATATTTAACGGTTATATTTCAACGCTCTATGGCGTCTACACATTTGGTAGAAGAGTAAAAATCAAACTAAATTTAAAATTTGGAAGGTCAATCGAAAAGTTCTTTGGAATCACAATTTTTACATAAATTTTTCAGCTTGGCTAACTTAGAACGGAAATTACTGTTTAAGGTTATTGGCACAGGGTTTGTGCCATGAATTATATCTTTTATTTATAGACACTATTTGTGGGTCAGGTTTATTAACAGCTACTGGCTATAGTACAAATGCAAAGTTTTTATTTTAATTCATTTACAAGTATGTGTAATATCAGTAATTGTTGGTAAAATATATGTTATGTCTAAGCTTTTGTTTATATAAACAAAATGAAAACAAAAATAAACACATGACCTTATTTTATTTAAAACTAAAGTTAGTATTATAAACACCAAACTCTTAATAGTTAATTACTTAATTAATTTGATTTTAAATCAATTTCTCTTCATCTGCATATTAAGCAAAAATATCTGGTTGTATTGATATATACCTAAGGTCACTCGAAAATTAGTTTCAAGCTATTTAAATGCATACAACAAAAACTTATTTGAATACAAAAAACAATCAAAAATAACTTTTTTCGGTTTTGCTTCTCATAATTTATTTCATATTAATATGAACAATGATTAAGTAATCAATGATTATTTTTGTTATGACCGAAAGCAACGATTACTTAATCGTTTACCTTAACCCATGAAAATTAATAAACTTTTATGAAAATTACCCTAAACATAAAAGACTTTCACCAACAGCAACCGAAACTGAAACCGAAACCAAATCGAAATTAAAACAAAACTTGAATAATGATATGATCGCAGTTTTGACAAAAAGTGTTAAAATATTAATGCATATTCAGTTCATTCAGACTTGACTTAAAGATTTTGGCTAATAACTTTTGTAATCAAAAAAAGCCGCTTAAAGCTACTGATTACATCAAAGAGCTATTGGCGAAATAGCAGACGAAAAATTTTAACTATTTTTAGTGCTAAAAAAAGGCAAAAAATTCAATTTTTTCATTTTATATGACAATAAAAATACTTGATTTATGCATTTTAAAACATTTCTCTAAATTATTACATTGGCTAACAGTACATAAATTATTAATTAAAAAAAGCATAATTTTATCTTATTACTTTGCTTAAACTGTTAGTTGGTGGCAGAAAAAAAGCTCATTATGGTCAAAGTACTTTACCAGCTTATCTTTTTGTTGCTATTTTGTCAGGAAATCAACTTCCTTTCGCATTTTGCAAAAAGTTTGTTGCTTAAGTCTTTTTAATTTTACTATAATGGGGTTTGTTTCTTAAGTCTTCAGCAAGCAAGTATTGTATTTGGAAAAAAGTAGTTTACAGTTTCTTTTTTAATATAAATATTAAAAAACAGAAGAACTAATTTATGAAAATTACATAATTATGAATAAATAATATTAATTGTTGTTTTTCTTTTAAAATTAAGTTTGTAAGCAAAAAACTTGTTTAGGACATAAGAACATTTTTATATAAATAAAAACTGTCTTACATAAAAAAATAAGCTAATAGTATGCTATTATGTATTTTAAACTTTTAGATTTTCAACAGTAATTTTACAAATTACATTTTTTTTAAAATGTAAATTTTAAAAAATAAAACTACGGACAGGCTAAAATTATATTATCATTATGTCATAATGAAATATGTGTGAAGTGTCAGACTCAATATGACTAGATTTTAGATTAGATTAAATTGTTTTAAACCTAGATTTAGATACTTTTTATTTACATTTTCATACAACTGTCATATAATATTAACAGTTGTTAATAAAGTTAAATAAATGAAAATAAAAAACAATAATTCAATACTATTAACAAACTGTGAGAGATGACTAAGGCAACTCCTATCTACTATCGATTTTGTTATCTACATCAATCTAAAACAATACGTATGATCACAAATGCAACTTGGTATATAGCGAATGAACAGCTGCATAAACAATTACGTGTTCGGACAATCAAGAAAGAAATAGCTAGTATTTTAAAAATTAAGCTCATCACATATATATGCCCCCAAACCCGCTAGTTACACACCTGATGTCCCCTTTCAACACTTTTACAAGGCTGAGGTGGAAAACATCGAGAGACATTTTAGATATGTATATGTAGGTCACACACTTATATTTTAAATATATGTGGATATGTCACTGGGCATAGTCCATACGCGCCTTTCTTTAGATCGTAATAACTATTATTACGAATTATATTTATATATATTACTTATTGTCATTTATACCTTGTAATAAAATAATAGATTGTAATAAAATAAATGGATTTAAAAAAAAAAATCTACATTAAACGAGTTAAGATAAAATTTAAAAAAAATTGTCTGCATAGCTATAGAAATTTCGGTACATTATTATAACAACTGACGACTTATTGACTTAAATACAATTTGATATCAAAAAGTAACACTTAAAAATTATCACTAAATAATTTATCACTAATTAAATATATACTTATAGTATACGAAAAGTGTTATGTAGTTGTCTTTGTTTTAGTGCAGAGTCTATAATGTTTTCACATGATTGCCTTTCGTAGTCTTAATACCAGCGTGCTCTTAACATACGTATCAGTATAATACTTTGAAAAACATGCTATTGAATTTCCAAGGATGTCCGCCGATACCAGTTAAAGCAATACGTCTAGATATAGTTTCATTGTTACATTATCCACAGCTGTTACATTAGCTGTTACATTATCCAGAGAGAAAAACACACGTTTGTTCAGTTTGCGAGGCTCATCTAATATCTCCACTGTTATTTAAATTATTAATAATACTCCAAACGGTATCAGATTGTGCCTACTGGATATTAATTTCATCTTACGATAGACATACGTAATACTTTGACGTCTATCCTAAAGGGAAAAATTTTGTTGCTATTGGAAGTTTACAGTTTTTATGGAGAAACTTTTTTTAACTTTTACTCTTTCATATCTGTCACCTAACGGCGCTTATACATCTCTAACGCTGCAACTACATAAGAGATGTTTCTTATTTAGAAGATAAGAATATTATTAAAAATTAAAAAGTACTTAATAACTATTTAATTGTCAGTAATGATTTTTTTGATTCATACTGAAAAGGCATGAAAGTAGATGCGACATTTGTTATCTATTGTTATCATGCTCATCGATTACTTATACTCATAAGTTTGGGATGCATTTAGTTTTTGAAAATCTTATAAGTATATATAAGGGAAAAAAAATATTTAGTTGTATTAAAAACAATTACTAAAATTATAGTAAGGCAATGTAGTAAGGCACACCTCAAGGCAATGTTTCTTTCCCAAAATATATATATTCGACAATCAATGTTATAAGTTCACTTATACTTGATAATATGTTTATTGTTTAAAGGAGATTCTGCACAGTTTTTAAAAAAATAACTTTTTTTTTGTTATAAATTATTTTATATTGTAATTTCTTATATAAATGTCTAAAAATTTATGGAATTTTTTGTTAAAGTAAAGTTTTAAATAATAAACAAATTTATTTTATATTTTAAAAGTTTTTAAATTGCATAAATACGGAACCTAAAAAAAACAGGCTATTTATGTACTCATAAATGCTAACAAGATATTCGTGCCAATTTTGATATATTACTTTATAATTTCCTATGTAGGTATGCAGTAATATTTAATTTAATGGTGCTTTAATTAACTTCAGAAATTGATACTTAATTTGTTTATTTTGTTTCGTTTTAAATGAAAAATCGATACCCATACCATAAACCTGTTGACCAAGTTACACAGTTTAGCAAAAATGTTAACTTATCAAATTTCTAGTTAAACGTGTTTATTAAAAATTAAACAAGGAAAAAATAATAAAATGAAGTAACTTGAATTTTTTCTGATATCAATTAAATAAACCAAATATTTTTTTCAATACAATATTTAATATCAAAACAATTCTCTCTTTTGATCTCCATGTTAGTTTAAGTCAAAATATTTAACAGTAGCAAATGCCGAATAACATTTTTCTGTTAAATAACATACAAAAATATGTATGGTGTGAAGTCAACATAAATAAGACGTCGAATGAAGCTGTGATTTATTATTATTGCTTCACGCATGAATATTATGCTTCAAACAACAACGAAAATATATAAACCATATAAAATACTTTCTGGAAAGTAGAAAGAAAAAAGTTAATACTCTTTTGCAATTGAAAGTATTTTTTCAACTTTTCTTTTTATAAGTTTTTCTTATAGCAAATAAAGTAATGCAATTATTTTTTGTAGCCAATAACGATCCGTTGCTGATATTGTTGCTACTACTGCTGTAGCAGCAATTTCAATTTTCGTTATCGGCTAACCACAAACTTATTAGCAATGAAAAGCAACAACAATAGCAACAATGAAAAGTGATAGTTTAATTATTCACATTTATTCGCTTCGTTTATTGTTGTTATCATTCATTAACTGGTTTTCACTTTTTATGCCAATAGCAGCAACAATTGTTAGTTGCTGCGTTGTTGTTGTTAATTTTGTTGGTTTCTTTAAAGCAATATACTTTAGGTTTTAATAAAAAAAAATTGTTTGATTATTTTTGTTCAGGTGGCTGAAATAGTTTTTTTTAGTTTTATATTTTTTGTTAAATTTACTTTTTAATAATGCTGCGAGCGACCCACTTTCATTTAAACAGCAGCATCGCGAAATGCAATTCTCAATTTAAACATGACAGCAACGATGTTAATTTACTTCACGTACAAAATGGTACAAAGAATTAATGAAGTATTGTCATGTAAGATCATTTAACCTCTGTTAGATATCAGAAAACAGAAATGACTAAAAACAATTAATCGTAATAATAAAGTAAAGTTGTTGGATTCAAGTCCAGATATTTATTTTTTAAATCTTACAAAATCTTACAAGAGCTATGGTTCTTAATTCAGTGAGATAGAATAGCAGTATTTTAATAACAGAATTAATATACCATTTATGTTAATTGTTTAACAGACTCTATATTTTATGTTATATTTTATGTTTCATAAAATTTTTTGTTTTATGTTTTTATTTAATAAATTTTAAGAAAAGCTATATAAAATACATGTTGATATATTGATGCTGATGCTCACATAAACAAAGCGAAAGTCGCGTTGGGCAAACTAAACAACATATATTAGAAATTCTCCTGATGCAGGCAAAAGCGAATTTGTCGAAACACGACTTAAAAATTTAAAACAAAAACATATAGCGGTCCAGTGAACTCAGGAGGCAGACAAAACTGCGAATCTTCAACACAAATGTGAAATCTATTTTGTACTACGACTGTAAAACATGGAAGCACTCCAGATATGTAGAGAGAAAGATGCATGTGTTCGTCAACAAGTGTCTATGTAGAGTTCTGAAAATATGGTGGCCAGATCGTTTATAAAATGAACGCCTGCTTAACCAAAGGACTCAAAAAGACGCACAAAATGAGCTAAAAATGAGAAAATGAATAGGTTATACGGTTAGACATCCAAAGGATTACATAGTTAAGCAAGCATTGGCATTAATACAATTGCTTGCAGACAAGCTAAAGAATGCATTTCGTAACGATCAAAAGCCAGAACTAAAGAGCTACGTATGCTAAACAGAAGTGGCATCACTGATTTCTCACTGGGCATTGTGGAATTAAAAAGCATCTATTGATATTATTAGAGACGATAGCTGCAGACTTTGTTACGAAGAAGAGGAAACAACAGAACACTGTGATAGTCTCGCCAGACTCAGTTTTCGGTACTTATACACTGCCTATCCACTTATCACGGAATTAGGCAACATCTCTCCAAAAGACATAATGGCGTTCTTAACTGTAACTCGTCTATGGAACTAAAGTGGGTATGTGACAATAATCCTCAAAGGATGCAGTGACGTTATGATAAGTTCCCATCTTAAAAGCTAGCTGAAGCACATGGAACGACATCTACAGAGAATCATCAAATAGAGTCAGATTTAGAAGAATTTTTAAGGCCATATGCCCCACTGGGAAATTGATAATAATAGTATACAAAATATATAAGACTTTTCTTGAATGTTTATCAAGTTCTATAAAACATGTCACTGCAGAGCTTTTGATGAAATATTTAATTGTATTTATAAAGTTTTTCTCACTCAATTATACGTTTTTTTCTGAGTGCATAGTATGTAAGTTAACAGCGCAAAGGCATGATTCAATAACAATTTTTTATTTTACTTATAATATTATAATTATTTTAATAATTTTTATAATTTTATTAATAAAAACTTTAAAAAAATTACTCAAAATTGATTTTTTAATAATTTGTTTGCTTCATTTGAAATTTTCTCACTAATTATATATAAACTAACAGATATGCCTTCATTCGAAAAATATTGTACATGATCCTGGTTATCATGTGTAGGGTTTGAACTGAATACTATTAACATCAAAAGATAAAGAAACAAAAGACATGAAACTATAAATAAATTTAATCTTTCATTGTGAAAACATTTTGTGGAAATCTTGTCAGCTTTATCACTAAGCCATAATAAAATCGTGACTAAACATAATAGAAACTTTGAGCCTGAATTTCATGTCATGTATCAGTCAATTTATTTTGCAATAATTTTTTCGTTAATGAATTTCTTTGTTACCAAAAAATTTGTAAAAGAAAATGTTTCCAAAGAAATTAATATTTTTACATTAAACCTGCTTGCACATACGCGCTGAATTTATTTCTTAAAATATACTATAGTATATGAATTCATATTTATATACGTACACACATATATATCGTATTAAGCCTTTTATAGTTATTACGGTTTTGCCTAATCAAGCTTACATAATTGCACCTGTTTTAATGGCAACATGTGCGAGACATGAGTACAAAATCACAAGAAAAAAACAGGAAATAAATTGGAGTAATATATGTAGTTCAACTGAAAAAATGCAATATAAATAAAATACCAAAAATTACGGAAAATAAAAACTGATTTTCTTTGGACTACATTATTTCTTTATTATTCGTATTTTGGTTATGTTTTTCGATAACCAACCATGCATTTCATAAGTATAACAGTATGATTAATAACATGCCTGCCAGCTCATGTTAAAATCTTGCATCATAACAGTAGCTAATGCAATACATTTTTATTGCACTGTAAACTCAGAACTAAAACTCTGTTAGCAATGGTAGCTTGAGTAGAATGTATACATACCTAAGCTACTTTTAATAAATTTTAACTGAATTAAATTGAGAAATTGAAATAATTATATAAAGAATAATAAATTAAAAAAATTTAGTTATTTTGTTTTTATTTCATTTTTAATAAAAACCTTTTTTAGGTAGTATAATTTTTAATATGCAATAATTATAATATATTATTATATCAGCTTTAATTGAAATATTTTAAAATCATGAGTTTCTAGTGATTCATGATGATATATATATATATGTATGGCATGTATTCATACATATGGATTCCTGTTGTTCCATGTAGGACAACAGGCCACAATACCATTTAAGTATGATTAATTCTCGTTGAAGTTAACAAGCTTTAACTGCAAAAAAATTTTACTTAATTTTATTAAATAGCTTAAATGTTAATTACGTTAATAATCATTAAAATATAAAATAATATATTATATATATTAAAACCTGAAATTTTTTGATATATATATTCCTGTCGTTGATTTACTAACAAATGGAATGGCTTTTGACATTTTAAAAATCTTGAAATGAACAAAATAAGACGATATAAAATTTTTTTTAACAAGTATTTGGCTAACAGCTATGTCTTTATTATTTAATTTTTATTACAAATGAAGTTCTAGTACCTGTAAAGATTTTATTAATAATATATTAATTTAAAAAAAAAATTTAAAAAAGTGGTGGATATATCGGTGGTGTATACAGGCCCCCTGTATTAATTTGATTGATAATATAATCTACAGCTAATGCATTTCAAACACACTGCAAAATTTGTTCTAGTGTGTTCATATCTTGAGGGATATTACTTTAGGTTTTAAAAATATATTTATAAAAGAAATAATTCCTTACATTTAAATATTAAAATAATCTTATTAATTAATTTTTATTAATATTAATAAAATAAAAAGAAGGAAAAAATTAAAATAAAAAACAAATTCATTTTTTATAATACCATTTAAAAAAAACTTATTCTCCATATAACACAAAAAACGTCTGATAAAGACTTAAAATTTATAATTTATAGAATTGTTTATATATATATGTATGGAAATTTCACATTTATTTATATTTCCATTTAAAATATTTATTCAGACATTTTTTGTCATTTAAAGAAGACGCAATTAAAATATTTTTACTATGAATTTTTTACAGATGTTAAGAACTGGTTTAAGATGATATTGAATTACTGAAAAAATTGGGTAGGCACAAAAGACTTAAACAACGAACTTGCTATCAGAAAGCTTCTGAAATTAATTAAAATAAATTTTTATTGTTTTTTTCCCATTCGCTTAGCTTTTTATCTTAAATTAGATATAGGATTAATGTTTTTCTAAAAAACAAAATTAGCAATACAAATGCGAAATTTGTGAAACTTTTATTACAAATTTATTTACTAAAATAAAAAAATTTCTATTAAATTAAAATATATGCAAATGCTATTCAGTTAAAAACCTAAACTAAAGTCAAATCAGATATTTGAAAATAAAAAATTCTTACGTAAATAGAAATGATACTGTAACGTTACCTAATGTTGTAGGCGCGCAAAAAGAATTATTTGGAGTTTTTGATCAAAATATCTATGACACCCTCTCGCAATCGTGTGTGTCATCACGACCTTGTTTTCACCGAATAAGGCTTAAATACATCACACCATGCTATAGCGTACCACAGAAGGGTCTTTAGTCCAAACATTGGGAAACATAATATGGTGGAGAATGACTATTTTTAATATTAATCGGAATACAAGTGTCAAAGAAAAAAATGTCCAAAAACTACTTTAGTAAAAAATTACTTAATATCTTAAAAATGGTTTTTTGAAATTCTTGATTCTAACAAAATATGTTTTCAACTTTAATCGAAATACGGTTGTCAGGCTACCTAAAAAATCGTTTTGTTAAATATCAGATATTATCTCAAAAATATTTTATTTAATCGGGTTAGAGTACAAGAGTAACCACTGCGTATTTTAGTTTAAAAATTTTAAGCTCAAGATAAAGCCTAGCTGATTACTTTCATAAAATCCTTTTCATGAAGATTGATATTGTGCTCTGCATATTTCTTAAAACTGACTCAATATATTTGCTAGGTGACAGTCTTTTTTTTTTCTTTCATGGTCGTCTTTCATCAATGTGAATCGATACATAAGCTCATGTTATATTATAAATAACTCTAGAATATTATAAAAGACTCAGTGAAAACATTTTTCCGATACTGTTGATTCACTTTTAGTAAAAACAAATTATAAATTAATGACAACTTTATCAGCTACAATTTTCAATGAATTTTTATATTTGCCTACCATCTCGTCTATGTAATGCTATGCTCAGAAGAGAAGACTCAGAGTAACATGCTACACCACTGCTTATTCTAGTTTTCTGAACACGGAATTGATGGGCATATAAAAGTATTTTGTTGATTATCAGTAACTTTTTTAAGTATTAACAGGTCGTACAGCATCATTTAAATATTACCATTCAGTACTTTATTATGATTATAGCAAGATTGCTTACTACAGAAAGAAATCCATTTCAATCTTAAGGTTGAATATAATTTAATGAAAGTACTGTGATGCTTAATGATGACTAATATTTTTCAATATTTACAAAAAGAAAAATTTTCAATTCGCATTTACCGCCTCTCGACTACTTTTTATAGGGCTATGTTAAGTCATTGGTTTATGCCGACAACTGACAAACCAGCAAATCTTAAAGCATTGGAAGCCAATATTCATGACCTAAAAATTGGACTGATCAAATGGCCCATGTAACTCATAGCCGCGGCGGACATATGTCGGAAATCAGATTCAAATCAAATTTCATTCCAACAATATTTTGGTCTTGTATCAAAAATACCCGATATATCATACAGTTTTTTGTTGCATAAAACATTGTATATGTATTATACAATATATAATACATAAACATATATGTTCATGTTGAGTCTTTTTCGAGTTAGTGCATCTAGATACTTTTACGCTTTGAAATCTGGGGGGTTTCTGCAGAGTCCCACCCTTCTCACTGACTAATTTATGTATTCCTCAAAAGCTTTGTGATTACTTGATAACTGATCTGCGTACCGCCCCGTGCGGCTAGAGATTATTCTGAGATTAGGTAGTGCTAAATAGGGTAGCCTGTTGGTGTACTCGAATAGCTTCAAGACTCTGTCCCTTATATATATTTTGACCGGGTCTCTATATTATAATTATTATATTCATACTCCATTAGAAGCTTAAAGAGTCTACAAAAGTTTTTCACACTGGTTTCTATTTTGTGCTATATATATTGACATGCTTTCCAGTTGCATTAGCAATGTGTTCGACTAATTTTAAGGCACTTACTTTCGGATTTTTGTTAACTTCTTTTAAAACCAAGCTGACATCCCTACGTATGAGTATCCTTGGGCGGCCACTGCGAGGTTTATTTTCAGGAGAACCAGTATTTTTATAATTTCTTATTATCGTCTGAACTGTTGATCGAGTCAAATTTACTAATTTTGATACTTTTACCATAAAGTTTTTTTTCATTTCTATGCTTAATAACCAGATTTCGCATATCACTTGAAATTCTTTTCTTGGACCCATCGTGTCAATTAAATACCACTCTCAAAGCACAACTAAGTGCATTATATAAATGTATGACTCATGCCACAAGCATGAAATATGAAAAACGGTACTTTCCCGTTTAACATTTAAATTACTGTCGACTATATCTAACAATCAATGAAGTGTATGTAGACTTTTGTCAATGATTTTTTTAGGTTTTTTTCGAATAACTTTGTTAATTTATATTGATGAATGGATTTTCTTTTGTTTATTATTATTAAAAAACAGTTCTAAACAAAACTGTATCATTACTTTTTTCTATTATGTCCTTGGATTTACGAGCTAGCAAAAATGGGGGGTGTATGTAGAGTTTTGTCGCTGACTGTATATGTTTATTTATTTATTTGCGAGTTAACATTAAAATTAATTTTAAAGTTAACTAAGAATAAGGAACTGGACTACTTGTTCCTGGACCCTATATGTATGTTAATTTGAATAAAATAAAACAAAAATAATTTAAAACTGTGCAGATCAGCTGTTCCCGTAACTCGAACATTTGCGAACATTTTCGAGCGAACTCTAATGTACTCAGTCTGCTTCAACGAAACAGTACGCGAACACAAAAATAATGAAATAATTTTTTCTTATAAATTTTCTTATTTTTTTTGTTTTTTGTATGAAACATCTTCAGGCTTAATATTTTCTTTTGCTTATTTCCACTTAAAAATAATATAAAAAAAGTTTTTTTTTAAATACCTTGAATTTTTTTCTTAACGATCTCAAACATAATAATTAAGTTATTTCTTTTTGCACTTTCTAAGGTCTTGATCAACACCATTCAGTAATCCATCCACAAAAGTCATTCACATCAAATCATGCATTTTGTCAAAACAGTAGCTCTACAGTTAGGGTTTTTCTTTATGTTATATAGTGAAGACGTCGTTAATAACGTAAACATCGTTACACTTGGCCAATAGTGCCAACATTGCAACTTGTTACACTTGTTACCGTTTTGTTTGGCGTTAACATTCATTAACCTCATGTGTTACATTTTTTGCCACAAAATACCTCACTTGTTTACCTCTTTTTTATGATTCTTGTTATGACAATTACAGCGGCTTTTGTTATGTTATTAACTTAATTTTTTCACTTACAGCGAAGTCATTTTGCTTTCATTCGCTGTTATTTTTGTTGCTATCGTGGATGTTGCTACTCTCGCGGCTGTTACTACTGTTGTTTATTTATGTTGGCGGTTTTTTGTTGTCGGTTTTTTATTGTCGGTTTCTTGTTGTCGGTGAAATGGGGTAAGAGTCCACATATGCAACATATAAGCGTATAAGCCATACAGCGAATGATTTCCAAACTTTGCAGCGACATTTTACTTTCCTTTTTCAAAAACTTTTGTCATTTGTTAAATTTTACGAAATTTAAAAATTTATAAAAAGTTTTCTTAACTCTTAAGCAGACTTGGTTGGTTTGATTAAAAAAATTGAAAGTGAAATGAATTTTGCATTAAAGTAAGTCAAACTTCCAACAACTTCGTTGCATTTTAACACTTTCGTTTTCAGTTTTTCAGTTTTTCAGTTGATCAGTTTTTTTATTTACTAAGATATAATTTGAGAAAACAATTTACATAGAGTAATAAATAAATAAAACAACTTTAATTCGATAAACTTAAAACCAAACCAGTTTAACACGAGCTTAGAAACTTAGCTTAACATTAATATTGTGCTAAATTGTTAGCATAACATAATGTATTGAGCAAGCGCTGCTAAAAGTATCTCAAAGCTGTTAACAGGCAAAGTCTTCACCTTTGAAAATATTTGAAATAAAAATATTTGTATGTGAATTTAAGCGAATCAATCATATATTTATGTATTTGTAACATTTCTCAAAGAAGCGTCAAGCAGATCTGGTACTTCAACCCTCAACTAAAAGCCAATATTTTTTATATTTATTATTGTATATACAATAATTATTAAAAATACATATACGAAAACAAGTTTCTTTAGTCATCTTCAAGTATCACTTTTATTTGTGTGATCATAGCACCATTAGTTAACATCATTAACATTTTATTTTAACTATTTTGATCTTTTGATATTTTAAATGTCGTATTTTATAATGGAAATTAGTTAAAATAACAAAACTGATTTTTAAAATTCATGACAAAAATTTTAGATTTTTGTTTTATATTAAATTTAATCGGAATAAAATTATCTGATGTCTGAATTCTTTTTCATAAATTCTTTTTCATATTTTTTTCTTCATAATTTTTTTTCATAATTTTTTTTTCATAATTTTTTTTTTCATAATTTTGATATGGTGATTATTACATAATATGTATATTTCGATTAATTAAAAATGATATAATCATAATCATTTTTATGAGAATGAGTATTAGCGACTTTAATAGTTTGCTAATAAAAATGTGCAATAAATATTTTATATTTTTCTAAATAAAAATCGATTTAATGTTCATTCTAAAATATAATAATTATTTTATTGAGAAAAATTTTTATTAATATATATATAAGCAAACTGGTTATAGTATTTTACAATAATACAAAATTATTCTTAAAAGTGTTAAAAGAATAATAAGTAATAAAATAATAGTTACTGAAGTGTTGATAGTAATGTTCTTATGGAGTTCTTATCTATTCTTAATTAATAATAAATGTTAAGGTTGTTAATGAATAAAATTTTATGTCTTCATATAATCGGCTTATATAATGATATGATGACAAATAATGCATAAATCATAAAAATGGTATTTCTTAAATATGGGAGGTGTATTTCAAAGTAAATTGCAACTTTTAGAAGTAAGTAAAATGTCCTGAGATTATATATTAACAACTACAGGTGTCGAATAAAAAAACTGAACTATATCAAACCTTTAATTTTAAGATAAAAAAAAACTGAAAAATCTTTTTTTTATAAGATCTTTAGAATACTTAATTAAGAGTGACACCACAAAGCAGCTAGTACATAAAAGAAAGATATATAGTACAAAAATTCAGTTAGGCATTTTACAGTATATAGAATGAAGAAATAAGACTCGTAAAGGCAATTCAATATCACAGTTCATCAAAGAAATTCAGATATATTCAATGAATATCTACTTATATATAAATATATACTATATATCTTTATATCTCTTTCTCCGTATATCTTTCTCTGTATCTCTTTCTTTTTGCTTAATTGGTCTTCAGAACAACATCTCTATATGTAGAAACTGTTCAATAGAGTGTATTAATTTCAATTTTATATATTGTATTATAATACGAGTCAACAAAAAATATCAAGTAATTTTTAGCGTTCATTTGCGTAATATGAAAATACACAGGGACAAATAAATGAAAATTTAAAAACTGATATAGTTTCAATAAGACTTTTGCATAGATTAGTTTAGGTTAGAGTGTCGGCCTTGTACTCAAAGCCCGTTGTAGTACAACAGGATTAACATTTACATATGCACAGATTAGAAATCAACATATGAGCAACGCAAAAAGTACGACTCTCCTATTAGATAAAGTTGAAACAACCAGACAATTGTATAAAATTAGCGAAGTCCCTAATTTTGCAGGATGAAAACTCGGTTAGGTCGATAGATTTTTATAAAAAAGCACTTATAATTTTTGCTATTGCAAAGAAAATTGAATTTAAAATTCAGAAATATGTAAAAGACTATATATATTCAAGACATATTTAAATTCAGTTCATTAAAATTACCTAACACTCACAAATATTTTGCCTATCCTAAAAATCAAATTGAACATTAGAACTGAACATTTAAATTGCTTTATTGCATATAAAATTAGAAAAAAATTATAAACAAAATTCACTAAATTATTTTAATATAACTTTCTCAATATTTTATTGTTAATATACCTTTCACACAATAATAGTATTGCAAATCAATAACTAGTTTTCACAATTTTTAATTAATCGTTTACAAATGATAGTTAAATATTTCTCATTATGCACTTTAATAAATTATGTACTTATGTATAAGCTACTTAATAACACAAAACAACATCGTTGTTATTGCAAATGTTACATTGTTACATTGTTGAGTTTTATTCCATTGAATTGCAACACATTTTTCTATTAAACTGAAATAAAGATGTTTCTCATTAACGAAAAAATATATCAATAAGGAATCAATGGCTGCAGAAATGTCAAAGCTAGTAATGAATATTACCATTGCACTTAAAAAGCTTTTATTGAAAAAGTTTATAAATAATTTTTTAAATTGCAAACTCATTTCCTTAATATTATGTGTGCCCTCAATTTTATTTTTGTGCATATAAACAATCTGTAAAATCCTATAAGCAGATTTTCGTTAATAACAAATTTAAATATATTTTTTATGTATTATTTCATTATTGATCAACCAATTATTGGTTTAAATAATACATATTTTTTATTTAATTTTAGCAAATATATACATTATTACCAATATATTAACTATAGTTAAAAAATACCATATGTAGACTATATATTGAAAAATATTTTTATAATTTATTGTTTTAAATTTTTGAAAATAAATTTAAAATTGTTTAATATTCAAACTACATAAGTAGACTATAGACTATAGTGGAAATATTGGTGACAATTAAAAATGCTTTATAGAATTTATTTATAAATGTGTACTCTTTAAACCAGGGTTGTTCAAAGCACGTTTTTTTAAATATTGTGGTAAAACTACATTATTTTATTTTTATAATATCCCAAATAAATTAATTAAAATGTTCTAAATAACTTATTACATTAATTTACTTAATTGACAAAGACTTTGGTATATATTTCTTTGCACAACATTATTTTAACATCCCATTAAAAATAAAATATTTTTCAAAATTTGTGTTGAAATTTACTTAAATTTACTAGTCAAGTTTTAAATTTTAACTTAATTTATTTTTTTAACAAATTTTGTTACTATACTTTACTTTTTCACAAAAGATTGTAAAAGTATCGATATATTTACAAATCAGTAAATAGTCGATTATCCGGTTTTTATATATATTAGAATATTTTGCATATTACACATCTTAAACTGTCTGACTAAAATTCCAAAAATGTGAGCATAAAATTCTCGAGAAATATAAAAATAAAGCACCTTTTCAAGGAATCCAAGAATCCAGTGAATGGTTACTTTTATTAACTTAAAGACCGTTAAGTCATTAAAATCGTTCGTAACATTAATGATAATCATCATCATTGGTTACGTTACAATCCTGCTTTACTCTACACACCACTTGAGTAACAAAATCAGATAAGAATTATTTTCTGCTTAACAAAATTATTAATAAATATTTACAACATAAACACAAAAGATTTAAATATTTTGAAACTCATAATTACAACAACAAACCATTTTTGATATTTTTCGCATTTTAACAAAACAAAAATGCTCATAACAGAAACCTGTTAAAGATCATAAACTTAAGAAATGGACTTTAATTTAAGATATGAAGTCAGCAGCAACAGGAACCGCAATTTATGCCTTACGCTAACATTTAAGCCTACAAATTACATTAGAAAAGTACAATAAAAAAATTGTTAGAAAAAATAATTTTAACAGAAAAACTAGTAAACAAACGTGCCGCATGCAACAACAATTCAATTGCACTATTGTCCATTCAATTTTTGCGCAGTACAACATTATTCATCATCGCTGCTATGTTAGTATGTATGTACTTTGTAGTTAACTTCTTAAGCTTGGTGCTGTTAACGCCTTAGGCACTTTCATTCGTAGCTTAAGGTGAACCAGTGTTTTGTTATTATAATAATTATTTGGTTGTTGTTGCTGTTGTTCACTTTTATTTTGTTGTAGTTTGTTGTAGTTTGTTGTCACATTTAAAACTATTTGAATATGACGACGTTTACTGCTACCACTTCGCTGCTTGTTAGGCAACTCGTCCGATTTCAATTCGCATGTCCAAGCTGTTTTTAACTTGTAGTCTCGTTCAGCTAACATTTCTATGTTATGTACATAAAGCCAGTTGCATGCCAATCTCTTAAGTCTGTCAATATTATTTTTGCCATTATTTTCCTGCTAAGGTGAACTTATCTTAAAATTGTATTTGTTTTTGCTTTTGTTTTTATTACTTTTGTCTTGGCTTTCTTAAAACGACGAGTGAAGCAAAGTTTTTGTTGTTTATTTGCGAGCATTTGGTACTATGGCACATGCTTGCCATGAGCAAACAAGTTTAGTTAGTTCACTTCTAGACTACAGCAACAAAAATTGGTAGTTCGGTAGTTTTTGTTAGTGGTTTCTGTTAGCTAACATTTATAATAACAATAACAGTGTGTGAACGTGTGTTTGTGTTTTGGCCATATTTACTTATAAAATTTTGACGATTTTTATAAATATATATTTGCTAAAGAAAATTGCTTTAATTTTAACACTTAAATATTTACTTCAAATAAACAAAATAATTTGAAGCAATTAATTCATTACCTAATTTGTTTTTTTGTTCATGTATTATGAAATAATTGATTGAAATAATTAAAAATTTTGTTAAAAAAATATTTGAATCGGATAATATTAATTGTTAAATATAAATATTCTTTTGTAGTCTATTGTTTTTAATGACAATAATTTTTTAATTATTATTTTTACTAATAGGACAATTGGTCAATCAAATAATATACAACTTTTTAAGTTATTTTTAAAAATTATATTTTGTTTTTACCAATACTACGACCATAGTCTGCCATACATAAGTTCCTTCCGGTTCACCTAAATATGGCGCCAGTAAAAAGTATGTAGCGTATTAATTTAACATATACAGTATTTAATTCGTATGACACACAAGTTGAGTTTACTATAAAACTAGCTTCTTAATTTTATAGTTTACTGATCATGTGCCTGAAAAAAAAACATTTGCGGCACTCATTGCCTTTATTACTTAATCAATAAATAAGGATAATGAAAATTCATCACTAACTCCATCAAACATATAGTGAAAACGCTCCATCTATTAGAACTTGTGAGACATGGTTTCGACAATTTAAAAGTGGTAATTTCTATGTGAAAAGCCGTGAGCGCACTGGTAGTGCATGAAGTCCAAAGATGAGTAATTACAGGAGTTATTGCATAATGACCCAACTCAAACTCAACAGCAATTAGCAAAAGCATTAAATGTGTCATAAGAAATAATCAACAAATGTTTATGAGCAATGAGGAAGATCAATAAAATGGTTAAATAAGTTCCACTCGATTTGTACTAACGTCACATTGAAAATTGAAAGTCACTTGAGAAATGCCTCTTTAGTGCCAGAAAAGAAAATCATTTTTATATTGAATTGTAATGAGTAAAACGAAGCGAAGTGGATATATCTCGGCTTTCACCTGGCGAAGATCAAATTGCTTCTGTAGGAAGACCATGCTTTGTGTTTTTGATCAAACCAGAGCAGAATTATGTGTTATGAACTCTTCAAGTCCGACAAAACCGTAAATACACAACTCTTTTGCTAACAAATGATTTATTTTATACACGAATTGATCAAAAAATAACCGGAATAGACCAGTAGAACTGGCAAAGTGACATTATTATACGACAATGCCCAGTCTCACACAATAAAACCAGTGATAGGCTTCACAAAACTGCTTTGGTGGGACCGCCATACTCCCCAGATCATCTGACTATCACATTTTCCCATAAATGGAGCATAAGTTCACAGAGTTGAACTTCAGCAATTTCAAGGAAAATTGGAAAATGGCTCGACAAATGGTTTGCAGCAAAAAACTATTCCAGCTTTTCTGGAATAGTATTCATAAATTACAAGAAATGTGGGCTAAATGTTTTAAATAATATTATTTTAAATAAAATGAAATTAATTTCTATTAAATAATAAAGTATTGTCTTTACTCATACAAACCGGAAAACCCGGCATGTCTCTGAAACCTTTATGGCTCAATATATAATATAGCTCAAAATATTTAATAACTTTGTCGTTCTAAGATTATACATAATCGGCATATCTTAACATCTATATATTATATTTACAAATAAACGAAAAATTGTTGTGAGGACCTACTGATATTTGGAGGTCCTCAATGGCTAACATTTGGCTTTCATGCGAAGTGTAGAATGTCTTCTGTTTGGTAATGGTCTGTAGCAGCACAAAAGATTAACTATGGTTGTGGTGCTCCGCTCCGTCAGGAGCCGGTACCCTGTTTATTTGTATTCTATTATATTCTAAGGTACTAAAAATTAAATACCAATCTGTTAAGAAAAAAAATTGTTTCCCATACAACTAAGAGCCACCCAACTGTGCATTCATGTATGTAAATAGTATATGTATTTGTATATATGTATATGTAAATAGGCCTAGTTAAAACCTAGTGTGGGGTAGTGATAAGCCACCCAGCCATTATAGAGTAAAAGTGCGTAATAGCACTAACTCAAGAACAAGAAGAAGAAAAAGAAGAATATGTATATGAATTAAGTATGTAACTAAAAATATAAAATGTAAAATATAAAATGTAAAATGTAATAAACAAATTTTAAAAAGTTTTAAAGATTAGTAACAGTTACTATATTAACTGTTACTGTTACAATAAAACAAAAACAATTCAAAACATTACTCTAAAAAATATATAATAAAACGCAAATAATTTATAAATAGATTTAGTCTCATAACAAAATATTTACAATTATTTCCTGACTATACTTTTTATAAAAATCAGGCAGATATCTGCTGAAAAATCTATATATTATGCCCCATAAAAAACATATGCCCCACATATAACTCTTAGAAAACACGTAACAACTCTTTAAAAAGTTACTTAATTATAATTATAAATCTCATTTAAGACAATATAATTTCACTACTGCCCACGTACTACAAATGGAATATTTTTAAATTAATATTAACCACATTAACCACTCAATAAACTAATAAAGTTAACATTTTAAATAGTTTAAAAAAAATTAAAATGAAAACTTTTCCTCATTATTTTAAGTTACTTCGCTTCATTTATTTCTTTTATTTTTCATTGTGTTATATTTAATGTAAGATTTTTTTTATTAAAATAATTTTTTATTTCATTTAAACATATTATCACGTTTTTTATTTTTTCTTTCTGCTGTGTATCTTTCACTTGCCACTCGCTTAACTATCCACTTACTTTTACCACAAACTATTATTAATGTCAATTACCGCAAAATGTGGGTGAGGGGGTAAGAGGCGACAGCTGCTTATACACGCAGCTGAGTATACTTCAATATAGCAACAAATTTTAATTTGTTTACTTTTGAATTCAACTTGCCTAAGCTTTACTTTAGCAAGAAAACCGAGTCAAGCCACCTACGAATTGAGTTAAAAAATAAAAGATTTTTAAAAATAAAAGATTTATTTTGAAAAAAAAATGTTTCAAAATTTGCAAAATTCCATTAAAACACATTATGTGACATTTTAACGTATTAATCATTTTTATTTTCGGTTTTTGTGAATTTGAACTAATTAAATTATTTTATTGGTTCCATTAAAAATTTAAGGTCGCACATACTACACCGGAACAACCTACGTTCATACTATTGTTCCGGTCGTAATCCGGAAAGATTTATAGTGAACATGGTATTTGAATGAATAAATAAAGTTATTTCATTGATTTGCTGATATAAAGCTGATTTAATAAATATTTTAATTAAAGATTTCATATAGTACTTTTATGTGGAGTTATGAAAATCTTTGTAATTCTTTGGAATTCAAAAATACTTTAAGAAAAACTTTTAAATATGGAAGTTATTTACAATTAATTCTTTAATATATATTCTAACGAAATAATATGCACTTAAATTTAAGAATACAGACTAAAAATATGATATATGTATATATTTATAGGGGGAGGGACTGAGCATATAATGTAGTATGTGAACAAACATCAACATGGATCTTTGTCACTGTCACTCTCCAAGTTGACACACAGCCCACACATGGCCACCTGTGGATAAGTACCATTATCCATATTTAGTGAATGATTGTGTACAGTAGAACGTCGCCCAAACGCATATGAGGTTACGCATTACTCAGTACATTAATACAGTATCACACAAAGACTATATATTATACATATATATTTAAGGGAAAAGAGTGTGGACATGGAAGGCAAAGTGTCTGATTGCATTTAACCTGATAAACAACAAGTTTACCAAGTCTGTCTGTTATTGTTCTCTTAAAGTTGGCCTTAACATGGTACCCTCTGGATAGCTACTAGAGCGCAGTATATAAGTGTGTACAACGAATTCTCTCTAATGGATATAGGTATATGATTCTACGTAGAACACCATCGAACCCATCATATAAAACACTGCGCAAATAAAAATCGAAAACAGGTTTTGGATTAGGATATTACATACTGTTGATGACTTAAGCAAACGAACGCAGTAGAGGAGGTCCGATTTGAATTGACTTGAATTCAACGAAATCCGAAGCGCAGTAGAAAACAAATAAATCAGCTAGACATGATCAAAACAACTATGTAACGATTACTTAAAAGGGTCCTAAAATAAATCCTTTTACAGAGAAGAGACAGATTTGACCAATATTCCATAAAAAACTAGGTTCAATAGCACCAAAAACCGCTGAAACTAAAAAAATGACATCGCTATATATAGATTTCTCTAATATAAAAAACTTTTTAATGAATCAACAGTTTAATTAACAAAGAGGTCATAACTAAATTTATGTATACGAATGTCTACTAGAAGTCAGTTACCATCGTGAGATAAAGTAGTCGTGAACGTCAGTGGTCGATATGTATTGGTGTTTATAAATCATGGTATCGGGATAAATCCAAAAAAGTTTGAAAAATACCGTAAACGTATAGATAATCAAACACTATTACTTAGAGACAGTGAAAATTTCAACAAAATTTATAGTCGTTACACATACACATACTGCTTAACAAGCCAGACTGAACAATCCAGTTATCGCATAAATTCCAGGGATGAAATTTAGAAATTTCATAAAACCTTTTATGGTATAACTGTCTTTAACTAAACAGAACATATTGCACCTTACAGAATATGAAATAATTCCCCATTTTGAAGAGTTCTTGATACTGTCAATATTGTCACAATACTCAAGATAGCATTCAGCTCCCATCTCAGTGAATGCTGACCTGTTGACCCATGCAAAGGCCGGTTACACATAAAAAATGTAATAAGCTATATTTAATATAGGTTTAACCATTAAAAATGGGATGTAATAAGTAGATTAACAAACTCAATGATTGTTTAAATTATAAACAGTATTTCAATTCAAATAGAGAGAAGAGAACAGTAACAAAGCTATAAACTAACGTTAATAAAATTTTTTTCTGGATAAAAGATTAATATATCACACCAAAAGAAACTAATTCCATATAAGTATTATTTATTCTAAAATTCTAATTGCTTGACTGTCTCAAAAAATATTAAAAAAATTACAGTTTAAAAAAATATTTGGGATTCTCTAGAATAGCAAAATAATCTATCTTAAATTACAGTCTACAATTATAAGGAATGTTTGTGACAGATACAAATCAATAACTTAATGATTCTAATACCCATTATGACAATTATATTCTGGTACTTTAGTAACTACTAACTCCAAGAGCAGCTCTGGGACCAACAATTTAGGAAGCTAGTACCGACTGCATTTCTAAAACATGATTGCGGCAGATACAATAATATTATATATTTCTAATACGCGTTATGACAGACGTGCTCTGATATTTTAGTAAGAATTAGTTCCTGAAGCTGCTCTGAAAATTCCAACAATTTAAAAAGCAACTTCGGACATTGAAAGGATTAATGTTTATCACATAAATAATCATCCAAACCTAATTGTAATCTTGGGGGTCTTAGTGAAAAATGAATTTAGTAGACACCTTCGAGCAAATATCCATATTTATGGACAAGTCTTTGAATACATATCCACCTTTATATGTGTCTAATAATTATTTATCCAGTACTTATTGGCAGTTAAACATATTATATTGAAGGACTCAAAAAAATGATAGCACGAAAGTTAGTAATATCCTAAATACTTTCAAATAATAAAGCAGACGAGTTCAGCTTGATATTAAAATATTATACACATTTCTTTGAGCATTTAATAATTAACTTAATCAACACACATGTATTGGTTTCATTACCTCTAACTTCTTCGGTTTCCGAAGAAATCTTACATTTTAACGAAATTATCAAATATTTAAAAATAAATTTGATTCAACGCTAATAGACATTCCATTAATCTGACTAAGAAACGAGTAACTCTTAATGAAAGCCACTTACCTTGTGCATATGCGTAACTCAGCACGAAGACCAAAATTGTCAAACTGGTAACTCGCCACAGCGCGGGTAATCCCATTTTTATGATATTTTATTATATATTTTTATACTGTTAATAATTTAACTTTTTCTTTACAGTTTACTACACGAACACATGCATATATATATACATATATATTTTTATAATTATAATAAAAACATTTCGATTTTATACAAGTACTTAAATCCTTTTGATCTATCTGCTTTTAAGTAAACAAAAAAAATTATAAAAAAAAATTTAAAAAAATAAACAAGAAATTCATTAACGATTAAAATTAATATTTTTTTAATTTTTTAATTTTATGGATTATAGTAGAGTGTTTACTTAAAAAATAAATACATAAATTTAAAATTAAGAAAATTAATTGCAATTTTTTTTCTTCTTGTTAATTATTTATATATGAATTTTATGTCACAGATTCACTCTTAAGTATTGTTAAGTAATATTGTTTTTTTTTCTGTAATTTTTTAAACTGAAGAGAAATCACCTTGAATATGCTAAGCAATTAGTTAGTTAAATTGTTGTTGTTGTTGGATTTTGAGTATTGCTGACATTTATAGTATTAATTTAAACTTTCAGCAATGTTATCATTATTGTTATTATTATTGTTATTTTATACCTTAGGTATTTTATACTCACAAGCGGTAAAGGTGATACCTTAAAATAGTATCTTTTTGCTATTGGCACAAATTCAAACACTTAATCCAAAGCAAAACAAATTCAAGCACAATTTACACATATGTGTATATGTATATATAATATATATAATATTATAAATTTTTATATATTTTAAGTATTTTTTATTGTTGTTAATAAACTAAGGTCATATAATGTAAAAAAAAAATTAAATTGCAATTTATATTGACTTTTTCTTTGTGTTTGAACCGTTAAAAGGAAAAGCGTTCAGTTAATACATAATAATAATATTAACAATTAATATTAGCAACGAACTTGACTTACTTTGTATCTGAAGACACCTCATAAAATAGTTATAAAATTAATTCTAAGAAACTATTACACATTATTTATTATTACATTAACAAAATCATATGGTTTATAATTAAAAACTTTTTATTAAAGCAAATATATATATATAATTAAGGATAACAGTAAAAACAGTTTTTATATATTCATAACACATGCTAGTTGTATAGATTAGTCATCGTTCTTAGCCTCGCTCTTGCAGTCTTACAAATTATTTACGGACTATGAACAAATTATTTAAATATTTCCTAAAAATCAATCATGATGAGTACTTGACAATACTCAAAACAGCGTTATTGAAATCAGACAAATTTCAATAAATTAATTAATATTTCTGTAGGTGTTGCTTCATTACTATTTGAATCCCTTTAACTAACTAAAAAATAGTTTCTTTTCGTCATAAGACGCGTCATATTTGAATTTAAAAATTCAAATTTAAGTATTAATATATTTATATAAAATTTATAAAATCAAATATGCTACACTATACCTAGTATCCGAATACCTAGTATCCGAGTTGTACTCCTAAATCATCTGAAATTTCTTTTTTAATTTTGGAATTTAATGTTTGTATTTTTTTATTTTATAAATAGGGTGCTCTATGCTTTATTCAACATTAAATTTCAACTAAGAACTTAATTCTAGAAAAACTAGAAAGTTTTTTTTTTATGTATACATAAAGTACAAGTACCTAGTATTCTACTTAAATCGTAGTACCCCTAAAATATCTCAAATTTCTTTTTTATATTTAGAATTTGATGTTTTATTTTATAATTTTATATATAGGGTGCTCTCTGTTATATTAAACTTTATTAAACTAAGGACTTAATTCTAGAGAAATCAGAAAATTCAAAATTAATATATAAAAATTTAACAAATACCTAGTATCCGAGTTGACGTTGAATATCATTGAGATATATCAAATTTCTTTCTTAAATTTGGAATTTGATGTTTATATGTTATATTATATATAGGACGCTCTATGCTTTATACAACATTTAACTTCAACTAAAAACTTGATTCTAGAAAAATTAAAAAGTTCAAAATGAATAAAAAAAATTGATTTTTTATAGGGATATGTTCGTAACATAGAAAAAGTGGCTCCGTCCGAAAGCGACATGACCCAAACACGCAACTATATTGCTAATATTAGAGCTATCTTTAAGCACATATTGCGATTCTTTATTGTAACATAACATTGGATATTCTCCTATTATCATTAGATATAATGTAATATAATTCCTTTAGTCTAGAAAAAGTATAAGAATATCTGCGGTTTTGTTGAATTTAGTAATGTTTCATTACAACAACTGAATATACTAAAATAACAAAACAATTTTTAATAGAACTATTCTTTAAACTTATTTACTAGAGTTTATATTTTTTTGATTATATTGTACATAAATCTCATTTTTTTATGCTAATTTATACAATTATGAAATATACCATATATAACGTATTTTTATAAATATCGATCTGAGTCATAATGTATGCTTTCGATTTCCACTCATTTATAAAATCGAATTCGTTTAGGTGATCTAGAGCAATTCTTGATTATCTGTCAAGGAAAAATGATTTGTTGGGAGCAGCTAATTGTGTCAACTGACAGTTTGAAAATAATTGGACAAGTTTTGTTTATATATTCCATTATTGTTTTAATTGCATATAACATATGTATGTACAATAAATAGTAATAAATAGTAATGATTCTTATTATAAAATTTTTACAAGAATTTTTGAAAATAATTATAATTATTTTTATTAATTATATTACTCCTGCTATTAACTTATTTATGTATATCTGTATTTTGTTTGTGTTTATGCATATATTTAGAGGAGCATGCAGTGCATGTCAATTGTCAAAGCTAACCAATACTATCACACTCAAAATGTTTGTTGGAACTAGAAAATCTAATAGAACAGGAGTAAATTTGTGTAATGTAAAAAAATATTTAATAAATTTTTCATTAATAACTGTTCATACTATTTTATTAATAAATCCAATTCATTTTAGCCAGTGGCGTAACTACATTTTTTAGGCCTGTAAGCAAATTCTAACTAAGGGGCCCCTACCAACATACTAAGGGGCCCCTCTTTTTATACTCTTTACACGAAAAAATGTGAAAAGGATATATGAGGTTTGTCAAGATTTTCGTAACGCATTAAAGGAAACGTCGGAAATACCATTAAGTATATATCAGTACAATATATATATACTTTTTCAGTTCAAACTACTCTCTCAGCTTTTGAACTCTTCGAATGAAACTTTACACACATACTTTTCGGGAGCCGACCCTTTTCACCATTTGATTTGATTGAAATTGGACGTCTATTTCTTGTTGCTGTGATATAAACTTAACAATCGGATATGAGGTTTCTCCGTTTTTAATAAAGGTATTCAAATGGAATTTGGTGTATACAGTACTGATATTTGCAAAAGACAACGTACAAAATTATTTTCAAATGGGTTTAAATCTAAATATAGCTTCCATATAAGTGTCTCGATTAAGACACATATTTTTCTTAGAAAAACTTTTTTATTTTATAAATAGGTTTAATATTTTATTTGAAGTACATACATATTATGTACTCTAAATTTAAAATTTACGTATCTTTTATAAAATGCAATATGAAGTTATTCCAACAAAAAACGTTTCGTCCCTTTTGAGAATTTATTAAAAATAAATACAATGAATACAAAAATTTATAGTGGGGCCCCCTAAATTCGGGGGCCCGAAAGCGTTGCTTCCAGTTGCTTCCCTGTAGTTACGCCACTGATTTTAGCACAAATTAAAATTGTTTGAAAACTTCATTGCCAAACAACCTGCTTCTTTATAACAAAATATTGTATCTGAAGTCATTCAAACTTGTGAGTATTTTAAATGTTAAAGTGAATTTTGTATTATTAATAATTCAATACAGTTCATATAAATTTTTCAATAACAACAACAATATCTAACAATAATGACATCAATGAAGAAAATATGACAGCAAAAAGAAATTAAGTTTAATTTTTGATTTGTTTTCCTTTTGAATTTCGTTTTCTTGTCTTTGCTTACTTTGTTTACTTTCAAATTTTATTAACGGAAAAATTTCACTATTTATATTCGTATAGGCATTTCCCAATCACTAAATCATAATTAATAAAAAAAAAGTATTATATTTTTTTATATTTTAAAGAACGTATTGTAGTTATGTATGTATGTATGTATGTATGTACTTTCGAAGGGAGTAGAGTAAGACACATTTAAGCACATTTATTTACCCAAAAATACAAGAGCCCAACTAAAAGCCACAAAAAATTCGTATTATTTCACACTTATTATTTTATATTCAACAAAAATTTTATAATTTTTTTTACATATGTATGTTATCCATGCCTGGTATATAAAATAAAAGCGCACTAAATACAATGCTGCACCGCACACTGCACTATGCCCCGCTTCCACACATTTAACTCTGCACAATGCAAAAGTACGTTGTTTGCATACGAAACAATTCGAAAAAAGTTAACATTTATTTCTTTTTGTTTATTATTTTTTATACATACAATTTATACACACCAAAAAATAAAATTAATTTTCAAAAACAAAAAAAAAAAATATTCTATACAATTTTCGAAAACAATGTCCGCTAACCGATCGTTGCGTTACCGCACTTAAACGCGTTTTCAGACAAACTGAAGACAAGTTGTATAAGCCAAAAGCGGCCAATGCGAAAAAGACTACAAACCTGTGCTTGGTCTTGCTACCACGAAGAAACAACAAAAAGAGTGCCAGAGTCATAATTTTGCGAGCGTTTACAGTGGCTTTAGCCGGCAAATCGGAGAGTGAGAATTGCAGTGATTTGCTTTAAGCGAAGTGTACGTAAGTAACGTTACGTAAAGTTTGGCAAACGTAAGAGACTTAGAATTCCGTTACATGTTTGCAAGGCAGCAGATATTTGCATATCGTGAGCTTGTGTAACACATTTTATGCAGAGCTTAATAATTAATAATTAAAATTATATTATTTGCATTTTATGTAAATAATTTAATAAACCATTTCATATACTTATATATGTTTTAAATCTTAACCATATAAAATATAATTATTTATTGCAATATTTTGGTGTGGTGTTAAGTGTGAAATGTTGTATATCAGTAGGATCTGTGTGGAATGTGTTGCACAAGCTCTATATATTATGGATTAGATTGATTATTACTAAACTTAATTTAATTCCAGTATTTATTGTTATAGACATTTTATAGATTGCTGATTGCTGTACTGAAGTTTATAGTTATTTGTTTGTTTTTAAAATATTTATTATGCAAAATAATTTATTAAAATTTAAATTAATAAAATGTAATTTATAGATAAATCACAAATTTATCGTTAATGAGTTGTAGTAAATTAAGTAAACAAATTAGTAAATTAATCAACAAAATTTAATGAGAATATTTATTATTACGTTGAAGCTAATGGAGTCAGTGCACTTGAGCACTTTTACTCTCTTTTAACTGCGAGATTTCTTCATAACCCCTCTCTACGCCTTGACTGGATTGTTTTTTATCACTTCATCAGACTAAGCAATAATTGACCTTAAATCTGCATATCTTCCCGACGAGCCTGTAGAGATTCGATAACGTGGTGTTGGTAAGCCTGTCAGTTTTCGTAAATAATGTCAGGGCTCTTTCCTTTATATATTTATCACTTCATCAGACTAAGCAAGAATTAACCACAGATCTGCATATCTTGCCGAGGAGCCTGTAACCTTTCTGAGATTCGATAACGTGGTGTTGTTAAGCCTGTCAGTTTTCGTAAATAATTTCAGTGCTCTATTCTTTATATATTTATCTCTTCATCAGACTAAGCAATAATTGACCTCAGATCTGTATACCTTCACGTGGAGCCTGTAACCATTTTGAGATTCAATAACGTGGTGTTGGTAAGCCTGTCAGTTTCGTAAATAATTTCAGGGCTCTATTATTTATATATTTTTTGATCGAATCAATCGTTCATCCTAATGTACCATGGCACCTTGCAAAGCCTTCTCAGAGCCTGGCTTTGTGCAATTTCTACTTGACGAATAGTAGTGTTTGTGGCCTTGCTGAACGTTGCACATCCCTATAGAAGTGACGGTCGAATTATTTGTTTATATGGTATAACAGCTTTCTGTTTTTAGCATTGAGTTTTTTTTTATTTTTGAATAGCGGTTGGAGGCGATGAAAAATTTTGGCACAGGCAATTCTTTTCAGTTAAACATATTTAAGTTATGTAAATCGTTTGCCCACCGTGATGCCTAGATATTTAATGCTATCCTCCCAGTTTATTACCCTATGGCCACTCTCACTCTTGACGGGTTCTGACTCCATTAACGCGTAATTAATGGAGCCTTAGTTTTTTCATTATTATGTTAACTGTAAAATGTAAATGTATTGTAAAAAAAAGAAAGATTTGACCAGTTTATACATTCTAATCAAAACTGATCAATTCTAATTTGAGAAGAAGTCTTTAAGATATATAAATGTTTGTATTAATGTCCTGTGCTGTGAATACCTATGCTATGGAGTCTTATGCGATGGAGTCTTATGCTGTGGAGTCCTATGCTATGGAGTCCTATGCTATGAAGTCTTATGCTGTAGAGTCCTATGCTATGGAGTCCTATGCAATGGCGTCCAATTCTATGAAATGAAACAGCTCCTACAAGAGCTTCTGTTTGACCAACGGGCAGCGTCATATTTCAACAATCTAAGCGACTTATTTAGTAAAGCAGTTAGGGAAGAGCTTGAGCGACTAAAGTCAATTCCAAATTAAATCGAAAAGCTATATGTACACAACTTCATTAATTTATAATTTATTTTTTTTTTTCACATTTCGTCCTGATAAACTGTTAATATTTTATAGAAAAAAAAAGGCCGAAAATTATTTACTTATAAAGGTTTCGAAAAGTTTCGAAAATTCTTTAAATTCCAACAACAAAAATTCTTTTTTATATAATATAATTAAATATATTGTTTGGCTGTCTGGAATTTATTTACAAAATTTTTCAATATAAGTTATAATTTAACGTCAGTTATAATGGAAGTGACTATTATTTTTTAATAGAAACTAGCTTTTAACATCTCTACAAATTTTATCCGTTTATTAACGTATAAACCTCCTTTGCAATAAATCTCTAAGGGCCTGCATAGGGAAATATGTACATTTTGCAGTATATGCAATCTCTCATTCACCAATCTTTCATGTCGAAAGAATGTAATGAGTTAATAAAATGTTTTAGAGAAAGTGCTAAAATAAAACTTAAAAACTCAGACTACGAACGATATTCACTGTACATCATATTTGAAATAATGGCTGTCAAAAATAACACATAACACAGACCATAAAGCTGTGTTTATTGTGCTTTAATTGTCCACAAACTCACCATAAAATTTTGACAACTGCTATTACATAGTTTTGAAAATATGTATGTATATTCGGTATGGTTTTTAATTTATCACGTTAAGTTTAATTATTTTTTCAATATTAAAATTAAATAAATCAAAGATTTCAACAAATTCTGTCACAACAACAAAAAATAAATTTTATGTCTCCAACGTTTATACTGGCTCAATAACAAAATCTAACATTACAAATTAAGATGACTTTATGGCTCTATATATGCGCTGCACTCGATTATTTACAACCTACAGTAAGTGCCACTGTAAGATCTTACAGTTCCTAACAGTTTCTTTAGTATTGCGGCGCACAAGATCACACTACTTAAAATTCATCGCTTGAAGGAAATAAAAAAAAATAAGGTAAGCCCTAGCTCAATTCTAGACCGGAACGATGATGTGTAAATTAAAGGTGGAGCATTTTATTTTACAAGGCGAGAAGGAGCGTTGATTCAATTAAGGTGTCTTTAAATTTATGGCATCAATTAGACGCGCTTCAGGATAATCGCATTTTGTAAAATTAAGCGTCTTTGTAAGTTTGCTTAAGTTAGTACCTGAATTTATTACCGACATTCATTTGGCATGATGCGGTGAATATTTTCACCACGTAACGTAATTAATCGCATTACTTAAATTAATTTATTTGAAAACCTTGATAATGTATGAAATACTTTATTCTTGAAGGATATAAATGGCACATATTATACACAACTGTTTTGTGTTTATAATCGCCATAAGTTGTTCGATTTTTGAAAAAGTTATACTCCTTTGACAACTATATTAATTTCGGAAAATCAAGATGCTTAAAGAAACTTACTTAATTTTTGGTGTGAGATATACACAATTTGTCCAAACAACTTATCTTTAAAGTCAAATTGTAAATAATTATATATGAAATTCGGTTCCATAACAAACAAAGCTATATCGTATAAATAATTAATATTGTTAATGAAGAATACAATATAAAAACGTGTAATAGATAAGTAAAACTGGTATTTAAACTAACTAATATATTATATATACTCTCTTACTTAATGTTCAAGTTTTAATGTCTTGACCGCTTCGATGTACGTTGTTCTGGTGTTTCATTTTCAATCAGTCTTGTTCATTTTATATCAACTAATTCATTGAGTTATTCTAGTGGTTCATAGGACGAGAAATAAATTTAATAAATGATATCAAAAATTAAAGCAATATGTTTCAATATTAATATATATTTTAATAGCTTACATAAGCTTTAATAAAGCTTATTAATTTTTAAAGCGTTTATTTCTAAAGTCTTGATTTTTAGCAATCGGGATAAGGTCCATTCCCGTGGTTTCTTTTTATATGTTAGAGGTCACAGGTAACGATTTCATACAATGTGGATCTGGTTCTACTAGTATTATTTAATTGTATTGTAATCGTAATCAACGTTGGTGATATCAATCAGAAGATGAAACGAAGAATTAACATTGCCAAGTAATGCTGTTATGGGCTCTGTGCGTTATTGGTATATAGAGTACTCTCACGATCTAAAAAACTTATGCTCATCGTAGCAGTGCTTCTGTATGTATAGTTTGGATGCACTTTTGACATCACAGAATATTGAAACAGTACCGGAAGTATTCAAGAGAAACGGTTTATATAAGATCTTTAGTTCTCTACAAGATGGCAACGACTACGTAGTAGATTTCTATGTACAGCTGAATGAAACACGAGCTATACGGGCTGAGCTGACATTGAATTTGCTGAGCGAATTAACATACAGCGACTTGGATAGCTTCGCATTGCTGTGGGGATGGATGGGAATACTTCAGCGTATTAGATTTTTTAAACGTCAATCACAGGATACAAATGTAGACGAAGATTTGTTCAAGTTTAATGATATGGTCAAGTTTAGAGACCACAAAATACACTGTAAAGAAAGGAAGAAAACGATCAGAAAACAGAGGTGCCTAAAAAGGAACGATGCGTCTTGTCGACAGCCGAAAGTAGACTTTTATTGATAATTAAATACTTAAATTAAATTATACGCTTCACTAAACTACTATATATACTTTATTTTATTTATATTATTATATATAAGTTTAATGTCAAGAAATATTTTTTATTATTTCTTAGTATAGTGCACGAGCAAGATCTCTAGTTTTAATGTATTCGAAAACGGGCTCTACTTAGATATTTCGCCCTGTACATTGCATATGTATTCCATAGTTCACTATATCTTTTTAATAATAAACTACTTTTGGAATTAATTATTTATCATTCAAAAATATCAAATGCATATATCATAAAATGGAATAACTTCAAAAATAAATTATTTTTTGTATAAATATTTTTATAGCAACAGTAATAAAGTAATTCTTTAAAAAAAAATTCCATTGAAGCGAGGAGAAAACGCTTAGTAATGTTAAATATAATTAATTTCGTAATTATATTTAATACATCGCATTCGTATTACAAAATTAACAATACAAATTGTCATCCGTTCGAAATCTAACCTTCTTCTACTATATACCTAACTCGTAAAACAGAAAAAAATAATAAAAATATAAAATATAAGTTCATTAAAAAATCGGCATAAAAACTACAAGTCTGAAATTGCTTTACTAATATCAGGTCATAAATCTGAGAGCCAGTTCATCACACCGTCGAGAGCTAATAATCGTCAGCATCTCAAAACCACAAACCAAAGCGCAGATAAAAGTTGAATGTAATGTGGCGACTACAGCTTCCACAAGCGGCCTTGATAGCAATTTGTATTATTAATTAAATATATTTGACACCATAAACAGCAACAACAACAACAACAACAAAATGTTGTTAACAATTTAACAAAATATATTTTACAAATTAAAAACACTTTTGTATTAGAATAAAACTGATAGGACACAATAAATGCTAATTAAATGATAGAAGATAGATACTTCAGGGAAATCCCGAAAATATTTCAAATAGCAAGAAATACATTGTAGATGGAGAAATGGTATTTAGATTCTAATATTTATATCCTCGATAAAAAAACTAATTAATTAATAAGAATTAATCTATAAGAATAATATTTTATGTGGCATTTGATTCGTTAAGTTTTGTAGAGATGGATACATGATTTTCTAAGAAATTACTTAGATAGAAGTACCCACGAAAGGTTAATCTGTTCAAATTCTTTTACTCATACATTGACACATAACATTCTTTAAAAAAGTATTTAAAATATTTAAAGTGATAATACATAATATACATAATATAGATTTTGTATAGATGTATATGTATTTTAATTTTTTTTAACGTGATTTTCTTTCCATGCGATTAAGACATGCTTTCTGAGATTGATATCGATATTAGAAATTTATGGATAAGTTTGAAAAGAAAAGGTTCGTCTTATAGGGACTTCGAGTTAAAGAACTTTTTTGTTATTGTATGTAATTTGCTCTCTAAACCCTGTTGTGCTCTACTTCGTTCGAGTTATAGAAGTTCGAGTTATGGCAATTTGACTGTAGAAATTATAAAAATTTGGATACCTGTTAAAATATGTATCTTTGATAGACGTATGTTCTTGGAGTCATTTAAATATAGTATATGGATTTTGCACATGTTACCATAACCACAAATTTCTTAATTTATAAGACAAAAGAACAATTTAAATAAAGCCTTGGAAGAGGTAGAAAAAGACCTAAACAAAAAACGATAGAAGCATATTTTATCATAGCCAAAAATTTCCTAAGAAAAAAATGCGATAGAAACATGTTCTTGGACACATTTATACATACTCTGATATATATATATATATATCTTGCATATTCTACCAAAAAACAATTAAAACACTGACTTAAAAAATCTAGAAGAACGAACTTAAGAAAACGCGAAGATTGTGATGTCAGTATTAAAAACTATACCAACAATTTTATAAAATAGAGAGAATGCTTTGGTGATTAAATATCATGAAAGGAACCACAAAATAACTGAAGCAAATTATACAAGATGTCTATTTAAAACCGGAAAAGCACTACATTATCTTAGTGAAATTGGCAATAACTGAAGTCCAAAATTTATGATATTAAACAAATTTTTTAGAAATGAATTACTTCCCCCTCTGATTTAAAACTACGTCTGTAATCAACTATCAATTGGTCCAAAAGGATGCAATAATAGTCTGAGTTATTTATTTTTATCAGTAATCTACAAACAAAACTCTTTTTGCCAAAAACTAATGCAAACACCTTTTAGACACAAACCCGCTTCGGAACAGAAGAGCTGAACTTACATCATTCTTTGACCTATTCAAGATTATGGTGACAGATTGTGATAAAATGTAGTGTTAAAACGACGTATAATAAAGATCTTATCTAAAATAAAAAAAATATTCCAGATGTTGCTGACAAAGTTCTATTTATGTAAATAAGTTTCTTACGAATGCTGCATTCCTTTAAATTACTCACACTTCCGTTTAAAACCCAAAACTTGATACAAAATTTTGGCCGATGTGTTTTATGAACTTTCTAATACTTTTACTAAATATCTCTAGGTAAATCGAATATCTCCCGAATCCAATGATCTGCATTTTTGCAACGATTTTTGACGTTGAAGCAGTTTTTGGACACCATTTCCTTCGATCATCATTAGGGTTTGGACAATCAATTTTAATTAATCCAACACACGTATAAGTTATCATTTTGAAAGGAACTGATATACATTTATTTTATACATATTTTGTAATATATTTATCATTAAATATGAATTATTTCCATTGCCTTTAAATTTTGTTTTACGAAGAATTCAATTTCCGCGCGATATCCAAACTTTTTCGACTCTGACACTTAAAGCTCAAACAGCGTTTGGTAACTGCACATTAAACAAATTTTGCCTATTTTTTAAAAACGAAATAATTCATTGACATCCCAGTTTTAGTGCTGTTATTGATGAATAGATGGAGCTTTAGAACTCAATTTCTGCACGTTGTCCAAACTTTTTCGACTGTCCAAAAATACTCTGACACTTAAACTTCAAACACCATTTTTTAACAATAAATTGAAGAAATTTTGCTTATTTTCTTAAAACGAAATAATTAATTGACATCTCAGTTTTAGTGTTGTTTTTGATGAATAGATGGCGCTTTGTCATCTATCTATTACAATCGAATACTATAAAAAACTTAATTCCTATATAGCTCTATCTATTTTTTTTTTAGTTAGTTTTTGCTTAGTTTATTTGCCAATACTTTTTATATCTTATAAATAAAAAAAATTTAATTAAAATCAAAAAAAATATCAATATTTTAGAGCACCCAATCAATTTCGTAGGAGTTTGGGTTGCATCTGCCATACGAACGTGTTCACATCTCATATACAATGTATTGTTTTCAAATTCTCATCATATGTTTGTCTTTAGCAACAAAACATTTATTTTTGCTGTAACTGTAATATATGTCTTCACTTGTGATTAAAATAGAATGAAATCCAAGATACAATCTAAGGTAGCGAACTTAAGATGCCAGTCACTTTGCCGATTACCACTTTACATTGAAGTTTATGTGCAATAATTTGCACATCCAAGAAGAAGTTAAGAAACGAAGTCATCGTCATAAAGTCAATCCATGTGAATGGTGCTAATGTCAAAAATTGTTTACTAAAGTTTAGAGCTGAAGATACTTTAACTTAAATTGTTGTATGCACTTTACTTTGTTTTATTTATTCATCATCAGAAACAGAAATCGGATTTGAATCTAAAATGAATTTCCCTTCGCGAGTTGCAAATGATGAAATCGAACTTTTTGTCGAAACTGAATTACAAATATGTGGCATCTTTTAATTAAATCTTGATGAAAATGATTTAAACATAATATCACCTTCAAAACACATAAAAATTATATGAATATGAATACTTGGAAATAGCAAAGTATATGAAATATAAATCTTATTTAATAGAATTTTTATAGTCAAACAGTCAAGCTAGAGTATAGATGCTACCACATATTTTCTAGACATTGTTCATCATTATTATATATCTTCTGTCATAAATGGTCTGCTTACTTTAGTATTAGTTTTCGAATTGTTTATTTATTACTGCTCATTAACCTTATACTTTTCTACCGATTATTTCGAGGATTTATGGATTCAAAACGGCTTTCTTAGCTAATTGAGGAGGATTCGTTCCTCCTTCCACCACAACTAACTAACTTTATACTTAAAATTTTAAACTGGAATCTAAAATGTTTCCCTCTTTAAATAAGATATAGTAGACATAATTGAATGCTTTCTACTTTTATAAAAAATTATCACTCGAAACGAACTACAAAACTGCCTTCACAAAACATATAGCCTGAAATGTCACTTTTGAAGCATCATCGTTTAACCTGTTTATGGCACCAACACCATCTAGTGATAAAAAAGCATGGATACTTACCAATATGACCCAATATATTATAATAGATTTTTAAATAATCCTTAATTTTCTTTGTTCTAAGCAATCTGTACAAACCAGACTTAATGCTGTTTTTTTTAGAACTCTGAAAGAAAAAATTACAGCTTATATGAAATATGAAAATCGTAAACACTAAAAATTAATTAATTTAAATTAAAGAAAAGGAATTGAATATTAGAAGGAATTGGTAAACATTTTCATCTTAGGAGGGGGGTCCCTAATTTTCATTAAGTCTTATTGTCTTAAGATTTTTTTAACTCCATTTATTTATTCGTTATTAAGGAGTTCACGTCCGGCCAAGAGGAGTATTTTACAGAATTTCACAGAAATTCTATGTCCACCGCCCAAAACGGTTTAACTTGCTCTGAATAATACAAAAATCTGGTTTCGGAAAAATTGTTCACTCAAGAGAGGTGTCCGCTTAACAAAGGTATCCGCTTAACAAAAATGTCCGCTTAACAGAGGTGTCCGTTAGAAGAGTTTTCACTGCATTTTTCATGCATAAATTAGCTTATACCAATAGAAACGACCAAATCTTCATTTTATTAACATAAGTAGTTTTAGCTGCAATGGAAACATGATATAAGGCGCATTTCTATATACACCACATTATGTTGAACTTTTTTACTAGAAAATAGCTTAATTGCTATAGGTATTGTATTATTGCAGTATTGAATGGTATGTTACTTATTTTATTTTATACACGTGATCAAATAAGCATCGGTGGTTCAGTGGTAGAATGCTCGCCTGCCACGCGGGCGGCCCGGGTTCGATTCCCGGCCGATGCAACTCTTTTTTTTTTATTATTACGCTATTTGTTTCATAAATTTAACAAAAATTATAACTACTTTATACTTACATTTTAATGGATTTTTTTTAACACATTGTCATAAAAGAAAAATATTATTAAAATATAATAAAAAATAAGAAAAATATTTTTTCTTTTAATACGGATTTAAATATAAACGTAAAAGTCACTGATTGTATTCATCGTAGTAGGTCCAAGTCTCCTAAAGCTTCCAAAACTACCGCTACTACAATCTCTATCTATTACAGATCTATGTATGAAATAAAGTAATATTATTAATTCGTTTAACTCATTTAATTCTTTTACAGTGTATCTAATAAAACAACACCTTCGCATATTCTAACTAAAATTACTAAATAAAAAATTTTATTTTATAGTAAAATGTTTAACTATTAAAATCTGAGCTGGGAATTAAAAAATTATTGCAAAAAATCGAGTTGCATCGGCCGGGAATCGAACCCGGGCCGCCCGCGTGGCAGGCGAGCATTCTACCACTGAACCACCGATGCTCTTGGAACAGGTGAGCTGTAGCTCAAATACATTATAAAATAGACGTTTTTTTATAAAGTAAAAGAAATCTTTTTTAAAAAATAACCTGTACTTTATATTACCTGTCTTCTAAAATATATACATAAAATTTAAATATTTGGATTAAGAGTATATTAACGGTAAATACTGCAAGAAGTAAAAACCTCTCTACTTTCCTCTTTCAGAATCTCAAGATTGACCTGATTCAAACTAGACAAGAAACGTACCCATCAGCTACTTCAACCTATTTCAACGCTTAACCTGCTCAGCGTTACAGTATCGGTAATGAAGGATTATTGCGGACTTAAAAGACATGCTATAAGAGTGGCTCTGCAATGAGGTGGAAACTGTACTTTACTTCATTTAACAGTGTTCATCATTATTTAAAACAAGATTAGAAATCCTGAGGCCCATACCTGTTCTTACCGACTTGACAGAGCTGCCATCCTGCAAAACTAAGAACTTGCCCAAGTTTATAGACTTGTTAGGTTGGTTCAATTTTACTTGAATTGAGGAAGTCGTACCTTTCAACCTTGTTCGTATAGTGACCGTCTAGTCTGCGTATGAATAATTCTAATACTTAGTATATCAACGAGCCATTATTTGAGCTCAAGTAGGTTTTAGACACAAGGCCTCCGCTCCAATCTAACCAAACTTTATTCATTAGGCAAAGATGTAAATTATAAAGTGAGTTCTGTGCTCCACTATTATCGCATCGAATGACACATGATCTGCCAAAAAGACCAGAACTTAAACCCGAAACACATATTATTAATTGATGTTACTTTAAAGTAAACACCGCAACTTAAACCCTGACATGTTTTACAACCTGACTACAGGTTTTATAATCCTGACCACAGGTTTTACAACCTGAAACAAGTGTATTATACATTGATGTTAAAAGATATGTATTTAATTAGTAAACATCGTCCATATCATTCATTTGACTACCAGTCAAAGTCACACTTAATAAATGTTCCATTAAGTTAAAAAATTATTCTATAAACATCTTCATATCTTTCTCCAATAAATTTCAAAGAAATGCCTATATTTTTTTAATAATTAACAACCAACTATTTAAAAAAATTGAATTACGTTACTTTATTATATATAACATTTTTTATGTTCAGTATATATAGAGATATATGTGTTTCAAAATGTATCTAATTATAACAATAGATTTAAACATTTTATATAATTTAATTACAAATGCTGTTAAATAAAAATATTTGTAAATAAAATTATTGTTAAGGCTTGTAAAAACTAATCGAAATACTTAATGGAAATAACAATTATGAGCTTAAATTACAGATCAAAATTTTAAAAGTATTAAATTGACGAAATTCATATATTCATATGTCTCTAAGCAAAGGAATATAAGACAAAATTCATATATGAAACAATCAATGTTCATTCGTCAATTTAATTTAAACTATTTTAGTAAAATATACTCTTAAAAATACAGCGGTAATTACAATTTAAGGAAAAAAATATATATGAAATATTTTCTGTTCAGTTAAAACACAAATATTTTTAGAACAAAAATCCCTTTTAAACTAAAAATAATTTACATTGGTTTTCCAGATGAAAACTTTGACAAATTTTCCAAAAGTTTAATATAAGATGCATGTTCATAGGCAGTGGCTAGGTCACTTAATTTTTCAGCAAATTCATTTGTGACTCCTTTCTCCTCCAATAAGTTCATCAGCAAATCATACAAATACTAAAAAAAATTTAGAAAAGTTTAATTAGTTAATTGAAGTAAAGTTCTGATTTTTAATATAATATAGAATAGACATCTCTATAATACCACCCATCTATTATCTATCCAACTGTACACACATAGGGTTGGTTCATTCATGAGATTGAATGAACCCTATGAATAAAGTGTTCATTCATAAAAGTTTTCGAAGTTCCTTCACATCAACCAGGATAATTTTACACTGCTAATCAGCAAAATTAGCCTGAGCTCTACGTAAACCTCACATATTGTAACCTCACAATTTCTTCAACTACTCCCATTACTTCTATATATTTGTATGTAATTGATTCGTGTTTTTGCTATACGAGTTACTGCAACAACAACGTAAACGGAGGATTGATTCTAACTACAAGAATACTGGCGTCAAGAAAGTATTTAATGATTCTCTAGACATACAATCTACATACTTTACTTCTTGAAGTAAATAGCACATGTATATTATCTATATATTTGGAGTAAGATATATAATAGGATATATATTGTAAAAATTGATGAATTTAAGAATCCCGCAAAAAAACACCTCTATCTTCGTAATTCCATGTGCTGTTTTAGATAGTATCATAACCACTGCCGCCAATATGCGAAATACCGATGTTTTAAAATTCGGTATAGTGTCCTAAAAACAAGATCAATACTTCCTTGCCTTTATACAGATTATGGTCACCTCTAAAATGGTTACTTTTTATGCTTTAACAGTTCTAGCAGGTGCATCAACTGCTGTTCTTCTCAGTCTAATCTCACCCAATTGTTTAATTCATCAATTAAAATCTAATAGATATGTGACTCCACTGTCTTTCTTCACTTGTATCAAGTCAAGTTTTTATTTTCCTATTCATTCCCATACCCACTCCTTTTACAATTAACCTATTTTCACCTATTTTTTCTATTAATAATCCCCAAATAAATACTTACACCATCCAAAACATCGCCAGCGACAGCATAAACTTTGTCATTCCATTCATTTTCATATAAGACCATTTCATCAATTCCGAATACATCATCTAAAAAAAAATTAATTATTTGTCGCTTTAATATTTTTATGTAATAATGAGGTAAGTCAAAAAATCTACAAAATCAATAGAGTTTATTTAACGTATATGTGCTTTAAGATTTGTTTCGGGAATTAATAGATCAATTATAGAGTCATAGATGTATTGTATGTAATCAAAGAATATTGGTAAAAAATAGGGTATGTGTAATTCAGGGGAAGTTCAGATCAGAAATTCTATAAACTCTTGTGTCATTTAATAAAATAATCATGAAAAGCGAGAATTTTGCTAAAGTGTAGAATTTCTTCCGCTTAGTTATTTAAAATATTCATAAAAAAGCAGGGTATCCTGGTAGCAGAATATCGTCACTGAATGTCTGAGAATTTCGTTAAGGTTAAACATTTGTTTTGGTTTAGTATTTGAGATATTCAATGAAACAAAACTGAACCCTCTTAGTGAAAGAATTGAGTTTATACTATTCCATTAAAGCGATATGCACCTATATACCACAGCTTTTTTTTTTGATCTCAGGTTTCACTAAAGACGCTAGAAGACTATAATAACTATCTCTTTATATATTATCAGTGTTTGAGGTCGAATTTATTTACAAGAGATATTTTGACTAAAAACTTTAACTTAGAAATTCAACTCTACAACTCTACTAATTAGAATTTTTCGACATCATCTATATTCTTTAATTAAACCAATAAATTCTATAAAATATATACTTATATAGATATGTATATCTAATAAACTTTTCGCTTAATATTGATGACTCGATTTAATGTTGAATAAGCAGTTTCGGAACTGTTGTGTATTATATTTTCCGTTACTGCAGTGTCTTGCCTATATAGTTATTTAAGGTACTTCATCAGGACTTACAGTTTTAATTTAATATACCATATTTGATTATGATTTTGAAGAAAAGACTTGAGTTTCTGTCAGCAAAATTTATAATTATCTTGAGTTCGGGAGCATTTGATGCATTTGTAATGTAACAATTCTATAATCAATTCTTTATTCACTTGCATAAAACCTATATTATATTAATTTTTGTATTATTCACAAGCTGTAAAATAAAATTCATAATTGAACCAAATAACTAAATTTCTCAACCTATCACATCTATTTAATTTGTCGATGACACTACTTACTGTATTCGCCCTCCTGTGCAGTGCCCTGAAGAAAAGAGCAAGTGAAAGATAGTGTCGTGTTGCCTCTCACAATGTCAACTTCAAATTGTGGTTTACTACGCATTTCACCAATATTTGGTTTATCATCATTAGGATTAATTTCTGGTTCCTCCTCAGAATCAACTGTATGGTTTACATTAAAATTAACCACAATTCTAGCAAAACGAAAATAAATAAAATTTAGATATATAATAAGTATTAAATGTACTCACTTTTCCTTATCTCCAACTTTGCTTAATTCAACTTCTGCACCATCCAATTTAACATTGAAGCCATCCACACAGGTGGGCACGTTCTTGAATTTTTGAGATTTGCGTTCAGCAATAATTTCTTCTGTTAAGAATTCTACCAATTCACGTTCACCTAAAACAATTAATCGTTTAAATTATTATAATTAAGTAATTAGATCATTTTCAAAATTATTATTCCATTTACATCATTTTTTTAGGTTATGTAACGTACAGCACGATAACTTAATAAATTATGAAATAAAATTAAAAATCTACTAACCTTTCGTGTGCACATGTTTTTTTCCCCCACAACCGCAGCTACAGTTTATGCTCGGCTTATGTAAGTCAAGTACTGTGTTATATCCTGAATTCTCTGGAGTCTTGGACATGTGCCACAAGGTCCGCGTAAAGTCCCGTTTGCCAAATACATTTTTCAATGCATTTGGGGTGGTATTTGTGGCAATTGTAGCCCAACGAAATGTATTTCTAATTAAATTATTCATTTTTATTTTTGACTTAGTATTATAAAATTTCAATTTATTATTAAAATGCAACTTCAGCGGCCGGGTACAGCAATTCTAACGTGCTTGAAAAATGCTGAGAACAGATGTAAGAAAATAACCCCACCAGCACAGCTGTTCACGTACACTGCCTAGTAGGAAATTGATGTTGTGCTGATCTCAGCCACATGAGAATTATTCTCGAATGATCAAATATATATTTAATATTATAATTGAATGATTTAAATGTTATTTCCCATTTTTTTGTTGCAACTTTTACAAATTATATTTCAGCATTATTTCATTTTTAATAAAAGAAATTCTCTAATTCATAGGAAGTGACTTTAGTTGCGGGCTAAAGTCCTACAAAAAAGCCGTGTTCCACCTACTGAGAAATGAGTTCATAAACAGATGGAGTACAGTACAATGCGGTAGAATTAGGGTTGATTTCACGTTCGCAATTTAAATCTCAAACCTGACTCAAGTATAAATTATTTTTTTTCTGGTAGTTGGAAAGCACCGAAAGCCATTGTAACTATTGAAGTTTTTCATACGCTTCACATTGCTTGAATGTTTTGCTCTGAACAAATTAGAGATCGAATTTTCGAATAAAGCAAATTTCTGTTATTGGATCGTAAAAGCAAAATCTAGAAGTCAATTTCAATGAAAGCTTAGCATTTAAACCACAATAATATTTAGACCAAAATTAGAAGCAAGTGAGAAGAAGAAGGGGGGATTTTTCATTTCCTGCTAGGGCCAGGAATTGGGAAGCTTTGTACCGCATTTTATTAAGCAGTCGATACGAAATTGAGCTGAGTAAAGAATATCAGGAAAAAATCTGACGATGTCGTCCAGATAATGGGCCAGGAATTTCAGAGGATTGTACTGCATTCTATTAAGTAGGTCGGATACCAAATTGAGCTGAGTAGTGATATTGGGAAAATGTATGCCATTAGTTCTACGCTTGTAGTTAATGCAATTTGGGAGCACTCTTCTTTCAAACTACAGAAAGCTTTTCACTTGAGAGAATAAGATGCGGGACAAAATGAAAAATAAATAACAAGTGGCCGTATTAGTTGCCTGTAACAAAGCAATTTAATTAGATATAAATTATGTCAGCAAAACTAATGACTTAAACACGGCTTAAGTTAATATTAAGACTTAAGTTACGACTCTAATATCAGTGTTTAATATTCTTATACTTCCATGGAATGCAATTCAAATAACACTAGTCTGTAAATGTTGTATATTGGCTACTTAGAGTATTATATTATATTTTTAATACTGACAGCTTTTGATCAAAAAAAATCTCAGTAGCTCATGCCATTTTATATATTTCTATCGATAAGTTCCAAAGTCCAAAAATTATTATTTTGAAAGTTAAAAGTTTTGTGATTTTTATTTATAAAAATTTTTTTAACAATAAACATTTCCTATAATAAACTCTGCTGGTTTATTATATTTTGATATGTGGCTATTTGATATCTTACCAAATTTTGGTTGGTTCAGCCAACCTCAGCCAAAGAAAAGCAAAGATGAATGGGTAAGGTAAGATAATTAAAACTTAAACTTAACTTAAATAATACATAAATAAACTTAAATAAACTTCTTTACAATATTATAAAAAAAATTTCTGTATAATAAAATTATTAAAAAATGTTTTCAAAAAAAATGAAAAGACCAAAATTTTAAATAATTAAACTCTTGGCTAAAAGTCTTTTCATATTGCAAAATTCTCAGTGCAAAAATTTTTGGGAACAGTTTACACTTTGAACTGCACTGTAATAGTAATACATACAAATCAGCTGTTCGATAGTTCTATGATAGGAAAGGAGGAATCACGTTTGAATAACCGCAGAATTACAAAACATCACATAAAAATTTTATCATTCGATAAGATTTGCATTTATTTAAAATTTTTATTAATTAATTTATTAATTTATAATGAACAGTCTGGGTGAGGAGTGTACGGAATTGAAAAAACAATACGATGCCTGCTTCAATACTTGGTTCTCAGAGCAATTTTTAAGGGGCAATACGGATGAATCAATGTGTGCACCGCTTTTTAAAACTTATCAGGAATGTGTTAAGGTAATTTAGATCATATTTCTATATAACAGTTATTGCTAATAATTTGGTTTTGCAGAGAGCTATGCGTGATCAGAAAATAGAATTGAAAGAAGTCGAAAGTGATTATACCACCGGCGGTTATGATAAGAAAACTGAGCATGCCCAGAGCTGACCGCAGTGTTCGAGCAATCGAACAGAATCCATTCCAACAGCCAGACAATCAACAGATGACATATTTAAGAAGTCATTGGTTGATGATACCGAAAAAAAGGAACATAAACGTGCTAGCTCTTGGTAAAGATCAATTGCAACAATTGCCTACAATCGCAATTCATCTAAGTTTAATTAAAAGAAATTTAATTAAAGAAATTAAATTTACAAAATTAAAGAAATTTACTGGTAAATATCAGACCTAAAAGCATTTCTTTATTTAGTTTGTAGTTTATTCCTATACAATTTTTATGTATAACAAAAATTGTCACAACCAATTAATTATTTACAATATATAAGTAAGTTGACTTTAGATTAAAAATACATTCACCTTATAAAAAACTGTACCACATATGTTTGCTGAAAACCAATAAGTAACAAATAAACTAAGTTTGTTGTTTAAAAATTTAAAATAAATTACAATATTTATTATAATAATGTAATGGCATGAGTAGTCAGCCAACCACTATCTGCTTCCACTATCTGCAGTTATGGTTGGTGTTGTTATAGTATCAAGCAGATAACATGAAAAGCATTACAAATACTTGTATATGGGTTAGGATATGGTTAGGTGTTGATAGTGGAGCAGATTATTTAAAAGTAAGAATGGATTGGGAATGGGTAGATATTTAGTTGAAGTCAAACAGGATCAAGACTAAGAAACCGGGGCACTTCTATGAGACGGGTCCAAAGATCATTGGGCTCAAGTTAGTGTGTGCTAACCGGCAGTAATCGTATCATCATGGCTAATCATGGCAAGAAAAGAACATATCCACAAACAGCATATTTAAATAGTATTATTCACAGAGTAGTATGCGATAATAAAGACGATGGTAACTTGTAAACTTGTCATGGAATTCCAATATTCAATCCAATGTGTTACCTTAATAATCCCCCTTACTATAAAAGGGAGAATATATTCGAGATATAGCCTGATACAGATTGCTCAGACTAAAAATGAATAATGTAAAACCTATTATAATAAAGAGATATTGTCTATATCTATATATCGAGCAATTGGGATCAAAAGTTTAAAATATTTTTGTAGAATTTGTTATGTTGGAGAGAAAACAGTTCAATAATTATTATAACTCTAACTTGCTTAGAGCAAATTAATACGTAAATCATTTTTGAAGAATCTGTTATATATTAGAAATGCTCTACTAAGAACTTTACCTAACAGGACGACTAGCATAACTAGACCCAAATATTGTAGAAATAGATTTTGTAGAATCGTTTGTATTAAAAGGGGTATCAATCTGCTATGTTGAAGAGGAATCAGTCCACTGTGTTAAATGGGAACCAGTTCAACGCTTATTATGACACTGACCTCATTTCAATAATACATTATCGATTTTTGTAGATTCTGTTGTAGTTAAGAGGGATCAACTAATCGCTTATTAAAGGACACTACCTGATAGGTAAACAAGCAACTAGACTCAAACATTGTTGATATGATTTTTGTAGAATCTCTTGTATTGAAGAGGCATCAGTCTATTATGATAAAAAGGAATCAACTGAACGCTTAATAAAGCAAATCTACTAATAATAATACTAACTGAAAGTTAGACGCCTAAATAGACTTAAAAATCCTCTAAGCTTCGTACTCTGTGCGACTTCTTGAGGAAACACTAAACCGGTAATCCCGAAAGGACTACCTGTCGGATATCAGAGCTATTTTACTGGCTTGAAGTTTTACGCTGACTCGGGCTTTCGTAGTCTCTTGGCAATCTCGACGTCCAAGTAACGTTCACCACCCCCTAAAAAGATTTTACTAGAAGATTCTCACGGTTCATTAACAATAAATCAATGGTTAATCTGAATTCAAATCAATTTAGACTAAAAAGCCTAACAACATTTTGTTTTTGAGTTGAGTGAGCTTTTTGGACTTTACCTAGATGGATTTCATTTAAATCAGTATTAATTAGTCAATAATTAAATATACCATACTCGGAACAGCTGTATAGCCAGCTCGTTAGTTAGTTTGTTGAAGTGGAAGGAGGAACAAATCCCCATTAATTAGCTAATAAAGCCGTTCTGAAACCACAATTCCTCGTAACGATGGATAGAAGAATGTCAAACTAGAAACAGCCAGAAACATTTATAAAGGCGAGAATCTGGACAAATGCTAATATTGATAAGTGTGTCAAAGAAGGGAAACACCAAAAACAGCCTAGTTCTGACCAAACCTGGACAGCTAGAAACATTTCTAAAGACGAGAATGCTAATACTGAAGATATGGCTGAGTATGTCAAAGTAAAGGGTCTTCAAAAACCAAAACCTAGTTCTGATTAAGCCTGGATATACCATAGATACAACAGGTGTGCTGGTGTCCTTTCTGCGAAAGTTGGTAGACATGCGTTGCAGGCGATACCACAGAGATTAACCTAGATACCTCTGATTTGGTTCTGTGATACCTCTGATTTGTGGCAATTCCACTACTGTTCCATAAAATTAAGTATTTAGTTTCTTTCGCCAAAACGGACGTTTAAAATCAATTTAACATAATTAAATATGAAATTATTTATTATACAAAAATTTGGACATGTTAGATATGGACATATGGATATGTATATAACTTCTATTACATCATGAAAAAGTGTTAATTAAGAATTAACAAAGTTGTGTATATCTCTAAGATATTTCTTAATAAAAAGTTGATTTTTAAAAACTATTATTAATAATAACTTTAATTATAATTAATAATTTACTATAATTAATTTAAATTTTATAATTTTTCAATAAACTTTAAAGGAAGTAAGGAAAAAAGGCACTTAAAAACTATTTGCTATTATTAACTAAATCTTTCGTTATAGTTCCATACCTGAGATTAGCTTCTTAGAAGTTTCTTGACTTTATTATGACTTTTGTTATTTACAGTTTCAATTTGAGTTGTACTTCACCACAAAACGAAGTTTCCTCAAAATACTTTACACGTTCTTTACATTTTAGTTCATTGTGTCCCTTCTGATCGCAAATGTAACAAACAATTGCTTTTTCCGTTTCTCTGGAGTTGTAATTCAACAAAATCATTTTATTTCGAATATTTTGCCATGTGGCACAATTTTTCTCTATATGTCCCGACTGTCTGCAAATCCAGCAACGTTGCTTTGTCTGATACTCCGTACAGTTATGTCCTTCAACTTGTGTACAACGACGACAGTTACGGCAATGGACATAACTCGGCTTCACACATATACCACATAATTGGCAATGTTTATATGTGCTGCCGTTCTTCGATGGACAAATGCCGCACTGTTGGCAGTGACGATTCTCCAGAGCTGTGTAGCGCCTACAGCTAGCACAATATTTATACTCCTCCTCTACAGGTAATATTAATCTCTCAAGTGATACATTAGTGAATATACGTGCAGGTGAACCCTGCTTACGTATTTTGTTCAAACCGTCCGTGTAAGTAGAGTGGTTTGTATAATTGACCTTATAATCAGACATCTGCATTTCCGGCATGACTTTTTGTATGTGTTGTTCCGAGAAATATGGATATATCCAAAATAGCGGCAATGGAAAGTATTTGGATTTATTAATACTATGATAAAGTTGTACCAGTTGATGTAATGTGTTTGCTATGACTTCTGTGCGGCAACCATAAGGTGGATCAGTGAATATTAATAGGTGTTCATTGCTGTAAAGATAAGTAACTCTCATTATTTTAATTTCCTTGCTTTATTAAATAGCTTACTTTTGATTATTTAGAAAATTACGAAACATTATTTGTTGTTTGGAATCAAAGAAGTAGTTGTTGCACATATTATACCAGGCATACTCCCAGTCATCAAAGAAATACAAAAAACGTTTGTCAAAATCCAAGAGAAAACTATTTATATCCTCACAATGCAACTTTAAAAAAGTGTGCAATCTCGGTGCACCAATGCAAACCACTTTACTATAAATATGATTAATATTAATAAAAATTGGTTTAAGAATCTACTTAATACCATTCCGTACTTTATGCCCATGTCACGAAAGCATTTAACAAACAAATTCAATGCTCTTTCATCAAAGAAATACTGTGCCTGTCCTTTGTCATTGTCGAGTGGACGCAGAAACTGTGTTGGATTCTTTAGCAAATCGCCCGCGATTACTTTGTGTTCCACACAATCTTTCTGATGATCTTTTCCTACTGGTGCATCGCAATTGACACAATAGAAATATTCAAGTGGTGCGCGTGGCTAAAAATATTGCATAAATTAATAAAAAAAAATCATTTTTCGTGAAGATGTCAAAAATTTACATCATAACGCAGTTTTTTATAAATTTGTGTTGATGTATCCAAATTTTGTTTTAAATACTTTTCTGTCAATGAATCTGCTGGCAAATGGAATGAGCACATTTTTTTATCCCGGTAAGCCGCGCAGCCATAGAAACCTTTTTGTGGTGGTTCATTTTCATAATAGAAGAGCAAAGTCGGACCATGAACACAATGTGGATGCGGATCCAGAAAGTGGTCCTCTTCACATTTTACACATAGTTTTCCTTTAGTTGACACTACAAAACAATGAAATAAATTGATAAGAACATAAATAATATAAATAAATATATATTTTAAATTATTACATACTTATTTTAACTGAAACTGCAGGTAGCGTTGCTTATTTTATGTTTAAGCGGTTTTGTTTTTACTTTTCAAATTGAATAACAGCTGACGCTAACTAACCCCAGTGACTTAGAAACTGTAAAACAAACTGAAAAGATACACTGATAAAAATAAATTTCACATTTTATTAAGTAATTTTTGAGGAAAAATTAATAGACATGTGGAATACATTACTCAGCGCAACAAAAGTGTTTTATTTAATACGAAAGTGGTAATACAGAAGTACCACAGATATATTAGTAATTTGGTTTAGATATATCTATTTTCTAATACTAAGTTTTATGTATTTTAGTATCTGTCTTTCCTTTAATAACTGGGTTTCAGCTTTTCACCTAAATGTACCAATAGCTGGAATTTGTCGATTTTGCGTTCCTAAGAGATGGTTTTAGTCTCACATTGTAATTTTCGATGCTTTCCACCTACCGGAAAAAATAATTAAATTTTTGATACCGACTACACTTGATGAATTCTGTAGATTAAAAATTTATATATATGAACTTTACTTTGTTGTGTGTATATAGAAAAGCAAACAAAAAGTTTCGACAAGTAATTTTACGTATATTTTGGTATTTACAAGAAATCAAAAATTACATATAGCTTGCATATAGATATGTGTTTTTCGATTAGCAAATTTTAGGTAAGTTTTTCAACTGAGGTTTACTTTTAGTACAGTTTTCATTTTCGATTAATTAATTTAATAGTGTTTTCGATTTGGAAATCTAGATTCAATTTAGATTTACTCTCGATTTGTCAAATTTTCTTGCCCAATCAAAAATTTGATCAAAAATTAATAGCTGGAAAGAAAATATAGATTTGCTATTCACTGTTCTATTCTCGCATTTATAATTAAAAATTAAATTTTTTTTATTAATAAAGATACTAACATAAATTATTTGAACTCCTTTTATTTAAATAATGACATAACCAAAAGAGTGAAAACAAATACAGATAGTAAATTACAGCAATATTTTAGTTTCATTTTACTTTCATTTATTAGTATTATTCAAAATATCGATATATTATTGTGTTAATGCGAACTTGATTTCAACTTGGTTATCAACATCGCAGTTGTAATGATGTAAATGGATTGTTTGGGAGGATTAAAAGTACTATTAAAATTGCGATTACTTATCCTGTGTAAATAGGTTACAAGACAATTAAATTAACATTTTTTTGTTATATATTGCATGCTTTTGTTCCACTCAATATGAAAATAATAGGTCTGTTCCACGAGCTACTCATAGTAACTTTGAGTAAACACTGTGTATACACAAGCGCGTTCCACCAGCAAATTTTCAAGTATTTTTGTGTAAATTTTACTTCTGTTTTACTCATGTTTTACTATGAGTAGCTCGTGGAACAGATCTAATATAATCCTTTGAATATGTATCAATTTTAATAAGAATTGTACCTGGCAACCCTAATACCTTAGTGACATTTGTACATACTAAATTCCAACGAATTTCAAAATGTTGAGAAAAACGGCCGAACTAATTTTAATGTACCTTTTATTTTAAAAAGGTTTATCCATCACGATATTTCTGTGTATTACAATATTATAACATGCTCACGCTTTTCTATTTAAGCATATTAAATATATAACAAAGTCATTGGAATCAGCATTTAAGACTGTCTAACTTTAAGTGATCCAAAAAATTTTAAAAACTAACCTAGGGGAATAACACAACAGATTCCGGAGATGTTAAAAAATGATTTGTCATTTATCTCAATCACACCAAATAAAAATAAAACGCAATTTAGTTAGATTTTTTTTTATTTATTTATTAAAAATGAAGACTTTATAAAACTTTATTTAACATAATCTTAACAATATGCAAAGTAAATTCTAAAAATGTTTTTCCCAATTTTTGTATAAAAAAGAAGCTTGTTTCGATCTTCTTGTGATCGATGATGAAAAACACGAATTTAATCTGCATATTGATATGCAAATTATAAAATCTATCACAACAATTTTTTATAAAATAATTGTTTTAAACATACAACTAAAGTAGCTTATTATAAACACTAGGCTTAATATATATATGTATATTATATATTAAAAATAGTTATTATTAAATAAGAAAATAAAAATAGTAAAAATATTTGATGCGCACATATTTACAGTGTTTGACTTAACTAGAGAGAGAGAGAGAGAGAAGTTTATTCATTCAGTAGCAAATTTCTTATACAAGGGGAGCTGTTAACATTTTATAATATATAAAATATATGAAACACCTATATATGTATAATATAATTTTTAAAATATATCAATTTATTCAATTCCTTTCCATAAAACTTATAAAATAACGCTTCGCAGATTTAGTAAATTTTTACTGAAATTACTTTTTCTATTTAAGGATGGTCTCATAAATTCTCATATAATATATATATATACTCAAAATTTTATATATATTACAAATTTTTTATACTATCAAATAGCAAAACGTCATCATGCTTTTTATGATAGTAAGTTTAAGGACTAATGATAAAATATTTGTATTGGCAATAATTTCTTTAAAAATATGTTTAAAAATTATTTTTTAAGAAAAATATATTTATATAAATATACATACATATATGACTATATATATTTCATTCATATTCAGATTTATTATCGCAGTATTTACTTCCAGTGATTTATTTTTTAAAATGATATTCTCTTATGCTTAACTATACCACGCCTTATTATCTTGCGTTCTGAATAATTTTTTTAATAAATTTAATTTTTTTTAACTAGAACACAACTTCATTTATAATAAAAATATTTATTTATAATATATTTATTTTTTAAATAATTGTTTTGTTTTAAAAATTATTTTTTTTTTGTAATTATTTAAATAAGTTTTTTTTTCATTATTGTATTTTAAATAAAATCTTTAATGTTTAAAATTTTTTATGTTATAATTGTTTGTTTAAGTGTTTGTTTTTATAATTATATTTTTAATAAATTTTTTTATTAATTTTTTTTTTGTAATAAATTTTTGTGGGACGGATATGCTTAAAATATGATAAATATTTTGAGCTTAAAATTCGAATTTTTAACTTAAAAGTCATTTAAATAAAATCCATATTTTTTTCCATATAAATATATACGCATTATTTTATGTTATTATTATACAGGGTGTTAGTACTGTGTTTTCATGTGTTAATAATTTGTTTTTTGAAACTGTTAGTAGTGTGTGACAAAATTAGTAAATTAATTAATATATAATACTTAGTCTGGACAAATATCAATTAAAATGTCATTAATAAATTTTAGCCAATTTTAAAGAAGTTTTAAAGAAGAAAAATCCAACTAATCGACAGGAGGGTAGAATGGTTTCAAGAATGGTCGGGTCTACGTCTCAGATCGACTTGTCAACAACGACAACCAAGTGCCGTTCACCACTCACAAAGGGAATCTACAAGCAGATCCCAGCGGGTTACAACAACATAAGATAGAATAGCTAGTAGTGAGGCAGGTTTATTAATTTGAGAAAATAATCTACGAAGTCAATAGATTACAAACTTCTCCGACAATAAAGAAGCTATTCTTATGATATCTAACCAGAGTACATAATCAAACCTAATCAAGTAGTGTGAAGTCAACTGAGATCAGACAATATCCTTTATGTGTGTTGCAGGTCGCCATGGGGTACAAGAAAATCTAAATAAATTTAGTAAAGAAACAAATATTGATCGACGGATTTTGGAAAACCCAAACTACACAAACCAAATTGAAATATTTAAACACTTCCTTTGCAAATGTTCAGGTTGATTAAGTTCTAGACATTCCAACATGGAATCGTCTGGCAGACATCCCCAATTTAGACCTTTTATAAATAAACTCCTTTCTCAATCACGCAGGTCGAATTCAAACCTCATGACTGTATGGCAACAAAATGGTACCTATACGGCATTTAAGCAGACAAGGAAGTGTTAGTTAATAATCACCTTCATCATCCACGCTTCTTTAACAACCAAAACAATTGTAGCTGTGGAAAATAGTAAACCAAATAAGTATAAGCACAATATCACTGGATTAGTCATACTCTTTGGAAACTGAATGGCGACATGCAACATTAAAGAAAAAACCTCGGTGAAGTAACCCACCGCAGATATCTTCAAAATGAGAAGGATTAATCATTTAACGAGTTACGATTCATAGCCTACAGGCAGAAGGGTCGAAGACCTAATAGTGTTTTTAGACGATCATTACAAATCAAGCGGCTTCTCTCTAACAACTGAAAAAGGTAAATCCAAAATGAAACTGGTAAATCTTTTAAGAAATCAATGTTCATGTAGGCAAATAGGTTTATGGACCTGTATTAGTCGTTTTGGGTGTCTAAATGACACTCACCTCTTTCAAGATGTCTTACGATAATAAAAGCAGTTATTTTGGTGAAATGATTGACTGCAAAGTCATTAAGCAAGTTGTGATTAATGGCACGTGTGAGCGAAAGTTAAAAATTAATGACTGATACTGACACTTCGTTGTCATGCGGGGTGGTTGCTGTAAAGTAGGCGTTGGTATAGAGACACAATCTCTAATCAATACGGTTACAAATAACTATAATTGTCATTTGAGTCATTACTATACCATTGGATGATTTTTGGTTTCAAAACAGGAATGACATTTTCTCAATTTATTTCTTCTTCTTTGCTTGATGAATCACTTTTATTCCATAATGTCTGTGACTACTTGGATGATCCATTGTAATGAGAGCTCTGTTGAATTCTGATAGTAAGTTATTCAGATCATTTTATAGAAGTTTATAGAAGTTTGAAGTCCAATATACCTTCCTGACGGATTATATATTGCATTTGATTTGAGATGATAGTACATTTCTGAATAATTGTGCACATCCACAGTATCGAACAATTTCAGCGTTCTGTCTTTGATGTACTTTGTCTCACTCTCAAGTTTTTCTGTTTATCTTCATATCTGATGTTCCATGAAGTTTTGAGTACACATACGTCTCAGTACAGTATTCTGATAAGTTTGGAGTTTTTGAATGATAGATGAAGTACCATTGCAACCATAAAGTAGTCTTATTAATTGCTTATAAAACAGTGTTATTTTCCACACTTAAGTTTTCTTTGTGTTAATGGTTTTAGTGCATTCAGAGTTAAGTGAATCTTGAAATATTTTAGAAATAACTTCATTTAAGTGCTAAAATCTAATGGCTTTTGATTGATATTGTCACATTCTAGTCTTCATTGTTATTGTTAGTTGATTAGCTTCTTTTAGCTTTGTTCAATAATCTTTTTGTACACCCTGTTTATCTCATATCTAATCAATTCCTAATTACTTGAGCATCTTTTAGTATTTAAATTGAAAGATTACATTAATAAATTTTTAATTTTAAGGAAAAATTTAAATTAAATGTAAAATAAACATACATAAAGAGAACATTAAACATTTTGTTAGAAACACAAAACACTAACGTTTAAAATTTATATACACATGCATTTAAAAATAAATTAGACTATTTATTACACACAAATACAAAACAAATAAGTATACGAAAGAAAAAAAACACTACTTAATAAAAATTATTTTTTAAATAAATTTAAAGAGATTTTTAATTTATATTTTATATTAAAAATTACACATCAAACAAATCTTAATTCCTTTTGGATCACTTAACAAAATTTCAACATTTTTATATAAAATTTCGTATAAAATTTGTATAAAAAATTCAGTCTAATGTTAAAATACTTCAGTTTTAATATTAAATTTTTATAATTGCTTTCATTTATATATAAATATTATGTATTTGTGTGTGTGTGTATGGATATATTTAATAATTATTCAATATATATAATGCATGCAAATTCTTATAATAAAGTTATACTTATAATTATATATGTTTGTACTTAAATGAATTTCTATACATAATATATATAAATATACATGTATATAAAATATATAATGCTTTATATATAAAAATATTTTATACTAAGGCCCGAATTTATTCACATAATTATTATATGTAAAATATTAACTAAGTTTTTATTAATATTTAATTTAAAAAAATATTTAAGATTGTTTGGAGAAGGACTAAACAACAAGTAGAACTATCAAAAATCAAACTTTGAACAATTTTAAAGGGTTAACGTTTGAAACGTTTCACTCTTACTATTCTAACACATTCGAGTATAATTTCTGATTAATTTTTCTTTTAGATTTTTATAGTTTCGCTGATAAATGTAGTATTAAAATGTATATCAAAGCTGTTATAGCGCTATTTCCTCACTAGGCTTAAAATTTGTGTAAACTAAAACTCTACAGCTGAGATTCTGGTACTATAACAAACATACCTATATATGATAGCCTTATTTGATAAGCTAAATCAACCTTAGTTTCACGTTTTAATACTAACATACATACTCAGTTCTCAAAAACTATAACGTCACTCTCACTGTAATGGTGTAAATCTATTAATTTCTTTATCAATATGGTCAACTTATTAAATATCCTAACTATATATATGTACGCTTCACCTTTGTCAGTGTAGACGTTTTACATGGGATTTCCTTTTCCAGATTCTCCGTAGAATTCTTGCACTCATGACTACGATCTTTCTCAAGATCAAGATTAGGCTTTTTCTGATTACAGAAATGATTGGGATTCATTAACAGATTTACATCTTTACCGCTATTATGATGCTTAACGCCAAATTGCCTGCAAATAGAGTAGGACATACATTAATATATGTAAAATGTAATTAACTTTACAATGTAACTTACGTATTTGAATTAAATTGATTTCGGTGGTTTGCATGTAGTGCCGTTCCTTTACAGATTTGTTTGGAAGTGTAAAGACCCACAAACATGCCAATAATAAATACCAGAGAAAGTGCAACAGCTCCGAAACCCCAAAAGTAACTATTGCCTGCATATTGTAATCTTTGATCATCTATATTGGCAGTAGAATGCAATGGAACTGCAAGTAGAAAGAAATATATGTAATATAAAATAGAAAAAAAAACATAAATAGAAGTTTTTAGAAGTTAATAATTTTATTCCTATGTTCTATAGCATCATGAGCTCGTCTTGACCAAAATTGTTGTTGTTTTCAAGGCAAATTATAATATTGAGAGTGAGAAAAAAAACAATGTATCGGGGTTCAAATTTGGTCGTAAGACCCGAGACTATCATTAAAACTAATGATTTTAAAAACAATAAACAAAACATAAATAATAAAATTGAAATATAAACAAAATAAATATTATTATTAACTAAGTATGGAATACTAAACACTGCAAGGTTCATTAGGTTTTTGTTGTTGTTGTAGCGTGCAGACCCCGGTCTAGACCCGGTCGTTCTTGGAACCTCCATTCCACTTTTAATGATTTTTGCTGATTTTGTATTATTTTACATTTTATAAGGAGCAATAATTCTGTCCCTCAGATGGATAAGTCTACTGCTGCTCAACTTAGAGTATCCATAGAGTATGTATTCAGAGATTTTAACATTTTACAAAAACGGCAAATAATTGTAAAATTAAATTATTTGTGATTGAAGGCTTTACAGAATTTTACGTTGAGTCAGTGATTTTGTGGACTTTTTACAAAATAAAGTAATCCAAAATTAAGAATTGCAAGGTAAGCGAAATGCTTTAGATGGAATGCTTGGGAATTTTAAAAACAATTAAAATGTCAACCAATTATAAATATGTCATATATAATAATGAAAATTGTGGTCCTATGTTGAATTGTAGTATTTAATATAAAAAAAAATACATGACTGCAAATCTAAAAACACTAACATCAATAAAAACTTACCATTAAGTGAGTTCATTAAGTCATCAGGATCTACTGGAATCATCATTTTTTTGTCATCAAAACCATTGTTAAAGAAGTCTCCAACAACATCAATGCCACCTACAGAGCTGCTGTCTGTATTGACTTCATTTACATTGGCACCTACTTTCGCGTAGTGCAGCTTTTTATTTAAATCTTCATCAGTCTGTGGCGTTTGTGCTGATAATAAATCAAATCCAATACTACCAACACTTGCAGGACCATCACCAGTTAATGTGCCACGCACCGTCTTTGGACAAAGCGAAGCAGCTGCTTTCTTTGTGCTATTTAAACTTTGTAAAAATGCTTTTGTACCAAATTTATTATTACTACGCGATAAACTCTTGCATTCCTGATTTTGTTGATCCCAAGCACAGTTGGGATCCTGCAAACTTAAACAACCCAAACAGTCGACAATATGCGCACAGTGATGTAAAGGTACTGTAACTAAGCTGCCATCACTTGCAACCAATAATGTATTAGTTTTCGATGAAACCACCAATTCACGTACTGGTACGCCGATAGGTAAAACTTGATATTCAGATATAACAACAGTTTTCAGTTTATCTACAGCTTCTGCACTATTCGTAATCGATGGAGCGGGTATATTTATGAACTTAGTAATTTTACCATCATCTGTACCAGTATAAATAACATCATAAAATTGTCCATTTAAAGCAAGTATTTGTGGATCAATTGCAATTGCGGTGAGGCGATGATGTAAATTCACTTTTGTTAAGAGTGGGCGACCATAAACAGCAGGCACAGCTTCATCCATTAATGGATGATTTTTAACGAAATTAACAGCAATGCTGGATAACATACGAGAGTCATCAACACATTGCCCTGGTCTTGTAGAATCAGGTACTTGCTCATCTTGATTAGCTGACCAATGAGAATGTGAGTCTTTTTGTGATTTAAATCGTCCTTCAAATGATTTCATTATATCATCTACATTATAAGCACAAACTGCCGAGCCTGGTATAGCATTTACAGAAGTGGTAAACACAGCATATATAAGTGAATTTACACCACTCTCAATGATTGGTGTTATAGCCTCTGTTTTAATAAAAAATTCTTATTAGTAAATTTTATTGATAATTTAAAAATAGAAACGTACGTATTTCATCAAAGTAAAATGGAAAATCTCCAGGCACAGAGCAGTTAAGACGCGCTTTTAAAAATGATGTCCAACTTTTTTGTAATGCATAAGGACCACCACGGTCGTTTTTACAGACACGTGCAACACGTGAATATATTGTCTATAAAACATTAATTCAATTAATATTGTTTTATTACAATATTATTAGTTAAAAATTATTAATTACCTTGCCAAGATTCATATATTCCATTGCTATTTCCCTAAAGAAAAACAAAACGTAACCATTTCGTTCTATGGCACCCACAAAGTCTGGCTGATTCAATTGCTTTAGATCGTATTGTTCAGTACGCAGACTCTCACGATATATTAACGGATCACTGCCAGAAAAATCAGCTACAGTTGCGCTATATAGCTGATCATCTGCATATGCATAAGTGCTGTTATGTGCTGGACTATAGGGGCAAAGGCCTTGAGCCTCAACATCATACACAATCTCATATTTAGGCGCTGTATTTGGTTTTACTTCGCTTAGTGGTTTATAGTGACGACATCGCGGCTTGTACGAATTGGTGCCACATATCAAGATCTTGCCATCACTAACACGTGCAAAAACTCGCAGGTAATTGTGACAGTCTGCTTCGTGTTTACCTTTTAGCGCACAAAGTTCACGATCTGCATCTGATGAGTACCACTCCAAACGACTATTCTCAAGTAAACCATTTAGACTTATATTATAGATAACATCTCTGTTAAAAGAAATTACAAATTCATTATTTATAAGAACATAAGTTTATAAAAGAATTATGTACAATAAAAATTACAGATCAGATACAAAGATATATCAGTTACAAAGATATGATAAAAATAAGTAGGTCTATAGAAAGTAAGCGAATAAATATGTATGTAAGCAAACATTATAAGTAACTTCCTCTTCTTTTCTCCAGCCTAGAGTCTTTTAATTAATTTTAATGATTAAATACACCAATGCAGTAACTTCTTTAACTTTCCATATGGATTACAGTTGAGTTCTTAGCTCAATAGGTTTCTGCCTTATATTTATAAGGAAGAGAAACACAATTTTTTGGAGAATTCTTTCAAACAAGGAACTTAGTGTATAGTAAAGTCGGGGATATATATCTCCAGTATGTGCTTAATAGTCACTTCTTACGAAATAATACATTTATAACAACTCCTCGTAAGTCACTGTTTAAATATTTAATTGTTCTACGTCACATACTAGTATTTAGCTGACTTGAACGTATACTGTTCATGACAATCCGTCCATTGATAAACTATTGTCACATGCGGCGTCACATTCCCTTGTTAGCCCAAATGGCATGTGTCTTCATCTCATCGAGATAACAGTAACTATATCATTTCGAAGTCATAATATAGATTATATTCCAATACCCATATCCTAATACCATTTCTTTTATCTGTGATTATCATATTCCTCCACTCAAAGTCCCATTACAATTCTCACCTTTTACCCTCATGCTCTCTTAAAATCGTAAACTTTGTGTAGTTTCCTTCTATTTAAGCTCCCAAACTTCGCGAAATCCACGATGGGTGACAATGGTAACACCAATATATAACTCAATAGTCTAATTCACAGAAACAAATGAAACTCTTTGAATATCATTCGTAAGAATATTATTGAATTACAATACCAATGAGATATTAAGCAGTTAACAAATCTTATGTTTAGCTATAATAATAATATAGTTGCTTGTGTTATATTACCAAATCTGAATTTAAAAATCTTTTTAACCTTTTGTCTTTACAACAGCTGAGCTGGGGTTCATTCTAAAAAAATTATTTAGTAAAATATTTTATAGTTATTGAGGTACATCGTATTTAAAAGGACAATGAAGGTCATATATAATGTGAGATAATGAAGGTTAAATGTGCTCGATTGCGCTGTTATTTTATTGAATAACCTGCGAGTTACAAATATATATAATGAAATGCTATTATGATCATATCTATAGTTTTATGAATGAAAATTACAGGTATATGGAAAAATAACACTTTTGAGAACGTAACAGCTCATATTGTTATTTGAAGTAAATGTCGTTAAAACCAAGGTACTACCTGGTTCGAAAGAACCAAACTTGGGAACGCATGAACTCCAAATAGGTAACGACAAGTTCGCGAGATTTTTTTCTTTATATATACTTATAATTAAACATTAACAATAGCGCAATAACATAAATAAAGAAAGTAATAACAGAATTTTATAGGCATATCTTGTCATCATATGTCGAATGTTAATCATCTTTATGCGGAATCTATAATTTTTCTTGTTTGGAAGCATAATTTGCCATTAATTAATATATCTCCTTTCGCGCTGCACAGATGGACATCCAAATGACGCCACAGTGGGTGTACCCTTTCTTCGTAACATGAATTTAACGACTCCTTCAGAGTTAACATCAATGTTCAATATCGAAACACTATCCTCTTCGAAATAACGGTTATCTTACAGTAAGATTTACAAAAGATTTCCGCCTGATATTCGTGAGGATGAAAGAAATCACCCAAGTACAGCACGACATGTTCCTCAATCAGAATTTAACTAAATGCTAAACAGTGATTTATGACGTAGAATAAATATATTCTCAATTTGTTCCCGCTGTACAGCTTTATTCCAAACAACATCTCCAATTTGTTTTCATGTCTAAATTCACACACAACTTTAAAGTCTTTTGATTAATAGCTCCTCCTATTTAATAGCTCTACATCTTCCTTTAGCCTTACTGCTAATTTGGTAAAGCTCTTTGGATTTATGGCTCCCCTTCTTTAAAGTAACAAGATCCCTCACTGAACCCAGTTTAGATTCAATAATCCTACCTATTCCTTTAGCATAATTGCTAACTTGGTTGAGTTATTTTGATTTATGGGTCCTTCTCGTTGGCAACTTTATCTAAACTTATGTTAGATTCAATATTCCTACGCATTCCTTCAGAGTTATTCCTCCCTTGATTAGTTCGGTTTAGTTACTGCAGACTTTCCCCTTCTATCCAAGTAGCGTAAAAGTGCTGTTTTAATACTCAAGCCTAGTCATAAAAATTGTAGGTTAGTTTAAACCAACCTACGCTGTTAATAAGAAAAAGGAAACGATCGGAGTTAAGGATGACCGCTAGGCTCATAAATTCATGTTGTTGTAGTGACAACCCTTAAAGATCTATATAAAAAAGTACATATAAGGAATCATATCACGAATATGTGGGTCAATATGTGGATGGGTGGGATTTAAATTGAAATCAACCACCATCAAGACGGAAAAACTCCACTTTTATGGAGCGTGTCTAAATGTCGATTGGATTCAGATTAGATTACGCGTTGGGGCAGGTAAACAAATAGGTGGTACTATGGAAACAGCTCTTTGAATCATCGATTCGTTGTTGTTTTTGCTCCGGTGTGAGCAAACGCGGCACCCTTTTCATACCCAAATGTTCGTGTATTATGGTGTGTACACTGCCTGCTGATATCTGTAGAATGTCAGCAATCTCCCTCACTTTCACTCTTTCACTTACGGTCGGACATAATGATTTTCAGTGTTTTTTTATTAACGTTTTCCGGAATAACAGCGTCATTTGGCCGTCCAGTAGATGGAATGTCATCGGTGTCTGTACGACCACGTTTGAATTCGGCATACCAATAACAAATGTTTCTTTTTGATGGAGCAGAGTCCGAAAATGCTTTTCAAGCCATTCCTGGCATTGAACAGTATTTTTTTTCATTAAAAAACAATGATAAATCAGCACACGGAATTGCCTTGAATTCATTTTTTTTTGAAAACTCAAAAGTAGCGTCACTTAAAGCACTGTAACTTGTAAACAAATGGTCGGATTAACATATGATTTTGACAGTAAGCTTAAAAAGGTTGCCACTTTATTTAGTATTAGTACCGCCATTTATGTGTCATCACACACATTATTGAACGAAGTGTTATACTATATTCTATTGTTAAAAAGTGTATAGTTTTTATTATGCAAATACTTACTTTGCTCCAACTAGCATGGTAGCATCGTCATGATCCAAAATTTTAAAATAATCCGTTGTATTTCCTAAGAACTTGGCGATAATAATATCTTGTTCTGTAAAATAATTAGAATAAAATAATAAATTATTTGCAAACAAAAGGAAATGTTAATTATTGCAAAACAGATCCAAATTAAAACAGTAAATAAATAATAAGTAAAATTATATCAAAAAATGAAAAAAAAAAAGAAAAAAAACAATGAATTCCAACTTACTTGGTTGCAAATCTGGGCGTACATCGGGCATCCAAGCGCTCGCAGGGCAGAGGTGTAGCTGCAATGTGAGCAGTAAAAGCGCGCTAATTAGCATGACAGCGTCTAAGCTTAATAGAGCTTGTAATTTATGCATTTTTCTCTCTAAATTTGTTTTTTAAATTAAGTTTGTTGCTGTTGTTTGTTGCGTCAACTATTGTAATTGTTGTAATTGTTGCTCATATAATTGATATAATTTGTTGACTGGTTTTTTTTTTACTTTTTTATATAATTTTCTTTCCAATTATTTCGACGTTACTTGTTGTGGACGTTATAGTTGAGGACACACTGCAGCAAGGTGGTTCATTTGCACAATTCCATTTGTTGACAATAGTTTTATTGTTACTAATATTGTTGCTTCATCTGTTCATCTGTTCATTTGATCATTTGATCATTTGTTGTTGATGATTCAGTGCAATGTGACTGAAGAGCCCCCCTTTCTCAGTAAAGGGATGGGCCTGCTGCAATTAAGTGCATATTGCTTGACACTGGCAGCATAAAATTCAAATAAATTCGTAATTCACAGATAACGCAATAAAAACGAAAGATCTGGAAGAGAAAAACAACATTAAATTTTTTATAAATTTATCACAACTTTTTCTTTATATGTACGAGTAGAGTAGTGTATACTTTACACATAAAAAATAATATAATTAACAATAATAACACAGAAAGTTTTTTCTTATAGTCTTTAAGCACCTCTTCAATGTTATTTAACAAAAAAAAATTACAATGCAAAATCTGTTTTGTCACTATTTTTCCATTGACGGTACTTCAGCCGGCGACGTACTTTTTCTGAGTGACAACGTCTAGTGAATAGAATGGAAAATGATTTGTCACTTTTTACCTATTTTCATTCGGAAAATCGTGGCTCATTCGGAAAATTAATTTACACAGACTTGGGAACAGGTAAGTACGCTGAGGCAAGCTGATGTGCTGTGCTAGTGCGTAAGATTTTCTTAGCGGTTTGCCGGTGCCGAAGAGGCTAAGCAATGTTATTAGCTGTCATTTCTTGCCTTCATTGAGTATTTCTCATTATTCGTTCTGTTATTGTAGCGATAAAGACATTTGCTTTTGTTATTTTCCTCTGTTTTTTCCATTTTTGTTTTTGTTTTTTTTTTTTTTGGTGTGAAAATGGTGTGGAAATCACGTACATGGTTTTCCCTATCACTGCCATCCATATTGTCTTAGAAAACATGCTTACACATAATGTCTTTGGTATGAGGTATATGTTAGTTTGCGACACCGCTTTGTTTCGCTGGTGTTTATTGATAAGCAACGTGACGGTAGCGATGGCTGCTGTGAAGGGTGTAATTTCTCCAACTCATTGTTGGAACACGTAATTCCCACTTGACTGAAAAATTGTTATAGTTTTTCTCACGATTTGCCAGGCGCATAGCCTTTAATAGGATAATCAAGGTCAAATGTACATCAATTTATTTATTTATTTATTTTTTTTTTTGTGAATAACCTGTGAGCAAGAAATATATATTGTGGTAGGGCGTACACGTAATTCCCACAGTTTTATGAATGATAAACTAATATTGACACCAGAATTTGTTGTTTACAAAGAAGTTAAAATTAATTAGCATAGATTAACGTATATTTGTCAAATTATTTGTACGTAATTGTTATTTATTAAATGAAAACTAGTACAGGTTAATGGCGATTTAAGAGTTTGTTGGTGTTATATTATTCTGCCAAATAATTTATATCAAAAGTTATAGTTTAAAAACAATTCGTTCACTAATATATCATACAGTAACTCATATAGTATATATTTATTTAAGTGCTACCCATTTCACTTAAAACCGATAATGAATTACGTATCATTGTAGTAAAAATTAATAAACTGAATTATATAAAAGTAGCACAGTTCACCACAGCTGTTACCTTTCATAGATAAGATGACCATTTTTTATGAAGTATAGGTAATATACAGTGGACTAGATAGTCATCTATTATAATGTACTGAGCTAAATGTTAAGTATAGACAACATATGAAAAACTAGATATCAACCAGTTATGAAGTATTCGTAACATAAGAAGGACTACCAAGGCTACCAATTATAAAGTAGCTATATGAACTAGATAGCCATACATTTAGAAGCAGAAGTAGCATATGATGAACTAGATACCCACCTATTATCAAATACAACCTACGGTGGACTACAATAGCACCAACCGTGAATTTTAAGACCTATGACGTTAGACTAAAAAACCATCACCTGTGCATTTCAGGAATCAAATCTACAGTAGATTTGTGTACCAACTGCGGCGGATTTGAGGACCAACGACGTTGGACTACAAAATCACCAACGGTGCACTTGTGGAACATCTAGAGTGAATTTAAGTCATATAAACTCCACTATAAATTTTCTTTTAGTGCACCATAAACAGTTCTCTAGTTTGCTGTCTAGGTTGAATTTCACGTAGGTGGATTTAGGAGCGCCTACGGAAGATTTAACGGACCAGCATTTATGGATTACAGAATTAGAACAGCAAATTTGAAAACCCCCTATGGTGTACTATCACATTTCAAATAGTAGACTGTGCTGGTTCTACATTCACCACAAATGTAGGCCAATTAGGGACTTAGTTTAGCCTACTTTGGTTTTGAGTTCAGTTGTTTGTAGTTACTCCCGCTTGACTCCCGTGCGATAAGCTTCAAATCGCACAACCTGTACGAAAGAAAGAAAAAATACCAGGCGTGTCACATGGGGACTGTTTAAGTGTCTACAAGATCTAGAATTTGCCGATGGTGTCCTGCTGCTAAGTCACAGATATGATAAATCACAGCAAATGATATCCGTCATAAGCAAACGAACAGGGTCTGCCGGTTTAAGGATAAGTACGGAAAAAACAAAAACCATGGCGAGCCGATAAAGCGCAGCTCAAAATGTAAGGCTGCATGTGAATGGTTGAGAAGAAATTGAATGTGTAGGCTGTTTTACCTATCTAGGAAATATTGTGTTTAACAAGAGCGGAGCTAAAGAAGATATTTATGATCGGATCAACAAAGCGAAAATCGTGTTTGGCAAACTAAACAACATATGGAGATTCAATGAACTCAGGAGATAGAAACAACTGCGAATCTTTAACACATATCTGAAATCTATATTGTACTACGGCTGTGAAACATGGAAGCACTCCAGATATATATAGAGAAGGATGTAAGTATTTTTCTACATCGAATTCAATGGTCAGATCAAGTATCCAATTAACACCTGTTAAACCAAACAACTCAAAAACTAAAACAAAATGAGAAAATTGAAGTGGGTAGGCCATACGCTTAGACAACCGAGAGATGACATAGCGAGGCAAGCTTTGGCATGGAATCCACAAGGCAGCAGAAAACCTGGCGTGCCAGCGAAAACATGGAGAAGAAAGTAAACTAACTGAAGCACGATATACACAGAATGACATGTACAGAGAAGCAGCAAATAGAGTCAGATTTAGAAGAATTATTGAGACCCTATGCCCCTATGTAGGTAATGGACAATAGTACTAGTAGTAGTAGTAGTAATAAGAAAGAAAGCAGTTGTCGTCCGCATAAACTAGGTAGTTCTCTGTGGAGTTTCGTTTGTAAAAGTAGCATTTAAAAGTTAATGTTTATATTAATTTCTTATAGAAAAGCAATATAATTTTATGTAGAAATTTTATTTCTAAAAGCACTTATCAATTTATGAGTTAAAGTACTTATTTATTATACTATTGGGTTTCTTTAATTTCCAATTCTGTGTAATTTTTATTAAAAATTACTTCACATTTTATTTTTAATTCAAATTATACATGAGTGTGAAGTAATAAAAATGTGTCTACATTTAAGTATCACGTCTACGTTAATTATATGTTAAGTGTTTCTAAATTCTTTTGAATTTTTTCTGATAGTTAATCGAACACACCCACAAATCAAATCAAAGTGAGGAAAAAATTTTAATTGCAGTACTGAATTGTATTGCATTTTTAATAAAATAAATTTTCTAAACTTGTTTTCTGGTGTGTTCTCTTATAAAACAAATTCAGACTATAAACCATTTTCGGTGTCCTTCAATGGTAAGGTAAATAAATTCAGTAAAAGATACGGCAACTCGACAGCTCGAGTTACTTATTAAATCGTTTTATTTTGCATACTTAAGCTTACGTCTAAGCTTAGATTATTAACTCTATATGTATACACTTATGTATATATATATGTATTTAATTTTGTGGATATATAATTAACACATGTATTGTTAAATATTTACCTTGTAAAACCTATTAGGTTTTCAGTTTTTCAAAACGTCCGCAAATATTTTTAAAATGAAATATGAATCGCAATATATCTTTCTTTTTAAATGGAAATTAATCAATTAACACGTAAAATCGCGAAACAACAAAACAACAAAATTTTATTTAATTTTATTTTATTTTATTTAATGAATTTGTTTATAATAAATTTGCGAATCGACTGCATGTCGAGTTAGGCAAAAGAAAAAATTTTAATTTTATTTAAATTAAAATCAAACGCAATTCGAATCGCTGAATGTGATTTGGCTGTGTTTTGGTCTTCACTGATTTATTTACACATTATATGATATATATATATGTATATATATAGATGAAAAGCAAAAAAGTGTTACGATCCATGCTCAACACACTGCGCTACTAATATTGCTTATGCATGTAAATCTAATTACTGGAAAGGTTTAATGGTACGAAAAGTGTCAGCCACGTGAATCACACTTCAAATGAAACGAACTAAAATAAAAAAGCTGTGATTAGAGCGGCTTACATTACATTAAACAATAAATTCTGGTTTAAATTTAGTTTTACTTGTAGAAATAATTATTTTTAGAAAGGCAAGTCAGTCAATAAAGTAAAAATAATCAAAAGATTCATTAACGCAAATGATTAGTAATCACAATAATACTGGGTGAAATAAGTATGGATGCAGGATTTTAATTAAATTGAATTCCCCTCATAAAGTGCTTTTTATGTCTTCTTACCAAGAAAAGGTTCGCTTTTAAGTTCTATTATTAACACTTAATATAAATGAGATAACATCAATCATCGTTTTAAATACAAGACTAGAATGAGGTTAATAATGATCAACTTAGTACCTTCAAATCAATCCGATAGCCTTCTTAATCGATAATGATTATTTTCAATTAGACATAAGATTAGTCATAATCACACAAGAATTATTCTTACTAAATACAATTATAAACGAATTCAATCAATTTAATTAGGATGTATCGATATTTGTGTGTCATATCCTATCATACATACTTAAAACTACCGAAAAGGTAAACTGCTGTTTTACCATAAGTAGTGTTCCGTCATAGTAATGCAACGAATTTTATACCTTACGGAATTAATTGTTAAACCATTTACACAAAAAAGTGTGAAGATATATTAGATTTGTCAAGATATTTGTAGAAAACGTTGTCTTATGTTGAGGTTTTTTCGAGTTAACGCACCTAGACACTTTTACACTCTCTTAACTGGGAGGTTTCTACAGAGTCTCTCCCTTCTCTCTAACTAATTTATGTATTCCTCATAATTTATACGAGGGCTGTCTTTTAAGTCTTGTGCCAAGCAATGAAGCCGCAGTGAATAATCAGTGAAAATAGTTATATTGTTTTTGGAAGCATTCTACTCCAAGATCACCAATATATATTTGCATTCGATTAAACCAATTTTCGAAAGAGTTTTGCTACTCTGTAGTTGGTGTCTCTAACACCAGGGTTTTGAATGTCTCAACCCCTGTTTGGGCACAAAACAACGCCCATTGCTGTTATTGTAGAAGTTATTGTACTTCCAATTTAAAACGTATGCATAATTTATAATATCCAACCATATTAACTGTCATATAAACTGAACAATCTAATATGGGTGATATACGTTCTTAAGGAAGATGTTCAAAAAAAAATTTGGTAGCTAATGTATTCAAATTTATATTCATATATACTTACAATTAAGTATTTAAACATAATTTATAAACCACAACTAAATGTGTGGGTTTTGCCAAAATCGCATCATTATATAGCTTCTTTAGCTGCCATATAAACTGAACCATCGGATATGAGTAATCTTCGTTTTTAGAAGGATATTTATCAAATAAAATTTTATGGAGAATGTATATATGTTTATGTACTCCTACTCCTAAACCGATGTTTTAGATTTAGATAGAGCTACCGTTTGTACTTATATTTATATATTCTTATTCATATCGGTATAGAGTTAGATATAGTTGCTATATAAACTATCGATTTAGTTACAGATTTTTGTTTAAATTACTTTTTTCTTGTGGTATGACCTTAAAATACAAAACTTGAGAAAATTTTTAAGAATGTAACCTGTCTAATAAAAATGAGGTTCAACAGTTTAGACTTAGATATAGCTCTCAAATAAATCGTTGATGTATGTATGTATGTTGATCCTTTTTTAGAGTCAGCGCAACTGGGCACTTTTACTCTTTGATAGCTGGGGGTACTACAGGGTCCCACCCATCTCATTGACTAATTTATGTATTCCATATAAGCTTCATGATTATTCAGTGATTGATCTAAGATCTGCGTATCTCCCTGTGCGGAGAGTGATTATTCTAAGAAAATATTATTATTTTTATCAGAAAATATTAAAAAGATACTTTTTATCCATAAAATTTTTTTTTTTTCTTGGGGAAAGAAATTAGTTCACCACAAAATGTTATATATAGTCATAGCTTAAAACATGATAAATGTTTTATGATAGAGTTCATAGTTATTTCATCAAGCTTATAAATAAAATAAATATTAAATTAAAGTTTTAATAATTATAGAATTACTCACAGGAAAAATCGTTGGGACTGAGGTTTTTAATGATTAATAAAAATATTTAATTTTAAAATATATACACTTCGTATCTCCAGTTAACTTGTATAATAAATATATAAGCAGATATTAGCTTAAGAAATCATTTAATCACGTCGCAGAGTGCTATTAAAATGAATTTAATCCCTTTTTTTCTTCTAGTGCTACTTGCACCGCTATAGTATCAATCCATAACTACTCTTGTTTTATAATTATTGTTAAAATGGAATAAAATTTACGAAAGAAAGGTTTTGAAATCATTTGCTTTCAAATGAGTATCCTGTCACACGCACGACGTCTCATTAAACAAACTCTTGGCTACTTGTGTTATACCCTAGGCAATATATAAGCCTAGAACCTAGGGTTTAGGGAAAATTTACATATTTTCAGTTTAGCAAAAAAGTTCATGCGTCGTGCTCAAAATATGTTATTGTCTCATCAAATGAACGGTTGATCTTTTGTTTCTTACTTGAAACTACTATTATATTAATTCAAAACTACTCTTTACAGGATTGGCTAGTTTCAAAGTTTTTGAATTTAATATTGTTAACATAACACAACATAGAGGTAAGAAAAGTGCAACAAATTAATATTGTGCCTCAGATGCCTCATCAAACAAACGGATGCTATTGTCTAAAATCTTGAACCGTTATTATATTCACCATCATCATCATCATCATCAATTCCTGTATCTTATATTGAAGCATAGGGCCTCGTTATTATATTACACCATAATATAAGTTTATTCGATTAGGAAGTTATATTAGAAAAATTTATCAAAAGAATTTCTGTGTTAAGTCGCGACTCCTTTTCCTTTCATCCTAATTTAGCCATAACAACTCATTACCGGGTTTTGGCTTGACGAAGTATGTAGAGGTAAACATGATCTACCTCTACCGCTTCAAATACCTTTACCACTGAAGTATCGTCATCCACTTTCACGATATAACCAAGTCAGTGATTAACTGCTGGATGTTAATTCGTTGAATTATATCATTAATTTATGACTTCCCATTGCAACGATAAACATAGGGGTGTTGTCTTTTCTCTTAATTTTCAGCCTGTTTTGAATTGGGTAGTTTTATATTTTTTTGTTATTACTAACAAAGTACAACAATCAGATAAAAAATATTAGTTAAATTTACAGAAAAACTTCTGTGTTAGACCCATAATTCTGCTACTACCACGTCAAACGAGCTGGCGACCTTTTCTCTTGTACCTTACACTGTTCTTATATAAATTCAAAATAACTTTACACTGGATTGGATTTTGGATATTGGATTGGGTACGCTATATTTTTTATTATTGCTAACAAAGAATAAGATATAGATAAGAAAGTAATCTTGGGGACCTTTTGTCTTGTACCTTACACTGTTCTTATATAAATTCAAAATAACTTTTCACTGGATTGGATTTTGGATATTGGATTGGGTACGCTAAATTTTTTTATTATTGCTAACAAAGAATAAGATATAGATAAGAAAGTAATCTTGGCGACCTTTTGTCTTGTACCTTACACTGTTCTTATATAAATTCAAAATAACTTTTCACTGGATTGGATTTTGGATATTGGATTGGGTACGCTAAATTTTTTTATTATTGCTAACAAAGAATAAGATATAGATAAGAAAGTAATCTTAAAAGTGTATCAATCCCATATTATTATTGCTCTCTGGCAACAATTTTATTTTTAATTTTAAGTTTTAATTTTAATTTTTATTTATATTTTTTATTTATTTATATTTTTTTTTATTTATAATTTTTTTATCTATAAAAAATTTTTTTTTATAAATCTTATACCAGATTCAATTATAAACACAATTTACGTAAATCCACATAAACAAAATACAGATTTTTTCCAATTAAAAAAAAAACAGATACTCGACAAGTCTGACTAATAAAACATGTTTTACAGCTAACAAAATTATTGAAAAATATGTCATTAAAACCTATAATTCATAAGAAACTTTATCTTAATCATAATAGAAATAAGATAAAAAACCTATACTACAAAGACTTCTATATGTCTCTGTCTGTTTTAGAAGATATAAAACACGATGTACCAAACACGAGAGATGCACATTTTATAGATAAGCAACACATCACATCACACTACTTACGTACTTCAAATTTGTGTTGGGATTATCTTCGAAGATAACTGAACGAGTTGAGCAGAGCTGAGCTGAGCTGAGCAGAGCAGAGCACACATGTGAAGCTGTAAACCGAAATAATAGAATAAGCAAATACTGCACTCGAAAAAGATTAAATAATCACTTTTAAATTAAGAAGAAGAAAAAAAAGATTTACAAGCAATGAAACTAAACGATTAATTAAGTACAGTTGAAGGCACAAGAATTCCGATTTAACTATGAAATATTAATGCAAGACAAACAGTTTTGTTTAGGGGTTTTCGTAAGAATATTGCTTACGTTAACGAAACGAGCTACGAACCACTACGAACCGAATTCCTCAGAAATGGATGATCATTCTTGGAATACTTGCGGATACTAATAGTAAAAATAATTGTTTATGCAAAGGAAGTAATTGTTTATACTCATATGCACGTTTTGCAATATTCAGCGTTTTATGCAAAAACGCAAAAACGGAAAAGCGGAAAAAGTTTAGACGCAAATAAGGCAATTCGATTTATCAAGAATCAATGGCAGCAATATTTCTGTAAAGGTTACGTCTAAAGTTTAATAAAAATTATAAGTTTTATATAAACAATTAAAAAGTTGTTGCTTTTTTTAACACTTAATATATATTAGCAATGAAAATGAAGCTGAGTCAGACAACATTCAAGCAAAGTTCAGTGAAAAGTGCTAGATACAATAAAGCATAAACGTCTCGTTGAGTATCTGAACCAACTTTGACCTGAACTATGTATGGCCCACATTTTGCTAAAAGTGTCACCTACTTTGCATAAAATAAAAGGGGGCAAGGTTAGTAGATTCTGTGCTTAATCTAAACACTAAGTCTTATAAGAGTTTTAACACAACTCTTAAAAGAATAAAATTAATTTAAATTGACCCACAATGAACCGGAAGAGCGCAAGTGCTTTGTCGAAAGTTGTTTATCAAAAGTCGAGTGCTGTTCGTACGACAAACTCATAATTTTATACCCAACAACATACAAATTTTGTAATTACATATATAAATGAGTATATACTTATATACACATATGGTATATGTTTTTTTCTTTTTTTGGATTACATAAGAATATATAATGTACCACAAAATGTATAATTTATCGCACTTTTAAAATGTTGACTAAATTTTAACCAAAATACATGACTTCGTTTACTCCATTCAACCTTGAATTCAAGTTTATTTTAACAAATAATTAAACATTTAATTAAATAATTAAATGTTTGTTAAAAACGATAAACAATTATAATATATATAAAAAATTAGTTACATTAGTCGGTTATTTTAGTCATTGCGAGTGACGGAAACTTATCAAATCTTTGTGGATATTTTCGAAATATGTATTTAATTGTATATAATTATAATCTTTAACTACAATACTTATTAGTTTATAGTCATTTTCCTTTTTGTTTTCTTTTTATTAATATATTATTTTTTAATAATTTTTTTTATTAATCAGCAATATTATTTTATCAAGTTTTTAATATTCTTTACTATGTTGAAAGAAGTACTTATGTTGAAATATTACTTAGTCATTTATAGGATATTGAATATTTTATTACTTAAAAAAACTTTTATATTTTATAAATGGCTTATTGGCATTTTTTTAGCTCCAAAGTTTTCGAACCTTTGGACTTAAAGTTAAAAGTAAGCACTCAGAAAGTGACACATGGTACGAACATATATATTAATGTCTTTTAAACTTCGAAATTTCCACAAGAACATTTCTAACTCAATAGTTAGAACATATATTCATATATATATCATTGAAATTTTTCGATAAAATAGACAAACATCCTAAATTTAAACCAGCAACCACAGAACCGCAAAATCAATGCAGTACTGCAAATATTAAGAAACAAATTAGACGCTTAACCCTTAAAAATGGGTTAATGGCTCTCCGAAGGCTCTTCAAAGTACCATGGTACATCCGCACGAATGATATGCTAAGAGGACTTAGAATAGATCCGGTCAAAAAATACATAAGGGACAGAGCTCTGAAGCTACAGGCTGCCCTACTTAGCACTACCTAATCTCAGAGTAATTACAAACCGCACGGGGCGATACGCAGATCTTAGATCAATCATTGAATAATCATGAAGATTATCAGGAATACTGAAATTAGTCAGTCAGATGGTCAGGACTATGTAGAATTCCCCCAGCTATCATAGAGTAAAAGTGCCCAGAAGCAATAACTCGGAAAAGGCTTAACATAACATAACCCATGTAAATACTAAAACAAACTCAAATTTTTATTAAGTAAAATAGAACCATGGATCACATCCAGCATCGACCTACACGTCAAAAGGCCTAAACGTTCTTACAAAGACCTAAACATCGATATTTAGACCTAAATGTCCAAAACAAACCTTAAAAGTTCATACTAAAACTTAAACGTCTATATCAATGGCTATAAAATATATATGGCACATTTAAAAAAAGAAATTGACTCCTTCCCCCTTATAAACACTAACCTCAACTCATAACTTCAGTTCAACACTAAAACAAATTAAGGTACGTTTAACAACTGTAAGAATATTTGCAGAACTACACATACTTAGAAACAAATTCCCAATAGGATACTGGGAAAAATACCACAGACTAACGTCTAGCTTTGGACTCACAGCTAGTGAGTTATTAAGCATATAATATAAAAGAAAATAAGAAGGCGTAAAAGATGGTTTAGAATGTGAAAGCTAATGGTAGAGAAGAGGAAATTGTGTATGTAGTGCATTTAGCGATTTTTTGTTGTACGCGATTTTATGACCAAACACGGCACCACTGCCATCGCTCAGGCACCATATACTCCAGATCTAGACCCGTGTGACTTTTTCCTCTTCCCGAAACTCAAATTGCATCTTCGTGGTAAGCGTTTTGAGTCAATTGCATCGGTAAAAGAGAATTCGCAGAAGGAACTAAAAGCCATACCTTCACGGGCCTACGAAAAGTGTATGAAAGATTGGGTTAAGCGTTGGCATATGTGTATCGCTTCAGAAGGAGCATATTTTGAAGGAGATAAAATAAATTTGGAATAAAATTTAAATTTGTGTGTTTTATTTACAAAATCCGAGTACTTTTTGAGCAGAATGTACAGTTAAACTACCAAACCACGAACTTCTATAATTCAAATTTTCTATAGTTCAAACTAAATAGAGTGCAACAGGGTTTAGAGAGCAATTTACATATAATTACAAAAAATTTATTTAACTCGAACTCTCCATAAGTCGAACCTTTTCTTTGCAAAATGGTACTTCGAGTTATGAAAGTTTGTCTATATATTATTTCTTTCTGTTATAATTGCTGGCTTTTTTTAAACTAAACTTATATGGGTTAAATAATCTTTATTTCTTTTATTTAATTATTTTTAAACTAACTCAACCCAACATAAAAGCATTCGAAAGTAACATATACGTGGAAGTACCCTTCATGAGTCATATATTTTTATTAAGAAAAAAATACATATTTTATTTAAATCAAAGCAAACCAGTATTGCTGTTTTGACATCCTGTATGACGATATCCAGAAAACTTGTTGATGAGTGGGGATTCATAGCAATTATAATTTTAAAATGATTATTAAGCAAAAACCACCACAATGAGCACTGCATTTAACCACTTTTTTAGCCATGGCAAACGAATTTAACACCCGCTCGGTTTTTGTAACATGATTCATCCAAAACCCCCGCCTCCGTGGAAGTTATGGGTTCGCAACGTAAGGTTGGTTTTGAATGAAATAAACGTAAACTCGAAGCAACTCAAATAGTAAATTAATATTTAAAACATATATGAACACAATTTAACCTCCGCAAATATAGAATTTCATTCAGAAATTTTATGTTAAATAAAATATAAAATATTTATTATAACAATAAACACCACACCACACCACACCACACCGCACCAACGTGGGTGTTTTCTCTTTTTCGAATACTTTGTTTTGCATATTAAAGCACAGAAAAAAAAGAGTTGTTTTTATGTCAAGCTACTGTTTTTTTCACTTTGTTTTTTGTTGGTTTTTGTTTTTTTTTTTATTTAATTTGAAGCCACACATTTACACAAGCAAAGCCACACAATTGTGGACATTTTATGCACGAGAGAAGCTTAAGCTTATCAAACTGGAGCT
>NC_051847.1:42819280-42833527 GCF_002237135.1 Teleopsis dalmanni
TTTTTCATTTCATAAAACTAGACTGGACTTACTAACTTTTATAAACCATATCATTGTTTATATATATTCACTTTACGTGAAACTATTTAAGGAATTCTCTGATTGTTTTTCAAAATCTTATACTGCACGCTTGCAATTAAAACACCGTCTGTGGTTTGTATGTAGAGTGTTAGTTATTTCAAACTAAAGCAATAAAAATTCCCATTATGTTGAAATTTTAAATTTATTAACAAAATTATATGCTTTTTGGTAAACAAAACAATAAACAAATATAAATAATTTTTTAAAATTTGTTTTTTGTTTAAATATTAAAATTAATAAATTATCTGGAAGGTGTGCAAATAAAATCGACAAACAAAAGCGCACAAAACCATTAAAAAAATATATATATTTTTATAATAAACACTTTAAAGTATTTTTGCTGTTCTACGGAATGAGTTAATTTGAAACTATAAAACGCTATGACTTCTAGTCAAAATCAATTAAATATTGCAGATACTCGTAGAAGTCAAGGAACTGCTTAAACTAAGTATGTTTAGATATATCTATAGTTGTTATATGAGAATATATGGGTGTATATATAATTAGTTGTATCTGCTACTGTTACTGTGGAAATATAAAAAATTAGCAATGCTGTGACGTCATGTGTAGTCAGACTAACAACCTGTAAACAAAAAAATTGATAAAACGAAACTATTTTTAGTTTAAGTACTTATACTTATATTTACAACCGTCCCTCCCACCTCACCACATATAGTACACAATAATTATTGTTTATAATTTTTAGTTATTTGTTTTATTTCATAGAAATTTTGTTAGCCAAGTTTAAAGCTTTAATATTTAATATTTAAATATTTTATTGCATTTTCAAGTTGTTTGGAAACCAAATAAATTTTGCTTTAATTGCACAAGTTATCAACACTTTTGTTAAGGCAACTCTGAATGAAAATGTACGATGCTTCTTCCATTAAAAAAGTTGATAAAAAGTTTTATCTCAAAAAAGTATGCCATATGTTCTTCGGCGCTGAGATAAATACAATATAAATGAAAACAAACAATATTCCAGTAGATTTCCTTTGGGTGTTGAGCGCTAAAACTAGTAAACAATGTTCATATAAAAAATTATAAAAAATTTGTATAATTGTTTTTGGTGCTGTGCACAAAATATTTAAATAGAAAAGAATATAGAATATAGAAAAAACACAAACATTTAATATACACAATTTAATAAACGACGATACTAAATATCAATACAATTGAATTCTATTCCAAACTGATTCGCTGAAATATAGAATCTTTTTTTAAATCTTAAATATATTGCTTGGCTGGCCAAGTAAAAATATGGAATAAAAACAAATCCAGTAAAAAGTAGATTGCACCAGATTTATCTGACGCAGCGTCGCATAGTCGTACAGATACGAGTAGTCATGTGTAGTCGAAAGAAAAAATTTAAACCTTATAAATTTTTGCAATCGAACTGTTGGAATAGAATAAACTAGATGAAAATAGAACAATAACAATTGTACAAATAGAAATAATTAAAAACAAATAATTTCTAATTGTTGTCTTTACTTTCTATACGTCCATGCATATTTCTCTTACAGCTTACTTACCTATAATTTCCATGTAAAAATAAAATTACAATAAACTTTTCTATCAATGACGACATAAATTTGGAAAAATATTTAACAACATGGAATTTAAATTTAGTTGCTCATCATGATGCTCGTATACTTCTAATGAAGCTTATAGGTTTCGCAGGGAAGAGAATGAGATTGTAAAGTTTCATATCGCGTAAATAGAAATTTACCCGATACTATGTTAATGCATGAAAGAAAGACATATATAGGTGAGCATCTCATGTTTAACACAATAAATATCGTCTAGGTTGTATGAAAAAATAAAATTCTGTAATATAAGCCGTAATTTCTGCTTTCAGATTAACAAAAGTTAACTTTCGCAACTTACGAAAGAAAACATATGAAGCAACAACAATGCTCTTAAAATCTTCAGAAGGTGTTTTCAGTGGCTCGCAAGTGTGGCAAAAAACAGCAAGTTGTTAGCCTATACTGGCTGAAATGTACGCAAAACAACAACACTAATTTCTCTATCTAAGCCAATAGTTGTTTACTAGCCAAACACCTCGGTCAGTAAAGAAAAAGTGTTACCAACGCAATAAGCGAACTATTGTGAACCTTCATTTGAAATTCCTTCATTTGCTATTTGCCAAAACATAACACTTGACAGATTGCAACAGTGATGCCAATGTCTTGCTTAACGAATATAGGCCAGCATGCGTTTTTGCGACACTTGAGGGCCACTGAAAACGCCTAAAGTTCAGTTTTACTCGTCAAAAAACTTTTGCGTCTTAAGATTCAGTGTAGTCAAATTCAAAAGTCAGAGTATTGTGAATGCTCACTGGAAATATCTTGCAAAATTCCAATCTCCAGTAATATATCAAAACAATAAGATGAAAAATGGTTACCATTGCCATTCTATTACTCATTTTGTTTAATTATTTAAATTAATTAATTTATAGTGTTTATAATATTTATATTTTATATTGTAAACAACACAACAAAAAAACATATTTAAAAAAAAAGCATTTGACATATTTTAAAAGTGATGCCAATTTGCTTCAACCAGACTTATTGCTATATTTTTTACAGCCCTGAACGAAAAAATTAAGGCTATAGATTTAATATAAAAAATTATTGAAAAAGATAGAGAACACATGAAAGTAGCATAATAGAAGTCTTAAGTCGTAGTGTAAAATCAATAAATAGCAATATTAACATAAAAGTTGGTTTATAAGAAATTCTGAATGCTGAAGAACTGATAATAGGCTGAAAAGCAAGCTTTAACTGTTTAAATTACTTAGGGTTGTGGAAATATTTAATAAGTCCCAAATAGCAAATAGGATTTCAAAATGGTTTCGGAAATTTTAGATATTTCTAGATACTTCCGAAGACCCTAAACTTCAACTAATGATAAAAGCTGTATTGAACCGTAGTAAAAAAAAAGCCCTCAAGGATTTATAAACCCTCTTGTACTTACTTACATAGATGGCCATAAGAACCCGTGACCGGGTCTTAGCCTGACTCTGCATATCCCTCCAGTTGCATTTACTGCATGCGCACCTTCTGCAGTCTCGTACATCAAGTACGGTTGATGCTTTCTCCACTTGATCGTTTCACTGAAGACACGGTCAACCTCTACGCGTTGTTCCCCCAACTACTACTTAAAATACCTTAGTTTGCTAGAACGTATTTATCCATACTCACGACATGACCAAATCAGCGAAACCACTGTTTGTTAAATCACTGAATTATATCTGCTATCGTTCTTCTTACACTTTATTGTTAGAATAAAATAATACCCGATTAATTTATACGTTGTTCACTTTATTACTGCTACTGACTTTATAATCTAAATTTCAGCTACTATTACTTGTAATGCCATATCGTTTCTTTATGATATTTTATACCATAACAATATCATGTCGTAATAAAACCCATACAACTCGTGGTTTATTCGGATGCAGTAGTCTTCACCAACTCGTACGGGACTAAAGATCTAAATATGACTTTTTCGCTCGAAAACTCTCAGTGCAGTTTCATCATTCTGTAATAACGTCCATACTTCTGCATAGATGGACGAACGAACGACTTATAGAGCGTGAATTTCAAACTCACTAGTGTTAATAAATAAATACTATAGAGTCAAATACATTGAATCCAAGGAGTTCATAAATTTCCTAGTATTATTTAATTCAAACAAGGTAATCAAATATAGTCACAGACTGCAGTAACAATGACATAATATTTATCAGAACTAAACCAGCTATAAGACCGCTTCTAGAGAGCACTCTGCGCTTTATGACCCATATCGGTTCGAAGCAGTTTCAAAACCTTTGAATCTTATATGGTAATACTATATAGGTTTTATATATATGTTTTATATATATGAATCTTAGGTATATAGGTATTACTATAGGTAATACTATACATATACTAATATATATATATTACTATAGGTAATACTATACATATACAAATATATATATATTACTATAGGTAATACTATACATATACTAATATATATATATTACTATAGGTAATACTATACATATACTAATATATATATATATTACTATAGGTAATACCTATAAGTGTGTATACCTTATATCACAGTTATAATTTTATCAAAATTCAAATCATAATGAATACCTTTTATACCTCTATACACATATACATAACAGCACCATATCTCTATCCAAATACAGACATCATTAATTTACCGTTCAGTCTGCAACGATTAGTTTTCTTTTAGTTTCGACATAAAACGCTATGCACATTTCTTATTTATGAGATACATCACACTGATGTATTTTACTTCATAAAATGAACATAAAATTATGGTAGTTGCATACGCTCAGTCACGTTATGTGCTGTCCATTCATTCGCTAAGGTTTTGTGTCGTTTCTGTTACTTTTCCTGATAGTGGAAGAGTGGAAGACTCTTCGCATAAAGTCTTTACACATATTTTGTTTATTTTTCTTAATTCACCTACGGAGCGGCGCGACGTCTAAAAAAGTCAATGAACCTGTGATGTTACTTTTCGTTTAAAAAAACGAGAAAAAAAAATATTGAATCAAAAAATATATAAAAATGCAGTTGAAAAGATACGGTCGTTGTGTCTGTGTCTCGCTTCCACCTCTTTTTCAATTTTGATCAAAATTTCAGACGTAATACCCAACATAGGAAAACAAGATGAGTGTTGCATAAATTTTATACTCGTATTTCCTTCAAGGAAATAATGTTATCGAATCAAAAGAAGCTCAAGTTTTTGTCGTGATTCATTTTAATTTCATCACATGAATGAAATTCTCTTATATATCGAAATACAGAAGAAGGAATTCGTATGATTGGAAGTGTGGGAGTTTCTGTAGTGCACAGAACTTTTATATCAAACTATAGTTTCATAATAAATATTTTCGTAATAATTTTTTTATTTTTTGTTTTATTTACTTACAAATATGTATATAGGTATTTGATAAATTCGTACATTTTCCTGAGTCAGAAAAAAATATTAATTCGGTTCTTTAGTTTTCTAGCAGCAAACAAACCTACTGTTTAGTGAACTTTTCAGTCTGTCATTGTTGAGGCGAATTAAGTGGAATTTTCCTAACTCCTACCAAGCGGGGACTTTGCTGAAAGATTTGCCCTATAACATTTTTACAACAACATATATATAGTATTTTCTTTGTATTTTGTTTATTTATTGTCGCTTAAATTGAATTGTATTTAAATAAACCCCGACAAACATCTCCAACCCACTTCTCCTAGCACCCATAGCACACCTCGAAGAAGGCCTGTTAATTTATGCACAATTTATTTGCATGCAACATTGTAAAAAAATTATTAGGAAGTAATTTGTTTTCAAGGAAATTATAATCGTGGCTACTTATTTATTTATTTATTGTGATATACGTACGTACATACTTATTTATAAAAATTATGCAATAATTCTACAAAAAGAAATGTAGGAATAAAATGACTTTATAAAAACTTCCTCATTAGCACGCAGTGTACACTTCACTTAAGGCACTTAAATAAATTATCAATTCGATTGTTGACACTTAGGCTGGCTTATGACTTTTGTATCTGCATTATTCTGGCTCGATTTCAGTAATATCATTGGTGTACATAACATAACAGAAATATTTAAAATTATTGCATTTATTGTAATAAATTGAAAATTTGCATTAAATATTTGAAAAGTCATTGGAGGTTAATTACTATCAATAAATTAATAAATGGAATAGTTGGTTTCCGATTTATGTATGGCTACGTTCAATGCATTGCAGGTACGTACCCATGGACCAATTTCTTATTTTTCTCATATGAGCAACAACTGACTTCTAATTTAGTTTAATTGACATTTTATTAATTGAATCGAAATTTATTTTACTTAAACGAGTTAAATTTCATATTGAAATCAACCAAATCTTAGGCAAATAATATATTCGAAAACAGGTCACAAAAAAAGTGGTATAAAAATGTGACATAGCAAATGTGATATACAAAATGTGATATAGTAAACGTGACATAGAAAATATGATATAGCAAATGGGACATACAAGATGTGACAGCAATTGTGATATACAAAATGTGATATAACAAATGGAACATAACAAATGTGGCATAGCAAATGTGATATAGCAAATGTTATATACAAAATGTGATATAACAAATGGGACATACCAAATGTGATATAGCAAATGTGACATAGCAAATGTTATATACAAAATGTGATATAGCAAATGTGACATAAAATATGTGACATAGCAAATGTGATATAGCAAATGTTATATACAAAATGTGATATAACAAATGGGACATAACAAATGTGATATAGCAAATGTGACATAAAATATGTGACATAGCAAATGTGATATAGCAAATGTTATATATAAAATGTGATATAGCAAATGTGACATTGTGTCAACATATCTTGTGATCAAAAAAGAACTTATTCGTTCTTTTTTTGTATTCCCGCGCTTATCGATTCGGTAAATTGTTTTTATTTTAACGCTGGCAACACTATTATACACATTCTGTCCAAGTTTAACGCATATCGTACGATTAGTTTTTGTTTGGCGTCTATACAAAGAAGTCGAAACATTTTCGTGTGGCGATTTTCGACCGAATGGTACTTCGAAGTTGAGCCGAAACCGAAAAGAGAACACCAAAGTCGGTCTAAAATCAAGGTTATGCTGACTGTTTTCTTCGATATTCGTGGTGGGGTGCACTATGAATTCCTTCCGGACGGTCAATAAGGAGTATTATTTTGCTGTTATGCGTCATTTGCGTGAGGCCAATCGCAAAAAGAGAGCAGTTGGCCTCAACATGAATTTAGAGTATTTCCCTGTCTATAAAATTGTTTTCATATAAATGAATTCATTATAAATAAATTAAATCATTTATGGCGAAAAATGTAGAATGCAACCCTTAAAATCAAATTTACCATAAGGGAAATTACCAAAATTTTAAATAATTATCATATGTAAAATATAAACAAACAAGATATTTCACATGCATAAATCAGCTTATGCCAATGGAAACGATCAAATCTTAATTTCATTAACATAATTAGTTTTAGCTGCGGTGGAAACATGATATAAAATAATTTATTTTTTTATTCAATAATTAATGTAGTGAAATCAATTAATTAAAATAATATAAAAAATAAAAATTATTGTTGTTGTAGTTCACTACTGTTCGAAAAAACCACTTTCTGAAATGATATTGAAATATTATTTAATTAAGTATTTTTGAGATCAATCTTTTTTTTATTATTTAAATTGTTTTTTTAATTTTATATATTAATCAGAATTTTATATTTTTAAATTATATTAATCGATTAAAACTAAATCATTTCATCAATTTTTACTTTATAGTGTAAATGCACGTTATATTCATAAATTCTTTATATTCTTATATTCTTTAAATTAGTCAAAATTGTATATTTTTAAATAAAATTAATCGATTTTAATTAAAATTAAATCAATTTATCAATTTTTACTTTATAGTGTAAATGCACGTAACAGTCGTTCTTCTCAAAAATGCATCTCGTCACCTATTCCCGCTGCTAAGATATTTATTTAAAATTTTATCTGTCCCACTTTGGGCTTATAAATAATTTATTTTATTTATTTTTTTTTTTTTGTTTTTGGAATTCAGAATTTTAATTTCATAACAAAAACTATTTCTGCTGTGATTATTTTGAAAAGAAAATATTTTTTCAAAAACTTGTTTAACCGAAAGTCGTTTTCAATACTCATAATGTACTTCAATACATTGCGACGTGCAGCAAGTAACGTAGGACAAGATTATTTTTTTAAGTGAATGAGTAATAAAATTAAATAAAAACAAAAATAAAAATAAAAACATTAAAATATTAAAATATGTTGATATAAATTTTGTAAATATTTGCAGTCAATGAATTTGCAATAATTTTGGCATAATATAGTAGAACCTGATTTGTTTAGTTCGGCATTCAGCGGAAAATCCAAAGAGGTCTTTATTTGGCCACACCACTTCATAGATACATTATTGGCATCGTAGCAGAGCCAATGAAGTAATATTTAAAAATTTTGCGGTTTACTTATATGAAATTTATTATGCAGATACTTTTTACTTGTATGTCGGACCTGACCAGGTACTTATAAATGATTGACTACGTTTAATTCTATATACCATATAACGAATATTTTAAATTATATTTATTTTTGTTATTCTAAGTACGTTACGAGATATATCTAAAAATATAAAAGTAAATGATAAAAACAAGATTTAACAATGTGAAAATCTATTTTTATTGTCCTCTTATCTATAGTATGCAGCGTTATCTGCACTGAAAACTAATTGGAAATAAGCGATTCGTGTGACGCACTCCAGTTAATTATTTTATTTCATTTTATAATTTTACTTTTTTAATTAAATAATAATTCACTCACATGATGTTTCAATGTTTATTTATGCATTTCGTATTTAACTTTCATCTTTAACTTTCTGAATGCAGATTTAAGATATTTTATGTGCCACTTATCACGTATTTAAGTTTTAAATTAAAATCTGCTTAAGTTATAATTTAGATTTTATCGTTATACAAAGTGTTTTATTAGCTCGTAAACTGGAAGCGCCATCACTTTTATAAGATAATTAAAGAATTATTTTATTGACTACATAAATCAGCTGGCAGTTTCACATTGTTGCATTTCCATACATATCCAATTTTAAATACTACTTGCACCCATTGAAATTGCTTAACCAATTAAAATTTTAAACCTGTACCCTGAAGGCATTAATATATCTCACACAAAGTGTTATGTGATTTCATTTGAGAATTTCATTCAAATTTTAACACTTTGAATTTTCAGTTTTATAAAACAAAAAAAAAATCCTTTAAAGCATGGGTTAATTTATAACCTAAGTTAATTATGGGTTCAATGGGAACGCATGTTATCAGGTTTAGATGTAATCTCGCAGTTTTTTAAGTTTCTCTCTTTTTATTCCAACTCTTCAGAGACAATAAACAACTTGTCACAAAAATTTAGCATATTATAAACCATGGTTGAGAGAGAAACACAGTATATCATGTTTTCTCATCAATGGAATATCTCGAACAAAGGAAAATTATGAAATGTTATAAAAAGTATTTTTTATTTTTGAGTATTTAAAGGAATCCCACTTTATCCCACTTCTATTTATTGTTGAATTCTTATGGCATTCATGCACCATTTTATCCCACTACTACTTATTCTTGAATATTTATTTCATCCTATTTAAAACAGTCCTACTTTAACATTATGCATTTTTTAGAGGCTTTCTTTTTTGAGAATCTTAGCGAACTGCAAGACTCCTCCCTCTGAATAGCATTATAAGCTTTGTTATCAGGTTTACATATCTCCATTCTAAATTGTTGCTTCATCTACGTTTGAAATCAGTTTAGATGAAACAATGTTGCACAAATCTATAATAACTGCTCCATTTTTAAGTAAAAATTTGCGCAATGCGACCCCAGAAATATCTAACAATTGATGATACCATAAATTGTTTGTCAGTCATGGACACGTCTCCAATTTAAAGACACTTTATAGGACAATTTCGAAAATAAAAGTACTTTATCTATATATCATCTGACGTTTGCTTTCAGAAAAGAGGTTTAAATATTCTCAAACTAAAGCAAGACTTTCATAAAACGCAACAAAAATCCATTAGACACCATCCTGTACTTTTTTGGAGCATTAGTGAGTTTTAATTGTAATATATAACTACCCTATAGACTGGGTTGGTTCAGTACAAGACTGTTAACGTAGCGATGATTCACATCCAAATATACATAGGAATCACAACCAGAGCCATAGAGCTCATCCAAATATACATGTATCCATATATATCATTTCTATTGCTACCGGTTGAATAAAGTATAATGTGGCTTTAGCCGATATATTATCTTGATATGTGTGTTTAGAACAAGTCCATTGAATTTACTTGAGAAATCCTTTCAGATTATAATTACAGGTATGGTGGAGCTCATATAGAAGAAGACTTAAAATCGGTGGTCAATTCATTCGTCACGTAAAAATTAATTGCAAGATAATGTGAGTATATCTGGTTAAGCTTTTTCGGCAAGTCCCACCTAAAACAAGATATACTCACATTATCTTGCAATTAATTTTTACGTGACGAATGCATTGACCACCGATTTTAAGTCTTCTTCTATATGACTTTCAACATACCTGTAATTATAATCTGATAGGATTTCTCGAGTATATTCAATGTACCAGCTTTCAAAACCAAGTGTAAGATAAAAATATAAATAACACGATGAGACTAATATTTATATAATATATTGGCAACCTTCTAACATAGTAGCAGTGCAAAATGACTATAATAACTACTTCTTTGGGTAAATGTGCTGCTCTATTGTTGTAACTCTTCACTCTTACTACCTTACTTGGTTATCGAGCTCAATATTAAAGATTTTGAATATCTCTAATATATGATTTTAACTTTAATATGTAATACATATATTTTTACATAAATAGTATATAAATATATATATAAACAAAAATACATATATAAATATATTACATATTTACCAAAATTTTCAACAAAATATCAAAAATGTTTGCATTTCTGTATTTTTATGAGGGTAGGGCGTTCATATTATTTAGTGTTAAAAAAAAATTTTAAATAATATGCAAAAATAATAAATATAAATAAAATCTTATATATTATATATATGCTATGCTTTATAAAATTTATTTTTAATATATTTTTATATATGCCAAAACACAAATTTTCAAAAGTTCACTGAACTTCAACATAAGTTTACGATAACAAAATTATTTTGATAAGAAATATTAATGTCAGTTTTATAAATAAAAAAAGCATAAATATCAGAAATGATAAGAATGTCAATTCGATTCAATCCAAAATAACACCGAAGACAGACTTTATCATATATAAAATACATATAATATTGTATTATTATATATAATATATTCAAATATATATAATAATGGCGAAATACTAATTTTTCAGATATGCTTTTTGAGAATTGAAATTCTCAGTATTTTGAGCAACTTTTTATATAACACAGTTTTCAAGATATTAAGTTTTGAAGCTATTAACTTTTTGCTTTGATAACTCTAACAAAAGTGACTACACATGCCATCTAGCGTCAACTAACATATAGAATTCTTGAATGGATTATACAAACTGATAACAAATAGTTGTGTTATCAGTTTTTTCCATATAAAAATTTCGATATTAAAACGTCGGTATCTAAAAAACTGCACTGTTCTGAATTATATAGTAGTGAAGAAAATACTTCAGAGTAGCTACCTCTACTATACTTCGTTGTTAGATAAAGTTATAACTAAGATAATGGGTTTTATTGTATTTAACCTTTCATCAATAATTTGTGTTAAATATATGTTCAAAAGTAAGATTTAAAATAAATGTGGTACATATCTGGATATGTACTGAAAATATGGAACACACAGTAGAAATACCATAAATTAATGGTAAAAATCAAAAGAAGAAAATGGAAATGAATTGACCATAAGCTCAAGAAGACAGTATCCTGTAAGCAAGCTCTACGCTTAAATCCACAAGGCAACCAGAAGCTTAAAGACGCACATTACTCCTGAAACCAAATTACGAGAGAAGTAAGACTCTCTCCTTTGCTCCATTAGTAAAAAATGACAGCAGTAAATATATCTGGATATAGTTTGAGCAGAGTTACAACTTTTAATAAATGAATAGTTAACAAAAAAAAATGGAAAACGGTAAGTTAAGCAGACCGACACTACGTATAGATCTGATAGATCTGTATCAACACCAAGGTAGAAGCTTTTATTTAAGGTTAATGAAGGTACACAATACTGAAGATGTGTATCTGCATTAGCAAAAAGGGATAGTTCCCCCGAATATCAAAACCAAGTTCTAGCCATCAATATTATAGATGCATATCTGATAGATCCGTTTATTATCCATTATAATTCTACCACATTAGATTGTTTTGCTTTTATTGAAAATTAATGAAGGTACACAATTCTTTAGATATATGTGTCTGTATTGGCGAAAACATATAGTTCTGTCCAATATCACAAAGAAGTTCCATCCCTCAAACTAATACCTCCCAACGAATTTTAGCGGAGTTTTTGTGAGTCAGCAAATATGAATAAATGTGTATATATACATATATATCTAATATATATATGTATATATATATATTAGATATACATTTAACAGGTCAATTAAATTATATAAAAAACACTTATCTCTGGGACTTAGACCCTATCAAAAAACTTCGAGGTTTTTCGAAGTTTAATATAATATTTTTATGAGTTTTATATCTAAATGTACACATACTTTTGTCGAAATAAAAACTTAAAATTTAATTTATGATTATATTTTTTTCTACAACTTTCCCTACATACACGTGACGTGACGTGACATGATTGAATAATAATGAATTTCAGTTTTGAAAATATTTGTACAAGTCCGAAAACTAATCTAAACACGTAAAAAGAAAACATCAAAACAAAATACGTATTTTTAGTATTTTGGAAAAATGTTTTCAAACTACTACGCGTTCTTTCAACAAACACTGATAAAAGTAAAGACGTAGACTTATGGAAAGGAAATGATCCACAACAGCTCCGAACCAGTTTAGGGCAGAAAAGCTTGTGGTTATACTCGTAATCAAAATTATTATAGACGCAAAAGGAAAGATATTAATACTTGCTAAAATTTTGCGATTAAAATTTAAATATTGTTTTTTTTAGAAAATATAAATATCATATATGATATCACTTTCATAAACTTAATAAAATAATTAAAATCGTATATAACATATATATAGCTATATATGTATTTATATATTCTATTGTATTCCTATAGTATGTTTGCTTAATTTGCCTTTTGTAGTGCGTGACTTGGTTATTATTAAATATTGAAAAAATTCAAGTTCGAGGTCGTTAATATGGGACATTGGTAACAATAACCCAATTTTATGTTAATTATATGGCCAAACCAATCTGCTCTACTGTTAAAGTGGTTCTATTATTTATCTGAGAGATTCCAACTTTTTTATTTATGTATTCAAAATGCTAATTTTAAATATTTATTTTTAAAGAAATGTTCTGCAACTTTATTGAATAATAACTATAAAAGGTATATTAATTTGTAATTTATTTATAAACAGATTTTTTTTAAAATAAAATCAATTAATTATTGCGTGATTTAAAAATAGAAAAAAGTGATAAGATTCAATCTACCAAAACACTTTCTATTTTAAATTAAACTTTTTTATTTGTGTGATTAAATTATTACATATTATTTAAAATGTATATTTTTATTTATGTTATAGGTGTATAGTATATATACTATTTTTATACATAGTATAAAAAAAATTGAAAATATTTTCGTAATAAAGCAATCGAGGGAAATGTGTTCACGGCAGTCTATTTTTGCTTATAGTTTATTTCATTATTGTTTTTTATTATATATATATATAATTAATAATAATAATAATTATAATAAAAATAATTAGAACATAACAATTATAATAATAATAATTATATTAGTAATAATAATTATAATGTTAATAATATCAATAATAATATTAATAAATAATATATACAATTAAAAAATAATAATAATACAAATAATTACAAACGAAAATAAAAGATAGGCGTCGACACATTCCCCCTCAACTACTTTATTGCTAAAATAATAACTAAAAAATTTATTTTATATTATATTTATATTTTATAATTATAATTATATTAATTTTATGAATTTTATTAATTTAAAAAATTTGAAATATTTTAAACTGAAACCTAAACGTATTTTATATATACTCAAGAGTTTGCTTTTCGAGCTTTAAAATCAAAGCAATCAATAAACTGAAATATAAAATTAAAAATATTAGTGAATTATAATAATATTTAAATTCAAAAATTCATATTATACCATAATTATTATAAAATTTTATTATTATCTATATAATTTTATTATAAATATATTGTTTAGTCATGTAAATGATTTACATACTAAATCAATAAATAAAACTAAGAATATAAATTTTGAAATATAAGAATTTATTGTCAAACTTTCGTTCTAGAAGTAAGAAAATTAACTGCGTTTACACTGTAGCGTTTAACTC